>NC_045170.1:16032486-16137486 GCF_900700415.2 Clupea harengus
TGATCCATTGATTTCTCTATTGACATGATTACAGACATGTCCCATTTGAAGTTGAGGAGGGGAAGTTTATGAAATGTTCCATATACTCCACACAATTTGCACACAAAGCACGAGTGTAGATTTGAAAAGGTTATTGATGCTTAAAGGTCATCCTTACCCTTAGAGGAATTGGCAGTAAATGGAAGAAGGTCTTTTTGCACTGAGAAGCAGTGAAACAAAGCCAAATATGAGAAAGATAAGAATCCAAGGCGAGAATGGAGTCCTCATTTTGTCATTTACATTTCGTAGTCTTCCCCATTCCCCTTGTCTTTTTTCTCTCTCTCTCTCTCTCTCTCTCTCTCTCTCTCTCTCTCTCTCTCTCTCTCTTTCTCTCTCTCTCTTTCTCTTATTCTCTCGGTTTATATTAACCAACAATTCAAGTTGATAGTTTAGTTGCTTTGCAATAGCCTGACGATGTCATACTCATAATTCTATTCAGAATATGAGTCTGATATCGCTCCATTGGGCTGTGATTATGGGGCGTGTTTCAACCGAACCAGGAGAAAAAATGCCTCTTCGCTCAATTGGTTACCTACAACCAATCAGAACAACGTAGTATGTGACCAGGGCCAGCTGATAAATTAAACTTTTACCGGATCCCGTAGGAAGGAAGGCAAAAACATCTTTTCGATTGACAAATGCCTTAATCGCGTTTCTCTGTTCCTCTTTCAAAATGAATGCACTGTCAATGTCTAAATGGACTCGAATCTATACATTTCAGCTCTCCAGCGGCAGCCATGTTTGTTGAAAACGAATTCAACTCGTGTGTTGGTGACGTGCTTGATTACGTTACTGTTGATCATCTGTCCATCATCGTATAAAGCCCGCCTTGACAATTTGATTGGTCCGGCAATGTCTGTCCGCAGATAATTTCTCCCCAATGGAGTAATGCCAGACCGAACTTCCCGACTTCAAATGTTGTGGGCGGGGCTAAGTTCGGTCTGGTATCCAGGCTAGCTTTGCAACAGTCATGAAGAAAAAAGTCACGTCGTATGTCACCACCCTGAATTGTCTGCAGCTAATTTTAGCATTCATTTTCAAAACAAAGACATCAGTATTAACTTTGCTTTCAGCTGTGCCAACTGTGCACCAGTCGGATGATCAAATACTCTTGAGAACAGCATGAAATATGAATGACACATTCGCCCATGAATAGGCTTCATTGTATTGCAAGTCAGAATAAATGAGCTTCATTTTTGACTCTCAATTATTAACTGTTAAATCATTCACCTGTGCTTGCACTGGATGTGCATATACATTCATTCTTAATATTTCTACCTTGGTAAGGGAGGCATGTGTGAGAGAGCAAGAGACAGAGAGAGAGAGAGAGGCAATTTCCTTAACATTCTCTTTCAAGGCCTCAGTGTCTGAACTCTGCACACTCGTCTAAAAACACCTGAATGGGATGGCAGAGAGACACATCTTCCTTCATCTCGCCTGCTCAAGCACCACTTTATTACATTAGGGCCCCTCACGGGGCTTTGTGTGACCTTAATTAAGGCTAGCTCTTAGACCTGCCTCCTTTAGATTACAGTGTTCATTCTGTTCTTTCACCGGTCCATAACGACTGAGGCTATTCATCAGTGTGGATGACGACAATGCCTGGAGCCTGATGACACCCCAACAACCAACAAACACACCGACACACACAAAGGAACCCCCAAAATGAATATGCTGTTGCTTGGAGCAAAATATAGCTCGCTAATGGCGTCTTTGAGGCTTTAAATGGATGGAGTTGTTTTCCCAGGGTGAATCCTAACTAGGACCCAGTTGCTGGTCAGGCAGATCGAGTAAGAGTGATGGATCTTTTCTACATCTGCCCTGCCTCTGCCCTCCTTCTGAACCAAAACCCACACGCCGTCTCTCATGACTGAGTTGCACATCTCTCCTTCGAGTTACTCATTTCCTCCCGCAGCGTGTAATTAAAGCTCGCCTCATCAAACCCAGCTGTGGGCTACCTGATGGGACACTGCGTTACGCCGCCGCATTTGGCAGGTGCGGACGAGTAACAAACACGTCGCCCGCGGAGGGAGAGCCCAGGGCCACGACGAGAGAGCAAAGACGAGATAAAGAACCTTGAGGTTTGAGTCGGAAAAGCAAACATCACGTCTCCGATAATAACTCCCCCTCCAGCTTGTAAAATGTGGGCTACACAAGACTGTTTACCATCTCTGTAAAGACAAACACTGTTTGCTGACTGGGAGTGGAGTGTGGGGGTGGGGAGGGTTGTGATTTAAGTAAATGAATAGGCTGTTGACTTTCTGTCTTTAATGGTTGGAAAACAGTGTGTAATTGGCTCTTCTGAACAAGCAGCGTCTGGTAATAATGTCCCCGTGAATGATAGCGGAGGGGAGTGAAGAGTAATTAAAACGACAGGTCTTTTTTTCTTCTCCTTTCCCTTTTTTCTGTAGCTGAGCAACAGTCAGAGCAGATCATAATGACCTTCTTTTCTTTCTTGTTTTTTTTTGCTATGCGTGTTTTAGCACTGTTCTCACCATGGTGCTTGTCGCTGCGCCAATTAGAAATAGGAGTACTCAGCTGTGATGTCCTTGCGCATGGTGCGCCGGCGAGTCCATGAGCGGCATTCTGCTCTGGGCGAAGCAGCGCGTGTGTCATGTTCTTGTTGGGGCTCCCCAGACATCTCATTTTATGGCAGAGGAGGAAAGCGACCTTAATGACGTTCAAAGGATTAAAAAAAAAAACGCAAGTGAATCTTGCCTTCCCAACCTTTTCACATTTCCATGTTTAGCCGAAGAGATGTATTCATGAAACTCACACCGGGTTCTTTAGTATAAAGCACATCTTTTAGTGATGTGGTCTTAGACCTTTTAACATTTCCATGTTTCCCTGAAGAATATGTAGGCTACATGTTTCATGAAACACACACAGTGTCCTGTCTGTCTCATTCTCTTAATCCTGCTTCTCGTTTAGTGACCGATTTGCCACGTGTTCTATCAAGGCATTTTTGAACGGGCGACTGCAGGTGAAAAGTAATTTTATGACGCTGAATGAAATACACGACGCTACTGTATATGAAAGCCACGGCCATGGATAATATTTTTAAACACGGCGAATTAGAAAGCCTGACAAGCGCTGGTGTAATGGATGAGCAAATTTTTACTGATGAGCTGATTAAATTTGCTTTCATTTCATTGCGTAACTGCCACGCTCGATATCCTCCCTGCCCACCCTCTCAAGAAAAAGACATGCTGATTATGAATGATGAATTTGCAATACCAATGAAGACCGATCTTTTTCTCCCAAACCCACCAACAAAATAGACTTTAATTTCTCTTTTGTTTTTTTACTTTCCTGAGTGGCAAGTTTATAATGGACTGCTTCACATTTCTCTGTGCTGTTATTTACAGTAGCTGAGAGGCCAGTAGGCATCCGTCCAGCAGTCTCTCTCATGTTTGAGATCACAACAATCCTGAGTGCCTGAGGGGCAGATCAGGGCCCAGGACACTTCCATACTGTTAACTCATTCCTCTCCTCTGCTCCAGGTTGACCCTGCGACTATGCAACTGCTTCCTATATGCATACTGTCTGAGTTGCGTGCTTTTAAATCCATGCATTTGCCGCTGACTCTGGCCCTGGTCTGGCCTTGATCTGGCATGTACCTGTGCCAAATCAGGGTCAGATCTGTTTCCGACTGAGTGGCTCTCCGGGTTGTTCCTTACATTCCTTTCTGTATGGACACGATTAGTGTTACACAATGCACTCACGCTGAGGAGCTATTCTCTTTGTTTGTTTGTTTGTTTGTTGTTTTCTGTCGTGCTGACAGATACTGGCCAACATCATCATCTTCATCTGCGGGAACCTGGCGGGGGCTTACCACAAGCACCTGATGGACCTGGCCCTGTGGCAGACCTACCAGGACACCTGCAACTGCATCAAGTCTCCCATCAAGCTGGAGTTTGAGAAGCATCAGCAGGTACACACCAGGGCCTCGTGAGTCGGCCTCAGCGAGGTTGTACCCATTTGTTCATGTTATATAGTGATGTATAGGCTATACCTCCTGTGGGATTTCATTACTGCATGTAGTTCCTGTAAATAAATTCAGGTGTAGTCACACACATTGGTATATCACCAGATAGCAGCCAATAACATTGTGTCCAAGCATTTTTAGTGTGTGTGTGTGTGTGTGTGTGTGTGTGTGTGTGTGAGTGTTTGTGTATGTGCATGCACAGGTGCTTGCTTCTGTGTGTGTGTGTTGAACTACAAGAGTGAGCACTGCTGCTGGACACCTAGGGGACTATGGGGTTTGGGTAGGTAGGGGGGGATGTGGGGTGGTCTGTAGCTGGGTGTGTATTGGGGGGGACGGGGACGGGGGGGTGGGGGGGTGTGTGTGTGTGTGACTCATTCATGCAGCTGAAAAGGAGATGCTATTGTGGTGGTGGTGGGGTGTTCTGTATATATCACCAGCAACACTCCGAGCTTCAAACATCCAAGGGCGGGGTGAGGTTGATAATCCAAAAATAGATTTTCAACCCCCTTCACATCTGCGGATTTGGGAAGAGGGGTGGAGGAGGGGGTGGGGGGGTGGGGTGGGGTTGTAATTTAGAGAAATCACCCCCTCCTCGCTGCAAATGCGACTTGTCTGTGTTTTATGTGAAATACCTCCATCAGGCAGGGGCTGTGAGGGTGAAATATTATAGTGCAGATGAAAGAGAAGCCTGAGTCGCTGAGGCAAAGTGTCGCCTGTGTGTGTGTGTGTGTGTGTGTGTGTGTGTGAATGTATCTGTGTGTGTGTGTGGAGTGGGGTTATCAGTCATCCCTTGTGAAATATCATTTCGAAGAAATGTGCAGCCAAACTCCCCATTATTCTGCAAATGTCAGTGGAAATGTTGTGTTTTTTTCCCTTCTATCCAAACATAATTACAAACCATGGCACACAAACACATACCCTAGGCCACAGGTGTGCACACACATTCTCTCACTTTCTCACTCTCTCTCTCCCCCTTCCCTTCTCTCTTTCTCTCAGGTAATTCTCAGACTGTTTTGTTGTAATTGCACCCCAGTTATCAGTGCAATTAAGTCTCACTGAATGTGCCCAGCTTTAGTGCTCCATCTCCATTGTGTCTGGCCTCATGCCCTCACGTCACCTCACGTCACGCCACTCTCTGTCTGACTCTTCCGCAGCGCAGCTCTGTACACCTTCATTTCCATTGTTCATTCCATCCCTTCGCCACACGTCCGTGTGTTTTAGGCACAGACGGTATTGGCCGTCATATCTGGAGATGGGTTCAGCAAAAGCTCTTTGTTCAATATCACACACCTCATCTTTATGCATGAGCTACATTTCCTTTGTGAGTGGGATGTAAACGCCTTCATCACATGCTGCAGTATAGACGACTATTTCGCCAAATTTACTGCAAATGGAGTCATACAGCATAACCATTGAGTCTGACATTCCCTTCTGTAACTACTGCCATTCAATGCTCCTTATTTTGAACTATGGCTGCTACTACTTCCCAGGGGCGGACTGGCCATCGGGGATACCGGGGGAATCCCCGGTGGGCCGACGGGGTTGGGATTGTCCAAAATACCGGCTCACTGTTTTCTCCAACCGGCCCACCCTCTCAGATCGCCGGGAGAATTTACAGATTCCCTATTACTCAGAACACGTGTAGTTTGCTCTAAAAACTTCACTGTGTTAATAATAGCACTCACTGATATTTATAGTCCTCCTCGCGATCTGTATTCACACTCATGGTGCTTATTTTTCGAAAATAATTCTGAAGTGTCTTCTGAAATGTGTTCTTACGGACTTCGGAAGTTAAACGTAAGAAAAGATCTCCACCTTATTAATGAACGCCTGAAAATGGGTTCTTACACAGCCAAAGTGTTCTCAGCTGTGCGGATTGAGGATGAGGATTCTTAAATTTGGATTTGCATACATACACGCCCCGTCGGGCACGCAACCGTAGTGAAGTGTGCAGTCAGCCCTAGCCTGATTGAAAACTCTGGGCCATTTACGGCTGTTATTTCGCGTTCTGAAATTCTGGTCTAAATTCAAAACGAATCCCACATGAGAAAACTTTCATGAATGCCCTAAAACATCCTTAGTGGAGTTCAAAAGAAAGCTTTACTCATCTAATCTCTTCCGTCAGTCTAACTTTGACATTTAATAACAGAAAACAATCACTCCTACATTTTATTTTATTTATTTTAATTATTTGTGGCCTTTCCTGTTATTGTATATGTAAAGCACATTGACTTCCATAAATAAATACATAAATAAAAGTTACCTTGCCTTGCCTACTCAACACTTGCGTCACTGGCTAGCAGACAAAGTTGTTTTTGAGAGTGAGAGCATGTCATCGGCACCAAAACGCAAAGGTGGCAGGGAGGAAAAAAAAAGGTCTGGAGGAAGGTGCATCAAAATATGCAAAAATCTCTGATTTATTTGGGAAACCACCGACTGTTGACAGTGATAAGAAGGTAAGTGGTTGACTTGGTCAATGTTAGCTTGCTTTTCACAGATGAGGTAACGTTCCCTACAAGCTAGCCTAGCTAACGTTAGGTAGATAAATGTCCAAAATTAGACCGTTATGATCTGGTAAAATAAGCAAGCTGGCGCTGTTGTCATCATCGAGATTATCTATTTAACATGTTAGCCGTAGTTACTTGCTTACCATCGATGAGCAAGCTATCCATGGTGGTAGTTGTAAAGAGGGAAATCTTATCATTTCTAATAACTTAAGTTAACCAGCTAGCTTGTTATGCTAAAATCACCGTGTTACACACAACACTTACATTATACACAATGTTAATATGTTATCTAGATTGATGATTCTGCTGCTAGAAGCAGCAGCCAGGGGCCCCAGAGCCAAGATAAGACCCAGGGTACAATGTAGACCTAAGTTACAGTTTAATATACAAAAATAGTGTATTTCAATTCAGCACATGTATTTAAAGTATATTTATCTAATACACTTTGAGTGTACTAACCAATAGTGGAAAGTTAAGTACAAAAAAGTATACTTAGTACACTTAAATGTAATGTACTTAAGTGTCGTTTTTTTCCCACCTGGGGCACTAATATAGTTTGCTGATAGTGTTGTGTCAATGGTTTAACATACTTACATAATAATCCCTATTTACCACTCATGTAGGCTGAAGATGACAGTGACTTTGACAGATTCCTTAAGGCTTTGTAGTTATACCGTACGTACAGTATAACCATCTGATACTAGCCCAGAGTTAAGCATATTCATCTAGCATACTATACCTACCTTGGAGTGTTACAATAGCCAGTATCATTTTATTCCATGTGTCCATCCAGGCAAATTGGTGGATCCAAATGTTATTAAAAAACAAACATATATGATGTAATTGCTTTGTAATCATCCAAAATAATGTTAAGTGTATGAGTATTTTTCCAAGTAGGCCACTGCACTGACTGGTCGATACGTGCGATGCATTGAGTGGGCAGCGCGCCGTGTACTGACTGGACAGCGCGCTGTGTACTGACTGGGCAGCGCGCCGTGTATTGAGTGGGCCGGTCTGACAGTAACTCCCGGGCCACTTTTTTCCCCCAGTCCGCCCCTGCTACTTCCACATGTGCTAGTGCCTCCTATTGGTGGAATTACTTCTGTAGGTGTATTCTTATATTTTTAACTCGACACTTTCTCTCAAATGATCACAGCATCTTACTGGCTCACATGGTCATGTATTACTGGCAGTCATTGACAGGTGCTTTTCTCTCAAGTGCTGCACACCTGAAGGTAAAGGTAAAGTTAGCCGACCAATATTTGTCATTTTCTGTGTAAGGCAACTTTTGTGCTGTCCACCGGCTCAGAAAGAGAGAAGGAGAGAAGGAGGGAAGGAGAGTTTTCTTTTCAGCCTGGCGAGACTTCCCGGCCCGGCGGAGGCCACTCAGTCAGTCCTGCTCCTGTTTAGCCCCACTCGCTCGCTCGCTCGCTCGCTCGCTCGCCCACTCTCTCCCGGAGAAACACACGTGAAAGCATGAATCAATTTACGCTCGGAAATGGCTGCCGCTCCCCTCCGCAACCCTCATATCTCTCTCCACCCCCCCCCCCCTCTCTTCTCTCCCCCGATAACAATGTATCAGAAGAGTGTAATTTAAAAGCATTTCCTGTGTGCGAGTGCCTACTTTTAAATGGTGGGTAAAAGTGCCTGAGTCAGAGGGAAAATGAACCTGTTTTTATCCTCAGTTGCACTCAGGCATGATGGAGACCGTGCCATGCTCAAACTCGGCTCATTTAGCTTAGATTTGCAGCTTGCGGAGAAAAGGCATTTCAGGACATGACACCTGAGACAGCTATTAACAAACCTAGACCCTGATAATTACATACAGGTACATGAAGAAGACTGTATACGTTGGCCTTTTGACAGAAGCCATTGTGAAGATTTTCAGAAATGGCATTTTAATGTGGGATGTTATTATTACAGTACTTGGTAGTCACCTGTATTCACTCAAAGATCCCGCTGATCAAAGACACAGTTACTCCATAATTCTGGCAGCGGAGACACTTTATGCCGTTATTTTGAAGGTATCTTGTGTTTTGTTTTGTCCAATAGGAGCGTCTGTTGTTGTCCCTGCTCCCTGCCCACATCGCCAGGGTGATGAAGGCAGAGATCATTCAGAGGCTAAAAGGTCCCAACTTTGGCCGGGCGGAGAACACCAACAACTTCCACAATCTCTACGTGCAGAGACACACCAACGTCAGGTGACTCCCCCTAAACGCAATCAGAACTAACTTGCATGGCACCCATAGGAATCACTAGCAGAAAGTGGGTAATGTGGAGCATTCTCAACATGTACGTGCCAAGCCATGCTAACAGCTGGTGGAACAGTACATTTCAGGGGTGTCCTGTAAAACAATGTAATGTGTTAGTGTTGCATGCATTCCATACAATTTCTCAATCAGCAATTCGACCAGGATGCAAAGTTCTTCGAAGGAGTTTATTGTAGGATTTTAGACCACAACAAGAGATGAGTTCTAGAAAAAGATCTACCAGATAAACCTCGCGCCACATTATTTAAAAGGTTATCTAACACCTCCCCATATGCCCTGTTTGGTTGACCCCTTCAGCCAAATGATTTTGACCTCCCATCTGACCCCTATCAAATCAGAAGGCTTACACTGTACCTAATACTCCACTCATCATTTCCCTTGGGTCAACTGGGGTCACACCCTCTTATTTCAAATTTCAACCGTCAACTCACAAACATTGTCTGAATCTAACCCAAATTTAAACCTTAAACTAATTCAATGGGTTATCCTGTAAATCCTTTCTTACTCCTAAAAAAATATTCCTACATTAGTTAACTCCAATAAGCCTTCAACAACTGCGTTAAAACAATATTAAAGTTGCACCAGTGTGAACAGAAAAGCTGCTGAAAAGAGTGCAAGAGTGCACTGTTCTGTCTGGGTTATGTCACAACTAGCAGCAAGCACAGGGATTAGAGGACATACTGTAGATGGGTTTACTGTTAGTCTCTAATAGATCAATTAAATACGATGAGGGCTGATCATTAAATACATAGCCTCATATAAGTGTAAACAATAACTACAACAACGTTTTGTTATAAAAAAACTAAAATCACATGAACATAGAACGCACTCCAGAGTACTTTATAATATTGAGAGTGCATGCGTTAGGTTGGAGAGATTGTATATAATCCAACATGGAATCAAACATTGGCCAGTATCCAAAATCCTACTGTTTGTTCACATCAAAACACACCACACTTATCCCAGTTTAATATATTTAATATAACACCAAAAGCACAATGACTAATCAAATGAAGTCCCAGGAAATGAATGATGATCTCAGGATATTTTCCGTATCAAACATGGGACCCTTGTTGTGCCATAAATGGACTCCTCCTCGGGTCCTGTGGTGCATTCCAAATGAAACTGACAAGGAAACGTTTAGGGTAAATAAATTCACCGTCGACCATCAGTCGACCATCTTCATTACTGATCCAGGTTCTTCCAAAAAGGCATTTTGAACAATCCCCCGTCTCACAGAATTGTTATTTTAGATGCTTATCGAGATTGTTTTAGCCTCTTGGGGTCCAATATTTTGTCTTGAACAAAGGACAGATTTCACAGAGGATATGGAGCTGAATAAATAAAAGGCTCTCATCAAGCTGAAGGACAGAGAGTCCTTCTTTATTTTGAGGTAATACCTATCTGCTTCAAAGCTCTTCACTGGGGCTGTAATATCTTTTTCATCATACTGAAAGTATGGCAGGGAGTGAGTGAGTGGGGGGGGGGGTTGAGGGTGACAACTCACTGCTCATTATAAGAGCCTCTTGTGTTTTTTGTACTATGTGTGTGTGTGTGTGTGTGTGTGTGTGTGTGTGTGTGTGTGTGTGGTGTTTTGGTCTGTCAAGCTCGGATTGTTGTCTTCTCTGTGACCTCCGTGGTAATGATGGCTCTCTAGAGTATTCCTCTTCCACTGAAAAACAGATTCAACTCTGTAATTTACTTAGAATGTGATGAGTCTTGCAGCCAAGCATAGGACAGAACAGGGTCCTTACACAGACATGTTAAGAGTGTGTGGTTGTCTTGTGTTTGACAGTGCCTTGCAGTCAGGTGCTTTGCGCTGTCTGGAAGCTCTCTGTCAGGCCGACAGGCATGGACTGGCCGTCGGGAATGTTCCCGGTTCATTTCCTTTCCCAACCCATTTGACATGATATGGCCTACACAGATATTCAGTAGGCCGTCTTAGCTGTAGCCACACGGCTGGTGCAGTCTGTAGCCTGATAGCAGAGAGGGCTTTTGCCAAACACAATAGCAAAGTATCCGGCCCCCTGGGCAGTTTGTTGTTGAGACATGGAAAGAAATGGTAAACCGGCGGTAAACCTTGTTTGACTGAATGGGTAAAATAAACTGCTAATGTTAAATGGATGAACTATCCCTTTAATGAAATAATGAAAATGGAGTGCTAATATCTCATTCAGCATATTTTGGGAATGAAGGATGGAGGAAGAGGGGGAAAAAACCATCACAGATCCAATTAGAGGTGACCTATTGATTGTTAATGTGTGACAGTGAAGGGAGATAGACCACAGTAGGCACATTTATTGTTGCATTACAACTAGTGCTGTCAGTTTAACGCGTTATTAACGGCGTTAACGCAAACCCATTTTAACGCCGTTCATTTTTTTATCGCGAGATTAACGCAAATTTTTTTATGAATTTTTTTTTTTTTAACATTAAACATTTTTTTTGGCCTCGCAAACTGTGTAGTAGGCGAACGTTACGGTTTGAGTGAATGGTGAGAGCGATACGGCGAAATGGATGATAAAAAGCTTCTGAATGGAAAGTTTACTTTTAAAAGTTGTGTTGTGCAAAAGAAGCGAGCTTCACTGTTGTCTGAAAATGTCAACAGGCAGCTGGCTGAAAGCAAAGAAGTAGTAGGCTTACCTTTTATTGGTAACCTAACTGTTACGGTTCAATGTTTCTGAAATAAGAGGCCTGACTGCTATGTTCCCAGCAAACTTGAAAAAAAGAAAATATTAAGCCATGGTTTAACTGCACTAAAGGCTGAGTCCTTGTTTACCTGAAATGTGCACTTTATAATTTTATTTTGTACCACCCTGTTTGGCAATATTGGTTTTCAATAAAATAAAAGATTTGCATAAAGCAAGCCAATCAACTTTTCCATGTTGATAAGGGCATTCAAATAAAAATAAAATGATGGAAAAAATAAATAAACGAAGGGACATTTAGAATAGATAAAAATTTGCGATTAATCGCGATTCATTTTGAGTTAACTATGACATAAATGCGATTAATCGCGATTTAAATATTTGAATCGTTTGACAGCACTAATTACAACACATCAAATGAATAGCAAGTATGTTGCATAATACACCACATATGTAGGCTATTTGCCAATGTTAAGGTTGGACTATTCATTCTGAATTTTAATGGATACAAACATAATATTTGATGCTCATGTCAGTCATTTTGAACAAAGGTGAACATGAGTCAGACAGGGAAGTTGGAGGAAGAAGTCTTTGCAGAACGTTTGTGCAGGGACCACTACGGAGACATTGAATATTTATTTTCAGTGCACACAAACATGGGGAGGAAAATTAGGATCATCATTTTACATATTAACCTAACATAAATAATAAATTCATGAATGATTTGTTTATTGATAAACATGTTGTGTCAGTTCAAATTTGGCTTATCAAATTGGGGCCAGTTGACAGCAAATTCCCTGAGCTGCTATCTGAGGTCTGTCTGCCCCAGACTAATGTTACCAAGCACTCACTCGGAGAGCTTCTGCAATATTCCGATTTTTTCCAATATGGTCTCTTTTATCTCCCCTGTGTGTTTGTGGGCTTGTCTGGCCGCAGCATTTTGTATGCGGATATAGTCGGCTTCACCCGGCTCGCCAGCGACTGTTCCCCGGGAGAACTCGTTCACATGCTCAACGAGCTCTTCGGCAAGTTTGACCAGATTGCAAAGGTACTGCTGCATGCCCTCCACTCTCCCCTTCTCCTTCATCAAAGTCTAACTTTTAAATATTTCATTTTTATTTACTTCCTACTTTCGGGGATTTGATTTTACATCTTTAAGTTATGTTTGAATGTCACTGTCTACCTGCTTATGCATTGTCTTGCGGTTTCCCTCAATATCGTGTCCTGCAAGTAAAGCTTAGCTTGGTTTCCTCCCTTCCCCTTGATTCAGTTCTACATCGCTTTCCACTTTGTCCCCTCCTTAAGGCTTTTATTGTCCTGATGTTTCCAAATATAAAACAACTTACATGCTTTGTCAGTGAATCAGAAGATGGTGGTGTGAAATAATCGGCCATGAAAATGTCCATCCGGGAAAATAATTGCCGCAGGCTCATTTCAATCACTTTTTGTCCATTATCTCCTGGCGAAGTCAATCGATGCTGTGAGGCGATGATTACTTTCATTATCATATATTTTATACGGGTATTGAAAGGTGATCGATTACTTTTCATTTTATGCCAGAGAAGGCTGAAACTAGAGCTAGATAGAAAGAGCATGATGCTTTCCCCCCCCCTTAATTTGGTTCCCATCACACTCATACTCAAAGAGGTCTGTCTGAGTCTGTCTGGGTCTGTCCAGGTCTATCCAAGTATCAATGGGCCTCAAATACAGCTTGACAAAAATTCAATGACTACATTGTATTCAGGAGCCCAGACGTACATATCGTAGATCAACTAATATAAAATACTGCATTCTGTTCATGATCTAAAGTTGTTCTGGTTCTTGTTGTGAAAACTGTCTTGTCCTCTTTCACTGTCGTCCTCAGGAGAATGACTGTATGAGGATTAAGATCCTTGGGGATTGTTATTACTGTGTGTCAGGCCTGCCTGAGTCCCTGCCAGACCACGCCAAGAACTGTGTGAAGATGGGCCTGGAGATGTGTGAGGCCATCAAGTAAATGCCTCACTTCTCTTTTTCTTTTTCCAATACCATCTACCTCTTTCATCAATAACACCACCTGTTTCGCGATCGACAATCCCTACCGGTTCAGTCTCTGTGTTGTAACCCTTTGCCAAACTGACTGCACCCATTTTCTGTTTTTCTTTCTTCTTCTTTCAGTGCCGTTTCTCACTTCCATCCTCTCCTCCCTCTCCTCTTTCTGTCTTCTCTCCTCTCTTTGAACAGAGAATATGCCCCAGTCTCTTTCCCCACCGCTCTCTCTCTCTCTCTCTCTGTCTCTCTCTTTTTCGTCTTTTATTCCTTCTCTGTCTCTGTTTGCCCTTTGAACACATATTACATGCCCTATTTCATCTTTTTCCCTCTCTCTGTCTTTCCTCCTCCTCCTCCTCCTCCTCCTCCTTCTCCTTCTTCTTCTCCTTCTCCATCTGTTTCCATCTTATTCGCACAGCCACACAAAATCAATTAAAGGGTGGGACTGAGGTGCCGCCGGTCTCACCTCCTTTTTTCTGACATGCCTCGCCAAAGTCTGATGGAACCAGTGGTGTTCGGCCGCTCGAAATGATGTGATTGTCACACACACACACACACACACACACACACACACACACACACACACACACACACACACACACAGACACACGCAAACAAACACACACACTGTGTGATTGATGGTCCAATCCATGTGGTGGCTTCAGTGCAAACACAATATGAAATCAAGATGATAAGGTGATCTGCACACAGCTGAGAGCGTATCGCTACCTGGGGCCCGGAGCGGAGCGAAGCGCCCACCGAACAAACACAAACTGTCGCCAGGCGCGCGCCGCGCCCGTGCTGATATTTACACTGTCGCCTCATTAGCTCACGCCGGCCTTATTTTTAGTGGAATGGCAATATGAGAGAATGTCACAGTGGCAGCCAATTCAAGAGAGAGAGGAGATATGAGGAACCTTCATCATTCACAGAGATATTCCTCTCTCTTTCTCTCTTACTCTTTCTCTCTCTTCTCAGGAAAGTGAGGGACGCCACCGGAGTGGACATCAACATGCGTGTCGGGGTGCATTCTGGAGGCGTTCTGTGTGGTGTCATCGGCCTCCAGAAGTGGCAGTATGACGTCTGGTCACATGACGTGACACTTGCCAATCACATGGAGGCCGGAGGTGTGCCGGGGTACGTGCCACGCACAAAGCAATGCCGTGCGGTTACGGTTGGCTGTAACTTTGACACGCACACACAAATACATCAGGTGAAATTGTCCCCAGTGGTCTGTGCTGGTGATTGGGTGATCTCATGATGGATTTAGTCTCACTGCTCTGTTTTACAATTACATTTACATTTAGTCATTTAGCAGACGCTTTTGTCCAAAGCGACGTACAAGGGAGAGAACAGTCAAGCTAAGAGCAATAAAAAACATGGTGTAACAATAAATACTACTTTACATAAGATTTTAAGTTTTAAGACTATGGTTATGCTAGAGCCATCTCCACTTCATTAACTACTGCAGTGTAACTAATGAAGAGTTACTGTTACTGTGTGAGCTTGACTGGCTATTGAATTGCCCCTGTTAGCAACTTCCTTTGAAGCTTAACTGGAGGATCACTGCAAAAACAAGGCCTTGCGATCAATTTCCAGGTAACACACTGTATGTAAGGATGAACACTAGGTGGTTGTACTGTAATTGTTTTTTTGGTGCTGTTCATGCTATGGTATATTTATTATACCTTACATTGCATATGATGTGTCTACTCCTCCTCAGCCGAGTTCACATCTCATCAGAGACCCTGGATTACCTCGATGGATCCTACAAGGTGGAGGACGGCGATGGGCCGAACCGGGACCCTTACCTGAAAGAACACGGAGTCATTACATTCCTGGTTATCAACCCCAAGGTAAGGTGTAAACTACTTAGAGTTGACTCACAACTACTAGTTGACTCACCGTTCATCTGCAAACATAGTCAGATCTTATTCTTAATTAAAACAAGTGAATGACCTATCAAAAAACGTTACCAAAAAGTACATTCTGATCGAAGTAGCACTTTGACAACAAGTGAATTTAGAAAGTTTCAGAAAGATTGCATTTCCGATGTCTGAGCGAGATTGTACATCAAGAGGCTGTATGATAAGAGTCCTTCACCAATGCCTCATAAATGTATTTCTTTATTTTATTTTTATATGTACAAACACTTTATCACACATTTATGCGGTGCTGCTTTGGGGTACAATAGCATCTGTCTCTGGCCTCACAAGGGACTCATACTCATTCTCACTCCCTACTCCCACTCTCTGTGCTTCCCATTCACGCCTCCGATCCGCTCCCCGGTAGCTGGGAGCACCGGGCGTTGAGTGGGAGGTCCAGAAGTGCCCGAGATAGCCGAGCTCTCCCTCTGCA
Source organism: Clupea harengus (assembly GCF_900700415.2). NCBI lineage: Eukaryota > Metazoa > Chordata > Actinopteri > Clupeiformes > Clupeidae > Clupea > Clupea harengus. The sequence goes on from NC_045170.1 coordinate 16,048,325, forward strand.
TACCGGAAAGGAGACGCTGTGAAACATACTTAATTTAGCGCGATGCCGCCGCTCTACATAATTAGTGGATTTATTTATAATCTGCTGCGTGGAGTTGATTAGTTAATCAGCAACTACAGGAGTCTGTCTCCAGTGTATCAAGTGCTTGTGTGCGCTGTGAGCATTGCTGGTGTTGATATGAGTGTGTTAACTGTTAACCTCCCCCACACACACACACACACATTTCACACACACACACACACACACACACACACACACACACACACACACACACACACACACACACACACACACACACACACACACACACACACACACACATTCAAACACACACACACACACATTCACACACACACACACACACACACACACACACACACACACACACACACACACACACACACACACACACACACACACACACACATTCAAACACACACACACACACACACACACACACACACACACACACACACACACACACACACACACACACACACACACAAACCCACACACACACACACACATATCTAGGCGGAGAGGAGGAGCCCCCAGCTGCACTGCCGGCCCCGCCACACGGACGGGGCTAAGATGAGGGCATCTGTGCGGATGACCCGCTACCTGGAGTCCTGGGGGGCGGCCAAGCCCTTCGCTAACCTGCACCACCGCGACAGCATGACCAATGAGAACGGCAAGATCAACACCCACGTGAGTCAGCACGGAGAATCTATCAATGAAAAAATGATTTATTCAAATGTGTATTCACTTTCACTCTGAAACCTTTGCCCTCACATATAGACATACAGTACTGAGCAAAAGCTTTAGGCTTGTTTGAAACAATGCTGTAGAATGAGTATGCTTTTAAAATGACATGAATAGTTTTTACTTATCATTCAACAACAAAGTGCATCTAAAAGAATGTTTGAGAATCAAATGATACAGACATACAAATGCAGAACATAACACAGATAAACATAAGACAAATGCCTAATTAATGCACAGTATTGTATGTTAAAACAGTTACAGTTTATGTTGAATCACTGCTGTGAGTCCATTAATGTCTGTTTTTATAAAGTCCTGAAACTGTTGTAGAAAATGCCCATCTCTTCTCCTTCAGGACGTGCCGATGGGCCAGAGTCACTTCCAGAGGAGATCGGAGAGGTATGTGTAGGCAGTATGGTCAAGAGGGCTCTTGTCTGAACGAGCTCTCGTCCAGTCCTCCAGCATATGTGAACGTCTCTCTATATCTCTCTCTCTCTCCCTCTCCCTCTCTCCACAGGACTAAATCGCAAAAGAAGTGGTTTGAGGAGGAGCTGAACGAGAGGATGATTCGCACCATTGACGGCATCAACGCTCAGAAGTAAGTGGAGGGAAGAGAGAGAGAGAGAGAGAGAGAGAGAGAGAGATCGTCCTTTCCTGTCGTGTTTTTAAAAAGAGTGCGCAAATTGTTTTTTAAAAGCGGCACCTATCATGAGGCCTGTCTGAAGATATTCTCCGCTCCCGTCTGGCAGTGATGTATTTCTTTATTCCATGGAGGGGGCTGCTCACTGTGACTGTGTGTGTGTGTGTGTGTGTGTGTGGGTGTGTGTGTGTGTGTGTGTGTGCGTGTGTGTGTGTGTGTGAGAGTTAACAGATTGGCCTCTGGTGTAGTCAGTGCATTGACTTTCTGGAGATTTACTGAACATGCTCCTCGTCCCTCGCCCCCATTGATTGGGCGTTGTGGGCTGAGAGGGAAGCCTGAGTTTGACAGCGGAGAGCAGCGCGCTGTCTGATCAGTGTCAATAAGTCATGCTAAACTGTGGGAGGATTCATGTTTTCTGGCAGTCCTTCTTAGGAGCTTGTGAGCGCCAGCAGAATGCTAAAAGCCCACACTTTTCTCTCTCTTTCTCTCTCTCTTTCTCTCTCTCTTTCCTCAGACAGTGGCTCAAGTCAGAAGATATCCAAAGAATCTCATTGTTCTTTCACAATAAGGCGCTGGAAAACGAGGTAAGAGTGTTGCGAGGCAAGGGTGTTGAAGACAATTCTAGTGTTTGTCCATACCATTATCAACAAACCGTTATTTTGTAATATGTAATAATTATTGTAACATGGTTTTATTGTATAGATAGATAAAGGATTGCTCTGAAGAATTAAGATTTGAGACTTCTTCTGACAACCAACATTTTGGTGTTTTTAAATGTTTCCTCTTTCAACCTTGTCTTCTGTTATAGTACAGGGCAACAACCCTGCCGGCGTTCAAGTATTACGTCACCTGTGCTTGTCTCATCTTCTTCTGCATATTCATCGTCCAGATTCTAGTCTTGCCAAAGTGAGTATTAGATTGGATTGGATTGGATGTACTCTACTGATCCCTGATGGGAAATTATTTGTCATTAGTGTGGTCTTCACATTCATACAAAGATTAAATAAACAACATACAAATGCACAGAAAAATTAATAAAATGACACAAAACAAATAAAATGACACAAAATAAATAAAAGTAGACACAACAAATACAGTGACACAAAACAAATAAATGTACACAAATTACTTGGAGGTAAACATTGTTTGGTAGGATGCACTTCCTTGCAGACACAAGAAAACTTTCTGAGCTTTCTTACTCAGGATCCAAAAAAGACTGTTCCCCCACTGATGTCTGTCTCCAAAATAAAGACGTCTAGCAGATAGTTTATTTTGTGCTGCTGCTGGGATGCAGTTTGTCCTTGCCACAGCCCATCTGGCTGATCAGGTACTAGATACAGTCATGCAGAGGACTGCTCTACATAGAAACCAATGCATGCAAGTGATGCGAATACATCAAACAGCAAATACATGGACACAAGCAATTGCCGAGCGTCAATGGCAACATCGGCGCTCACACGCGTTGAACAGGACAGAAAGTAGATAATTATAGATTATCTGAATCCGAGTCCCACCATTACGGAAAAATGAAGCCTCAGTCACTGAGCACGGCATCAGGCAGAAAAAGAAGAAGAAGAAAAAGGAGAAAATCCATGCGTGGCGTCACCCTGATTAACCGGTGGTGTCGGCTGAGAGAGTGTTCTCAGCGCTGAAAGCTTGTATCGACCCCCCTCCCCCCCCCCGATCCAAGCCCCCCTCTGACCTCACCCATAAATCCCATTCATGACACCATTAAAAGGAGCTTTGATGCTCCATTAGGATCCATACAACATTTTGTTGGGGTGTGCATGACTTTTTGATTGCATTGATGGACTGTGCGTTTGTGTCACGTGTGTATGTGTGTGAGAGAGTAAGAGAGAGAGAGAGAGAGAGAGAGATAGTATGTTTGTGTGTATTCTTTAAATGGATGTTTTTTTCCGTTCTCACAACTAATGAACATGAACGTGATCTGTGTATGTCAGTGTTTGTATATACCGGTATATATATATATATAGAGAGAGAGATAGATAGATATGTATATATCTCTGTGTGAGTGTTTGTATCCTTCCAAACAAAAGCCATGCACAAACCTTTCAAGAGTGTTGGGTTTTCTGTAGAACTGCAGCGCTGGGCGTATCTTTCGGGCTGGCCTTCTTCATCCTCGCGGTGATCCTGGTCATCTGCTTCGCTGGCCCCATCCTGGTGAGTCTCAGCCTCCTCTTCATGTGCATCCTGTTGTTCCCACTGCAGGGGCATATTTAGGACCTCTTACCTCATGGGTGGCAGACAGCTGCCTGATGTTTAACAGTGGAAATACACACTACTAAGTACGTAACTTCTAGGTGGTGTCTGCAAAAGGGTTGAGGGGCGGGGTTGGGGGGCGGGGGGCGGGGGTATGTAGATGTCATGTAGATGTCATGCAATTGTTCTTCTTATATTAAATATGCTTTTCATTTAATGCGCCTTGAAATTGAAAGCATTTCTGCCAGACTGCCAACTTGTGAAAGCGCAATGCAGGCTGTGTACCAACCTGGCCGTCAGTGGCATAGTGTCTGGATCTGAACCGCTCACACAGGACCACATGACCGTAAAAGACTACAAAAGTACTGGAGGACAAAGTTAAACTACAGTCCAAATGTGCAAGGTTCCGTGTGCCAGCTGAGCTAAATGCAGCTACCTATTTTTTATTTTTTTGTGACTTTTTTCGTCTCTTTTTTTGGCCTCCTGTTCGATGTGTGATTATATGAATAGCCTGTCTTCATTCGGCAGGGGTCTCTCGTCGCTACATATAGTTGTACCTTCAATGGTCTATGATTTACCTGAAGGCTTTTGATTTGTATCTTTTTATCCTTTTTATTAAAGGATTTAATAAAGTTTCATGAATGATATGAGCATGTGTGACATAGCTTATATGCCCCTTTGATAGAAACCATTTTGTAATACTATAGATTTTTTGTAAACATTACTAAACTAAACTATTAGCTTAATTGCCACTTTAAATTAAAGTCTTGGGTCGGGCTCATTAATAGCTCTCCCCTCCCCCTCCCCATGTACAGCCCCCCCCCCCCCAGGAAACAATTAGGGGTGGTGTGGTATTCAGGGTTGAAATGATTTGTTATTTATTTCATTCCTCTCTTCAAATCCAACAAAGGTGTGCTGGGAGTTGATTAGTAATTGTGTGTGTGTGTGTGTGTGTGGAGGTGGTGAATGAGGGGCATGGACTGCAGCAAAGCAACAAAGACACAAGCAAACCCTGCCAGCCCCAAACTGCTCCGCGGATACCTGTCTGCCTATCTATCTATCTCTCTATCTGTCTGCCTATCTATCAGTCTGCCTATCTACCTGTCTGCCTATATATATACTGTATCTACCTGTCTGCCTATCTATCTATCTACTGTATCTATCTTTCTCTACCCTCCATTCTATTCTGTTTCTAAATGTGTTTATTTATACTTGATTTATCTATCTATCTATCTTCTCTACCCTCCATTCTATTCTGTTTCTAAATGTGTTTATTCATACTTGATCTATCTATCCAGCTATCCATCTATCTCTCTATCACCTATCGATCGATATATTTTCTCTAATCTCCTGTCTACCTGTTACTGAATGTGTTTATTCATACCTGATCTATCTTTCTATCTATCTCTCTCTCTCAATCTTCTCTACTCTTCTATCTATCCTGTTTCTGCATGTGTTTATTTATACTTGATCTATCTATCTATCTATCGTTCTATCTCTCAATCTTCTCTACTCTTTTATCTATCCTGTTTTCTGCGTGTGTTTACTCATACTTGTGCCTGTGCACAGCTGCAGGAGTGTTGGCTTGAAAAGGAGGATGTTTGTCAGTGCCTGCTCCCCCTTGTCACAGTTTGAATGTAACTGTAATTACCTGTGATTCCCTCACCTCATGAACTGTTAACTGGGGAGCCCCCGAACCTACTGTGCTTCGCCCACCCGCGCCCCTCGCCCCCCACGCCCCTTGTCCTCAATCTGTTCATCACAACATAATGAAATGCGTCCCTCCCCCCTGCCCACACACACACACACACACACACTTCCTCCTGTGCTGCAAAAAATGTGCTTGTTTTGAATAAATGGCAACCGTCAAGAGCGACCTTGTGCTTCGCCGCTAACCTAAAAACCTCAGCGTGTGATTGTGTGTGTGTGTGTGTGTGTGTGTGTGTGTGTGTATGTGTGTGCTTTCCGCTCTCGGAGAATGAAAATAAAAGAAAAAGGAAAAAAACCTGCCACCACTTACTTAAGCGATGCCATATTTTTCTAGGTTGCATGTGATCTATTATTCTCTCTGTGTGCTGGTTGAGTCCATAGGAACGGCTCGCTTTAATCATGCTGAGCTGATATTTTTGTTCTTTGTCACAGCAGCGCAGTTTGGATGCTATTATTGTTTTTCTCAGTCTCTTTGGTACATTTCTCAAATCAGAATTGAAATTCTCAGAACTACCTTTTAGTCGTATCGCTTGTGCACACGATAACAGCAATTTGTCATTATTTTGAACAAATTGGAAATGCTTTGGGACTTTCATGCAAATGAGTCCTCTTATTGTCGGCAGTTACCTCCATTATCAATTGTGTTATCTAGATCAAAATGTTTTAAATGCACCTTCTCTGTCGAACGGTGGATTTCCCCAAAACATTTAGGCATCTAATCATTGTGTAATGACATGCAAAAAGGGTTAAGCCATTTATCATTGTTTGTCAAGCCTGTATTTCATCAGTTTCAGAGACACTATTTTTCTTTCTTCATTTTTAACGTTTTTCTAATTTTATAAATGACTTGCCTTTAGAACGTTGATGGTTTACTTTTGATGATAAGGCTTGCTTGAAATGTCCAAATGCAGGAAGTGTGTCTAAAATGCCACGGGTCAGTGAGCCAGAGTGGATGTGTCAGGCCAGCATGAGGGAAATATACAGTCAGAGTATGTGACACACAAAGAACGTACCCTCCTGGGAATCATCTCCAGTGATCTCAGCCCTTAGAGTGTGGAAGGTGAGACCAGCATGCCAAATCACTTCATGTGGTCATTTGGGTCATCAAAAAACGTTTGCCACACAAACATCATCTGGAAATGGTTTTGTGGCCCTAAAGAAACATCCATTACTGTTACAGTAGTGCCATATTTTCTTTTCTTCATTGCAATACAGACATTCTTTTTTGAATGAAGGTGAAAAGTCTATGATCATCAGTTTCGTGACTGTATACTGTAAAATGACTTGCGTGTGGCATGCAAGAAGATTTCCCTGTTGTTTCACAGCAGGTTGTTAAAGAGGGTACTGTCCATATTCTAGTTTTATCTTGGGGCTTTTATTGATTTGATAGTGAAGCTCACACAGGCAGTGAGTGGGAGAGAATGGGCTTAAGGGAATGACCTCAGGTCAGACTCATGTGTCGTGGGCACTAGTGAATGCTATGGGGTGCTGACACCACCACTGCCCTACGGCTCCCCCACTGCAGTCTCTTCTCTCCATCCTTCTACTTCATTCCAACTTGGATAGATAGACAGATAGATATATAGATAGATAAAGTATGAATAAACACATTCAGAAACAGGTAGACAGGAGAGTAGGGAAGAAGAATACAACATAGTATTCAGTTAATTGGAGACAAGTTTTAACGATCAATCATTTGTGAAAGAGATAGACAGTGAAATGAAAATTTAGGAAACAAGAAAAACACTTCCAGGGTTCACTATTACATAAACAACACGACTAATCATTGTGATTGGGTTTCTTTGATTCATAAACAATGGGACTTATCAGTCTGATGGCACTGACATGTTGATTGACAAATATTAACTTTGATTTTGACCACCTTTTGCAGGTATTACTTTGTGTGGTGCTGTTTGTACAAATTGCTTTGAGAAATGCACTTGATGATGTTTTGTAATACTGTATTGTAATACTGCAATAAGAATCTGCTGTATCAGTGCTCTCTCTCCGCTCCCCGATGCTGGCACTGAAGACTACAGAGCACACTTGGCACTGGCTTGGTGGTGTGGCTCCACCCTCAGGCATTTTGTACGGTAGTTGTCAGCAAGAAATTAAATCACCTGTACTGCCCACCCCTCAACAGCACACACACACAGACAGGCAGGCAGACAGACAGACACACGCACGCACGCACGCACGCACGCACGCACGCACGCACGCACGCACGCACGCACACACACCTTCAATATGAGACCATGTTTGACAAAGGAGGCAGGCTGAACAACATGACAGTCATGTCCTCAAGAATGCAGTGTCTTCATGTTGTGGCTAGATTTAAACCTGAGGTTAAAGTCCTTTAAGACACCTCTTCTTCTCCCTCCCATGGAAATGCATGTCATAAACCAAGGTCAGATGCATGCAGGGACACCAACAATGAACCTGTTGTGTTTTTAATTAGTTTTGACCTGCTAAGGACACATCCTATTTCCTATTGTTCTGGAAGGCTCTCGTTCAGATGACGTTAGGAGACCCTCAGCCAGTGGAGAGCACCACTTCACATGTGCATACAACAGGCACCTTTTTCACAGGCAAATTACTCACAAACAATTATCAAAAGTGCCATAAATCCATATAAGCAAGCCCTATGTTCGACTGGTGTGTATTTGAAGGGTCATGAAAACAGTGTTGCTGGCTTTTCGGCAGAACTATGCTCACTTAAAAAAAGATTAGAAAGGGGATACAGGTTCCGGTGACGTCAGCACAGCGAATGGCTGCTTAAGAACACAGCTCCTCCAAAAATCAATATATTTCGCCCCAAAAATACTCAAATAATATTATGTTCTACTTATACACGGTCAAAATGTCGGGGCCGAAATCAAGAACAAGGGAAACAACAGGAAAAAAAGGTACTGAACAGCAAACCGAGTTAGTTGGCCGAGTAAATTCTAGCTCACCTCATGGAGATGCTAGCTCAAATCAAGGCACAGCAGCTAGCCTGGCTAAAGTATTAGAGGAGATTCGGGATTTTCGTCAAGATATGAATAAACAAATGAGCGACATCAAATCTGAACTCACTAAAGTGGACCAAAAAGTTGAGGAAGTGGAGAATCGCGTTGGTGATGTAGAAGACCGCACCCAAAATATGGAACAAGTTGTAACAAAACTGATAAAAGAAGTGACCCAGCTCGAGAATAAACTGCTAGACCTAGAAGGTAGATCCAGACGGAAAAATATCAGAATGTTCAATGTACCAGAAGACGCAGAGGGGACATCAATGGTGGAGTTTGTGGAAAAGCTCCTGCGTGATAAACTGGAAATACCCGAAGCAACGGCAATTGATATCGAGAGAGCACACAGGGCACTTGTTCCTAAACCTACTGGGGAAGACAAGCCACGGTCAATAGTGATTCGATTCCTGAGATACAAGACTAAAGAAGAAATCCTACGGAAAGCATGGGGGAAGAAAAAAGTGCTTATGAACAATAAGAGGCAGATATTTTTTGACCAGGATTATCCCCCAGCAGTTCTACAGAAGCGCAAGGAATACTCCGAGGCAAAACGAGTTTTGAAACACAACAGTATTCGCTTCCAGACTCCATTCCCAGCCAAACTGCGAGTGCACTACCAGAATGGGACACAGCTCTACCAATCAGCAGAGGAAGCGACGACAGATATGAAGAGCAGAGGACTTCCCATCAACGTGTTCAGGGGTGAACCGAAGGAGGATTTAGCCGCGCAGCTGTCTCGCACTGCATGGGAGAGAGTGGAAGCCCGAGGACGACGGGTGGACACATAACGAGAGCCGGAGGACCCGTGAATGGACGGAAGATGTTGTGAAACGGTGGTAACTGTACCAATTAAAAAAAAAAAAAATTCACTATCTAAACACAAGTATATTCCCTTCCCTGACAAATGTAAAAATATAAAGTATAATGGAGGGATCAGACCTTAAGTTAGCCTTTGCACTGATGGACAAAGATTTTTTTTTCTCCCTTTTGGGAAATTTCAGCGGAGGCCCTCAACCTATGAAAAGGAGAGGCTTTCCTCCCAAGCTAGACGTTCCTTCTAGCTTAGTTAAGGGTCATTTCAGGACCTCAGCCTTGGAATCTATGTTATTGTGTTTTTTGTTTTATTGTGTGAAAATGTTCTTGATTGTTCTTTTTTTAGGGAGTAAATCATTTGAAAGGTGTTTAAGCATAAAGATGCATAGACTTAATCTATGGCTAGTGACAAGGTTCAAATAATTTCTTACAATGTTAATGGGCTGTTAAATCCAATCAAACGCTCTAAAATTCTAACTAAAATGAAGAAAGAGAGGGCACATGTGGTATATTTACAAGAAACCCACTTAAATGATAAGGAGCACGAAAAACTGAAGAGAATGGGCTTTACTAACTTATTTTTCTCATCATATAAGCTAGGACATAGGAGAGGCGTAGCCATTCTTATTTCTAAACAGGTCAATTTTGAAAAAATATCTGAAATCAAAGATAAGGAGGGTAGGTATGTTTTAGTTAAGGGAAATATAGATGGAAATATAATAACCTTACTCAATATCTATGCACCTCCGGGAAGTGATATGGGATTTTTTCAAAAGATAATTGATATCATAATAACAAAAACAGAAGGCCTACTAATATGTGGGGGGGATCTTAATATCCATCTACAACCACAACTTGATTCTTCAAGTGGGAAAACATATGAAACTAAATCTCTATATAGAAAAGTCAACACACTTTTCAAGGATGTGGGACTTATTGCTATATGGAGAGAACTATTCCCACAAAGAAGAGATTACACCCACTACTCCGCTCCTCATTCCATTTACACAAGAATAGATTATTTTATAACATTTGGGAGGGATAGAGATAAAATACATACATGTGATATTGGGACGATTGATTTGAGTGACCATGCACCTATTTATCTAACTGTTGACCTTGACCTACCACCCCGAAATACTTTATGGAAACTAAACTCTGGCCTACTCAATGATCCTTGTTTCAAACAAGATATTAGAAAAGAAATGAGTGTCTTCCTAGAATTTAATGATAATGATGAGGTCTCACCTCTTATATTGTGGGATACTATGAAAGCTGTTTTAAGAGGAAAAATTATAGCAATAGCCTCACATGAGAAAAGACAAAGAAAAAAGGCTCTAGAGGAGCTACAACAAAAATTGAAGAATTTAGAATCAAAACATAAGACCAGTTCAGATGGAAATACATTTCAGGAAATTGAGAAAATCAGAAATGAAATTAGAAGTTTAACCACACAAGACATTAAAATAAACCTCATGTATCTGAAACAGAGACATTATGAAAGTGGCCCAAAATCAATGAAAATACTGGCATGGAAACTGAAGAAAAAACTAGCTGAAAATACAGTTCATAAAATACGACACCCTAGAACAAAGGAGATCAAAAACAAACTAAGTGAGATTCATGGAGCATTTGAGGCATTTTACAAAACATTGTATACAAGAGTCCCAGGAGGAGGCATAGCCCAGATTGATACTTTCTTGAACACTCTGAAATTACCCACTCTTAATGAAGAGCAAAACCAAGAGCTAATCGCTGTGATAACAGAAAATGAACTGCAAGCGGCAATTAGCAGACTTAAAGCAGGTACGGCTCCAGGTTCCGATGGTTATACAGCTGAGTGGTACAAGGAGTTTAAAAATGACTTGATTCCTATCATACTTCCTACACTAAACTGGGTCCTGGAAAAGGCACAAACACCTCCTAGTTGGAAGGAGGCCATTATCTCTGCCATTCCAAAGGAAGGCAAGGATAAGACGGAGTGTGCGTCATACAGACCAATATCTGTTTTAAATATAGATTATAAAATGTTCACTTCTATTATGGCCAGAAGACTTGAAAAGTTTATGACTAAATTGATCCACAACGATCAGACAGGTTTCATACACCAACGTCAAACACAAGACAATATACGAAGGACGTTACATATTATGAATCATATAGCAAAGAACAAAATGGAAGCAATAGTAATTAGTATAGATGCTGAGAAGGCTTTTGATTCCGTCAATTGGGATTTTCTTTACAGAACTCTTCATAGATTTGGTTTCCATGCCAGGATTATTAAAACCATACAATCATTATACAATAACCCTACGGCAAGGGTCAAGGTCAATGGTTATTTATCAAATAGGTTTACCCTGGAAAGAGGTACAAGACAGGGCTGTGCATGGTCACCAATATTATTTGCACTTTTCCTTGAACCACTAGCCCAATATATAAGACAAAACAGAGAAATAAGAGGCATTCAACTTGCGGAAAGAGAGCATAAGCTAGCATGCTACGCAGATGATGTACTAGTTTATCTTAGCCAGCCAACACACTCTTTGCCCCAGCTGATGCTGGCACTTGAGAAATATGGGCAATTATCAGGATATAAGGTTAATGTGGGTAAAACCCAAGTGCTAGCGTATAACTATAATCCAACATCAGAAATGGAGAGCAAATACCCATGGTCATGGCAAGCACAATCATTTAAGTACCTAGGCATAACTATTCCAAAAGATCTGTCAAAACTATCAGAATATAACTACTCACCTATACACAAAAAAATCAAAGAAGATATCACAAGATGGAACCTCGTACCTTTCTTTAGTTTCAGCTCAAGAATACAATCTATTAAAATGAACATATTACCCAGATTGTTATATCTATTTCAAACCCTACCAATAGAAGTTACTCAGGGCCAGCTTAATGAATGGGACAAAATGTTGTCTAGATACTTGTGGCAAGGCAAGAGACCAAGGGTTCGTCTCAAAACACTGCAGTTAGTAAAGGAGAAGGGAGGATGGGGTCTGCCATCCCTCAAGGAATACTACTATGCCGCCCAGACAAGAGCTATAATATGCTGGTGCAATCCTTCATATAATGCACAGTGGAAAGACATTGAAGAAAAAATATTTCCCATTCCAATACAAGCAATCATAGCTGACTCTAAACTGCAACACTACATAAACAGTTCTGATAATCCATGGGTCAAATTGACCCTTAAGGTGTGGAAAAATATCATTAGAGAATATAAACTAGAAGGAGATCTACTGTCCCTTAAATGGTGTGGATATGACTCAGACTTCACACCAAATAAAATGGACACCAGATTCAAAAAATGGAGAGATAATGGAATAACAGCTTCATGCAATATTATGAATGGAAACATATTGTTTAGTTTTGAAATTATTCAAGAAAAGTATCTGTTAGAGAAACAGGACTTCTTTAGATACTTACAGTTGCGGCATTTTGTCAACGAAAATGTTAAAAAGGTAACAGAGGCAAACTCCAGTCTCATAGAACTGTTTAAAAGAGCATATAAGTCAAATTGCAGTAAAGGGGTGATATCAGCCATATATAAACGCTTTCTAGATCTTGAAACTCATTCAACAGCATACATTAAAGCAAAATGGGAAAAGGAATCTGGGATAGATATTTCTGAGGAAGAATGGACATTAATATGGGGGTATCAATGGAAATGCACTAGTTCAATGAGCTGGCGAGAGTTTAACTGGAAAAATTGTATAAGATATTTCATTACACCATCTCAGACATCTCATTATAGCGATAACATTCCGGTTTGCTGGAGAAAGTGTGGACACCAAAGTGCAAACCATTACCACATCTTCTGGGACTGTCCCATTATTAAAAACTTTTGGAAGGCGGTACACAATGCTTTACAGGACATCTTTCGTGAGGACATTCCTTTGGACTTTAAGATTCTGTACCTTGGAAATATACCTCAAAGTTGGCTGAAAGGGGACAGACACTTGATAAATGCAATGCTGGTGGCCAGTAAAAAGACTATTACCAGAAAATGGTTATTACCAGAGTGTCCTACAATTACATCATGGAGAGACATTGTAACAGAAATCTACAGAATGGAGCAGATTACAGCTCATGTTAACCAAAGAATGGAAACATTTCTTAAGCACTGGCAAAAGTGGTGCAACTATGTCACAGATAAATGGCCTGACTGTATTTCTTTACTCTATGGAAAATGATTTCTCCCTGCTTTATTTTTAGTTTTGTATGTTTTTATGGTATTGTTTTTGTTTCTTTATTTGCATATGTGTTTGTTTGTTTTTCTTTTACTTCTCTTTATACATAGAATCTGAAAAATTGAAATATGTGTATGTGAGATTCTGAACACTAATAAAATATAAAAAGAAAAAAAAAAAGAAAGGGGATACAATGTGTCACTCTTGTTTGGAATGCGTCTCTGACATCTAAAGTTCCCTGCCCTTTCAATACTGGTGATAGGCAGAGAGAAGATTAATGTTTTGGCTTTGGAGTTAGTGTGTTGTTTCCTCTGAATGAGTTAGTAATCTGTAGAAATATGCTCATTCATTCAGGTTTTTTAACTTCTTTTTTGAATATGTCCGTCTCTAGCAGTCTGGAGTTGGAATAGCTGCGATGCAAAAAATATCGATGCAAGTGTTAGTAAACTTGTTTTCACCTCTCTCTCTCTCTCTCTCTCTCTCTCTCCTGTTGCCGTAGCAATGGGGAAAAGCAGCCTCGTGCTCTCTGCCCTGGCTTCCGAGCTCCTCCAGGATCATCGCCAACAACCCTTGGATACGACTCGTCTTCACCATGACAACCACCACCCTCATCCTGGTCATGGCCGTGTTCAACATGGTAAGTGCCGTGGTGACCACCATTCATAACACTGCCCTGCAAGGCTGTGACCGCAATAATGGCAACCGCACTGCCTGGCGTAGTCGTCGCCATGGCAACCGCTGAATGCATGCACCCGCGCGGCTAACCGAGGAACTGTGACAACCTGACCAACTCCACACCTTCTGTTTTTTTTTTTTTTTGGACAGTCTCATTGAGGGGACCAAGCACTCCAAAGCAACAGTCCCCCTCACGGTAATGCCGGTAAACACTGTAATGACAATGGGCCTTCTCCTACTGGTAATGGTTGTGCTCAATAATAGTAATCAACATGATGACCTTTCTACCTTGTCTGAGGTAATTACTACTCACTATAGCTCAGTGCGTAGCCCAGTGCAAGCCTCTGCTGAAACAATGCATTTGCCCAATTAGAATAATTGGCTAGCTGAGAGAAACACAATTGCAAGTTTTCACTGAGAGTCAGGGACATACACTAACTAGTCCTGCTGTACGGGGCAATACTGTGGGACACTTAATGTGAGGATCAAGAGCACTCAACACACACACACACACGCGCGCAAAATCACACCAGCACACGAGGCAAAGTGTCTTCACCTTGGAATTGAGTGTGATAACGGTGTCACTGCTGCTGCACTCCTCACATTGATTTTTAATGTGCCAAATGGCAGCTGGCTCTGGTCACTGGCCGTCGCGGTCGTTCTACATCACTGTGGATTAGCCTGAAGGACCCAGAGGCAATGATGCGTCTGAAGATGCGCTTGAGATTGGATTTGAGGCCGCTTACAGGTCACTGTGGCTTTATGGCTTAGAGGAGTGACGGGAGAGAGGGGAGAGTGTGTGTGTGTGTGTGTCTGTATGTATGTGTCTGTGTTTGTATTTGAGTATCTGTGTGTGTGGATCTGTGTGTGTGTGTGTGTCTGTATGCACGTATCTGTGTTTGTATATGAGTGTGTATGTGTGCCTGTGTGTGTGTGTGTTTGATTAAGTGACTGAGTCTGCCGACCTCCATCACCTCTAGCTGTTGGCTTCTTCCTTTCAACATTCAGGGAAGAGCCACAGGTGCCAAGGTGTGGATTTTTCCATGTTGCCGTGAATTCATTTCACACCCTATACACTTCTCTATTTTCTTCTACCACTCTCAAAGGGAAAGAACACTAAGTCATAATCAGATTTGGTCTGAGTGCATGTCTGAGTGTGTGTCTTTTTGTGTGTGTGTTTGTGTAATATCGTGTCCCTAGTCTGTTTGAGACACTCCAAATGCCCAGTGAGCTAAATACATGACCTTATCTAGAGAAACAAATGTCTGGTTTAGTCTGCTCTCCATATGACTTTGCTGCAAATGAAAGTGCATTCTGACTCCATATTCTCATGCATATTTACATACTGTCCTTGCCTATTTGTTGTTGGTGGATATTATATCAAACTCATATTCTGTGTGTGTAGTTTTTCCTGGAGGAGTCGAGGACTGTGCTTGTCCCTGGTTTAAACATGTCCAACGAGACCATGGTCAGTTCCTCCGGCTATGTGGTGCAGTTTGTTGAAGAGGACAAGTTCTATCTGCCTGTAAGTGCTCGCCTCTATTCTCACTTTTTTTTTGCAAGTAATAAACGGCTGTTTATAGACCACTGAAGCTTTATCCTTGATGGCATTGAACAGTGCTTAAAGACTGTGGTGTGCTCCCTTGCTAACCCACAGTTGGAGGGGCTATTCGCTGTACCGTGGCCTTTCGTTTATTCTTGGCTTTTTAAATAAAAACTGATCTGTCAGTTCTGAGTCCGCTTTCTTTGGTGATCAGTCTGTGCTGTGTCTCTGATGAGGTGACTGAAAGACCAAAGAGTGCAAATGAGAACCTTTTTATAGACAACACTGCATTACTGGGCCCCGGCACTTTATCCAGCTAATAAGGTGGTTTCGAAAGCCATTAAGTCCTATCAGCGTATGCCCACAGAATATGTGCCTGTTAGCGTGTGCTCCCTGGTTAGCGCGGGCACACTGATTCAGCCCACATAACATGCCCCTGCTGCCTCGCCTAACTTATTCTCACTTTATGCATCCAGACGCCATATCCTGCATATCCACAGTTAAAAGCCTCAGAGATGGGGGGGGGGGGGGGGGAGCTGGGGATGATTGCTAGAGAAGAGAGGAAGAGGGAGCAGAGCAGAAGAGAGAGAGAGAGAGAGAGAAAGAGAAAGAGAAAGGGAGAGAGAGAGAGAGGGAGCAGAGCAGGAGAGAGAGAGAGAGAGAGAGCAGCTGCTGGGAGTGACCCTTCAGACCAGACAAATGAGGCTCATGGCTAGACAGACAGATCCTAGTGCAAGCTGGCTCATCAACCAACGAACAAAATAAATTAATCACAGAATAAAATAATGCTCCAGTAATGTTTTGAATGTTCCTAGAACCCATATTTCTATGTGTCTTGACTTTTATGGAGACAAACAGTAGTCACTACTACTCTTTGATGAATTTTGATGAAATATAACCTTGTCATAGACATGTCAGGATATACCAGATGCTGTCATTCGTCCTGTGACAGTTGGAGTCCTGTGATATGACATGACAGTGTTTTTCCAATTATCAGTATGTGTCTTGACAGTTCTCAGAAGGTTATGTTGCATTACAGCTTGTGTTATGTACTCAGATCAGCATCATATCGAAAGCTGTCATAACAATTACCGATAATGGCCACTGAACATGACATCTTATGGCAGGATGTGACATCTGTAAGGACCTGTTCATGACATGTGTAATGGTTAAGTGTTACTTAAACACGGCTTTTTTTAAAGATCTGTTTCAGAGGAAGCCTTTCTTAAAAATAGCTAGGTTAGAGTTTGTGTGATATATTAAGTCAACCTCTTATACCTGAAAGTAAAGAATGCCTCTAGGACTCTAAGAAAAACAATGCCCAGTGTAGCCTCCATAAAGAAGCTATCATTCACACCCCTTTCCTTGCTAATGGCCATAACCCATTTCCCCTCACTTGTAATGAAATATATCTCCCCCTGCCAGGGCTGGCTCAGTAAAAGTGACTGCACCGGCTGAGCTTATTTATCTGGGTTCTGCACGGCACACATCGCTTTTGGCACAATTTCTCCGCTGAGAAGCATAAGTCTGATCTCCTCTGGAGTTGTGTTTGGGAGAGGTAGGGGTGGGGGTGGGGAGAGGAGTTGGCCTGAGGACTGCATCAACAGTAGCTGGAGTGGAGCATGCCATTTAAGTTTCCCAATATACAGTCTTGTATAGTGTTGTTTAATCTTAGTTGCAATATGCATATCTCAGACATTTTTTTTATTATAATTTATTTATTGAAGGAATTGCACAATACAGGTTATCTCAAGCAGTATCTCAAGCATTTTTCCTCCATGTTTTCATTTTTTTTAAACACGAACAAGATTACCCTCTCCCACCCTCCCCATACACCTCTTGACAGTTAGTATGTTCATAAAAACAAAAAACATTTCTCAGTCATGAATGTACATTTTCACAGCTATGCATCAATATTCTTACAAAACATAGGCCCTCATATGTCCATAACACATTAAGTGGCTCAAATATAGTAAATATTTACAATGTGTCAACCATTCTGTGAGGCGATCTAATATCAATAGGGAAAAAAGGAGATAAATAAATAGGCAATGAATAGAAAGAAGAATAAATAAATAAACGGCTAGGAAAGGATAGAGAGGGGGGAGGGTCTCAGTTACAGTTAGGGACACTCACCCAGTGGGCAACTCTTTCAGACTCTCAAAATACGACAAAAACGGTCCCCACATGAAATAGAACCTTTCCACAGACCCTCTGAGTGTAAATTTGATCTTCTCCAGCTTTAGAAAAAACATTACATCTTCCAGCCAGACCGAAGCTGATGGGGAAGTAGAAGATTTCCAAACTAACAAAATTCTTCTACGGGCCAAAAGTGATGTGAATGCAATGATGTCCGACTGGTTTGCATTTAAACCCAGAGTTTCATCAGCCACACCAAATATTGCTATAAGTGGACAGGGTTCCAGCATCACTCCAAGAGCCTCGCTTAGCGTTTTAAAAACTATTGCCCAGTAACCTGAAAGTTGGGGACAAGACCAGAAAGAATGCACTAGATTGGCTGGAGAAAAATAACATTTATCGCAGCTAGCGTCCGTCCCAGGGTATATGCTGGCAAGCCTTGCCTTGCTTAAATGAACTCTATGCAAAACCTTAAATTGTATAAGCCCCAGTCTGGCACATGACGATGAAGAATTGACTCTTTTCAATGCTTTTGCCCAATATTCCTCCGGCAGGTCTATACCAAGCTCATCCTCCCACCTACTTTTAAATTTGTTTAGGCTTTGATCTCCAAGAGACATCAACTGAGAATAAAGTAGAGAGATTAGACCTTTATTCACAAAGGTGAGAGTAAGTTTGTCCAACACTGTGACGACTGGGAGATCGGGAAAATGAACAAATTTACTCTTAACAAAGTGGCGAATCTGCAGATACTTAAAAAAAGAACTGCGAGGAAGGTTATATCGTTTACACACATTTTCAAAACTGTCAAATATGTTATCTGTATATAGGTCTTTGATGTATATGAGACCATTCAAACTCCATTGTTTAAATGTTGAATCAAGTGTAGAGGGAGGGAAAAGATGGTTCTTATAAATCGGGCCCAGAACCGATGCTGATGTTAGCTTATAGTGACAGCGAAATTGATTGAAAATTTTTAGAGTGGACAATACAACAGGATTGGATATAAATCTAGAGAGCTGCACTGGCAAGGAGGAGTACACTAAAGCTTGGAGAGATGTGGAGCGACAAAACTGAGCCTCAAGTAGACACCAGTTTGTATCTGATCGATGGAGCCAAAATAATATCTTTTGTATGTTGGATGCCCAATAATAATGGATAAAGCTTGGAAGGCCCAATCCCCCCACCTCGCGATCTCTTTGGAGAATGGTCTTCTTAACCCTAGGAATCTTATTCCCCCAAATAAATGATGTTATGGATTGGTTGACTGATTTAAAAAATGACTTGGGTATAAAGACTGGCAGGCATTGGAATAAATAAAGAAATCTGGGAAGTATTGTCATCTTCACAGATTGTATTTTCCCTGCCATGGTAAGTGGTAAACTGCGCCATCTTTCAAAGTCGGCCTTCATTTGATTGACTTGGGGGCCATAGTTAGCTTCAGACAGAGAGGAGAAGGAGCGAGTAAAGTGTATACCTAGATATTTGAAACCATCTTGAGATATGGGAAAGAGAAATGATCCTGGCTGAATATGTAGAGCTGAGTTGTTAACAGGAAAGCATATGCTTTTTTGAAAATTTAATTTATAACCAGAAAAAGCTCCAAACTGATTTAAAAGTGACACAATTCTGGGACCACTAGCCATAGGATCATTAATATAGAGCAGGAGGTCATCCGCATATAAAGATACACGGTGTTCCATGTCCCCCTCTTAATGCCCTGAAATAGAGATGTTGATTTAAGTGCAATAGAGAGTGGCTCAATTGCAATGGCGAAAAGCAGGGGGGACAATGGGCAACCCTGGCGGGTGCCACGAGTTAGTGGAAAATAGTCAGATCTAGAGTAGTTTGTTTGTATGCTTGCTAAAGGTGAATGGTATAAGAGCTTAACCCACTGCACAAATATGTTACCAAATCCAAATCTCTTCAAAACATTAAATAAATAAGACCACTCCACTCGATCAAATGCCTTCTCTGCGTCCAGAAAAAGAACTACCTCTGGACACGGAGAAGCACTGGGTGAATAAACTATAGCAGCCAGCCGTCGAATATTGGAGAAGGAATGGCGGTTTTTAATAAAACCTGTTTGGTCATCTGAAATTATTTTAGGGAGGAGGCGCTCTAAACGGCATGCTAACACTTTAGCCAATATTTTAACATCTACATTCAAAAGAGAGATGGGGCGGTAAGATCCACACTGGGTTGGATCCTTGTCTTTTTTAAGAAGAAGGGAGATGGACGCCTGTGAAAGGGTGGGGGGTAGAGAACCATTTTTCAAGGATTCCTGAAACATTTTCATAAGGATTGGTGTGAGCTCCTCTTTGAATTTCTTGTAAAAATTAGTTGGGTAGCCATCGGGCCCTGGGGATTTATTGCTCTGCATTGCCATGATGGCACTATTAAGCTCATCTTGTGTGAGAGCTTGATCTACATTTTTTGTTGCCTCAGAGTTTAGAGTTGGTATTTCCAAACTATCTAAGAAGTGCTCCATATCTGTTGTATCAGAGGGAAATTCAGAGGTGTAAAGAGAGTAGTAAAAGTCTTTAAAAATATTATTAATTTCTTTTGGCTTGTTTGTGGTGTTTTGGTGGGTATCTTTGATCAGGGGTATAAGTCGAGATGCGGCTTGACGTTTCAATTGATGAGCCATTAACCGGCTTGATTTGTCACCATATTCATAGTAGAGACCACGTGTCTTAAGAATGAGTTGTTCTGATTGTTTGGTAGTGAGATAATTAAATTTCGTCTGCAAATCAGCCCGCTCCTTATATAATTTAGCAGAGGGAGTCTCTGAATATTTCCTGTCCAGTTCTAAAATGGACTGTGCTAGAGCTTGCATTTCCTTCTTACGTTCCCTACTGGCATACGAACTATAGGAGATTATAAGACCTCGTAAGTAAGCTTTCAAGGTTTCCCACAGCACAGAATATGAAACAGAATCAGTTTCATTAATCGTCAAAAATGTATTTATGTTAGTTGAGATAAAACTACAAAATTCCTCACTTGAAAGCAGAAGTGGGTCAAATCTCCATGGAGGTCGCTCTCTAATGTTTAAGGGGAAGCTCAGATCCACGGAAGACTAGCTCCTGCCTCTGTCTGCTGACGCGATGTTTGTCCTGAAAGTAATGAAAGTGGACCAGGAATACTCTTGGTCTCGATCGCCGGCCTTCATCGGTTGGTTTAGCTCCAATTCGGTGTGCACGGGAAAGCAGGAGAGGCCCAGAGAAGAAATCTGCCCCCAGTACCTCATGAAAAAAGTTGGCCATGAACTTAACAGGGTCTGAACCTTCCAAATTTTCAGGGATCCCGACCACTCTCAGGTTGGATCTCCGCGACCGATTCTCCAGGTCATCTAACTTCCTTTTCAAAGACGTGTTCTCCTCCTGCAATGTTGCTATGGCAGTCTCAACACTCACCAAACGGTCACTGTAATCACTTAGGTTATCTTCAACCCCACGAATACGTTCGTCGTGTGATTCGTAGTAAGACTTTACTTGTTCAAGCGTGCTATTTACTGGAGTCAACGCGGTTTCAAGTTCATTTTTAAGCGCAGAATGCACTGCTTGTGTCATATCAGTGAGGAGAATCGATCGAAGTTTCTCAAGGTCTTCTGGTAGTGCATCAGGCATCGAGGCCGTAGCCATGTTTTCACTTCTGGTCGAAGCTTGGTCTTTTTCAGTTGCTTTATTATTTCGACGGTTTGCTTTACTTGACATTTCGGTGTCTAGCTATGACCAAAGTTATACAAAAAGTTTAGGCTACATACAGATAACGGCAAGCATAGGTTTAAAATGAAGGTAGAACAAGTATTTAGAATATAAAAACGGGAGCCACACTCAAACACGTCCACTCACTCCATGTTCAAACCGGAAGCCCCATAATAACCTTTTGTACTGGTTTACTACCCATGGTAGTATGGTAGTTTCACATGCTTACATGTACATTGAACTAGAAAGTATAGTATAGTGTTGTGTAGTGTAGTGTAGTGTAGTATAGTATAGTAGTATAGTTTAATAGAACCTGTTATTCGTCTGCATTTCTCTCTGTTACAGCAGCCTCAGAGTTATATGTCGGCCTTTTAGCAGAGCTCTTTGGTATATTTGATATCCCGATATATTCCATTAGCGCATGTTCTTTCGTCATTAAGTCTGCTTTGATTTGCCTCTGACTCCCACGGATGTGGGTTTTGATTGGCGGTTCTGGTGTTGTGTCTGGGGAGCCCAGTACTTCATCTACAGCTGCATCCTGGGGCTGGTGTCGTGCTCCGTGTTCCTGCGGATCAACTACGAGCTGAAGATGCTCATCATGCTGGCGGCCGTGGTGGGCTACAATGTCATCATCCTGCAGACCTATGCATCAGTGCTGGACGACTACAGCACAGCGCTGTACCGAACACAGCCTCTGGAGAGGTATGCCCACACACTCTCTTTCTCTCTCGTTTTCGCTCTCTTACGTACACACACAAATGCATGTCATAGCGATGGAGAAAGGGATGGGAGCATACACACACATTACAGTATTTACTCAGAGATGCATAAATCACAATAGAACAACAGCCACAGATGCACTCCCAAAAAGCTTTTGTTCAGCACACAGACTGCAAACACAGACATAGCTGCAACCTGCTCTGTGTTCCTGCAGTTTTGGGGATTTGGCAAAATTGAGGTTACACTCGGAGAACAAAATCTGCTTCTCTTGCGCCGTTTGATTTAATCACAACCTGGTTGCTCTTCTCAGGTGTGTATTCATAGGAACTGTTGCTATCGCCTGCCTGCTCTGCATCTGAGCGGTGAGCAGTGGCACTAAAAGCTTGATTGTCAAGTCATTTCACGCTATTTCAGTGCCCTTGACCATTTAGGCATTTTGAACGTGATGAAATATAAATCATATAGCATTGGAAACAAACACTAAATGCTGAGATCTGCAGAACTAGAGGTTCTGGATAATTGTATGGAAAGTTTGATTTGCCAGCCATTTGAATAAATTATTTCAATGACTTTGACAAATCAGGTCTTTTGAACTTGATTAAATATAAATTACATAGCCGCGGAAATGACAAAGAATACTCTGCGAACTGCATGGGTCCCTTCCCTCTGGCTCACAGAGGGGAGAAAAGTTTCCTCCTCTTGTAGTTGTTCGGAGGGTGATTGACAGGTTATGAGACGGAGGGTTTTATGGGGGCAGGCTGGAATTGATTTTTCACGAGGGGGAACCGACAGCTGAAGTTTGGAGGTTATGCGTGGGCCATGTGCGTTAAGACACTGGTCATGTAGCAAGTCCCCCTTTCATCTTCCTTTCTTTCCCCTTTCTGCATTCAAGGCAGCGTGACACTTGTCAGCACAAATCCTCTCAGCTCCCCTTTTTAAATGCAAAAACTAAATTGTCTTTCTGTGACTTCTCTCTTTCAGGCCAGGAGTGCTGAAAGACCTGAAGACCATGGGCTCGGTGTCTCTGTTTATCTTCTTCATCACCCTCCTTGTTTTGGCCCGACAGGTGGGTTGTCTCTGTGTGCTAATAAACTGTCACAAAACCACTACCCGTACCCCCCCCCCCCCCCCCGCAGCTTGTAATTAACACTGACTTTTCCACACAGTGCTAGGCCAATCCACTTCCCTCGGATGTCTCATCTTGCATTTCTCAAGCAACTCTCTACTATTTCTTTCTCTCTGCTGTCCTCGCTCGCTCTCCCTCTGTGGTGTTTGTTCCATTGGGTGATGGCCTTGTTGGAGTCCTCAGACTCTATAGAAACCCCAGAGAACTGAGTCGAGGATATCGAATGTACTGCAGGAACATCATCCATCACCCCCCCCCCCCCCCCATCTAAAAATACAGAAACAGTACTGTACCCCCAGAGGACCCGAGAAAAAGGGGTAGGGGGGTGGGGGTGGCTCAAGACCAATCAGTCTCACTGTATTAACATCTGTGTATGGAAATGTGTGTGTGTGTGTTTGTGTACTAATGTTCTGGGTAAAACTCAAACTGGGTTTCTGGGCTGACCCATCTAACAAGACTATTTTAATCACGATCATCTAACAAGACTATTTTAAGCACAATGCCATCATAACTCACTTAAACAGCAGACCTGCGTAGCAACCTGAATATAGCCCCTCTTAACGCATCTCTTAGTCAGGTCGCATGGGATTTCAATCAGTCTATAATATTGTACTAACAGCTTCAGAATGAATCATTTCAACAGGGACATATACCTGGAACCACTTTGGAGAACAGAAAAATAGGAGCTTCCCAGTAAGGAACATTTACATAATTCATAATAATATAATTCCAGGTACGCTACAAAGGTGGCTGGAAATGGTCCTAATGACTTTTGAGAATACCACACTGAGGTGAATGAATAGAACCTTGAAGGGGCGGCTGTGAAATGGAGTCAACGCGCCCTTTCAGTACAGTGTGTTTAACAGACCTCCTGATTAGTAGCGTTACTTCCCTTACCCACCCCACATCCGCACACACACATAGCAGACACAAAAAACAACCCTGCATGTCTTGTTTGTCTTCATGGGGCAGCCTAATGTTAGTATGCACTGCCTTCCAGCGTAATCCTTCCTTCTCTTCCGATTAGAAAAACCCTGGACGCAATGTGCACGGCCTCGTCGTTGCCTCTCCTTGGGCTATGTGCCGTGGCGAGTTGCGCATAAAGAGACATTCGGTGCTGCCGGGGTCTGCCAATCTGCTAGCTAGCCTGTCCCTCATTGGTTGTCTCTTTGGGGCTGTCGAGTGAAGTTTTAGACTGAAGCTTTAGTGCTGGCGGATTCCTGGAAGCCATTCCACACAGGATGCTGAGCTGGGCTTCTGCGTTTGCTATTCCTCCATGGAGCTTTAAATGCATGCGATGTATGCTAAACTCTCAGATACAAGGCATAGACCTGACTATTTTATTCATGTTTTTTAAAATGGGGAGATAAAATGAGAGAGAGAGAGAGCACCATTGCATGAATAATTAATATGACAAACATTTCGGTTTGAAATCCATTTTCACGTTTTTTCTTGTCATCTAAATCTCCCCTTCCATAAATTAATATAATAGATCTACTAAGGGAATACAGACTGTATCCATGGAGATGAGGGGGACTTCCTTTGTAGAGCAACTGTCAAACCACTTGTGTTCTTAAACGTTTGTGTGGATGTATGTGTGGGTGTTTGACAGAAAGTAATCAACAAGCTGCTTTTTAATAAACACAGGATTACACTATTCACACTCGCCGGTCTTCTCACTTGTTCTGCCAAGTCAACTCAGTGTCGACTCAGCACATAGCTAATTGTTTACATCTAGTCAAGCCAGGGCAAAGTGGTTACCCCCCTTTAACAATGGCGATGTGATGCTGAAGTGTGTTTGTGCTGTGATGTTTTTAATGCCCTGTTCCCGGACACGGTGATCAGATGTCTGTCATCTCTTTGCCTCTGTGTCCCCTTTTGTAACAGAATGAATATTACTGTAGGTTAGACTTCGTCTGGAAAAACAAGTTCAAGAAGGAGTGCGAGGAGATCGAGACCATGGAGAACCTCAACCGTGTTCTCCTGGAGAACGTTCTGCCCGCCCACGTCGCCGAGCACTTCTTGGCGAGAAACTGGAAGAATGAGGTACCTGTTTTGCTTCTGGTGTTTCTTTGTGTAAAAAGTAGAATAAAGAGCTTGATGGATCTGCCGTCATAGGTAATGACAGATTACCTTGTTTTGTAGTTATTTTTTTTATATATATATATATATATATATATATAATTTTTGCCGAAGCTTTGTGTTCATTTTTGCTTTGAATCTTCACAGGACCTTTACCACCAGGCCTATGACCTGGTGTGTGTGATGTTTGCCTCCATCCCAGACTTCAAGGAGTTCTACACGGAGTCGGACGTCAACAAGGAAGGACTGGAGTGCCTCAGACTCCTCAATGAGATCATTGCAGACTTTGATGAGGTGCTCATGAGGTCCTTGGCCTATTTTTTTGTTACACATCTACTCGTCTATGCGCAACCTTTTTTTGAAATGATGATGGCCTCTGTGGTACTTTGGTAGTCTGAGTAAGTGAAAAATGATATGGTGTAATGAACAAGTAATAGCATCTCCTGATAAATGCATGAGAAATCATTGCCCTTCTTGTCAGGCATGGTTTTGAGGAGCCTTTGCAGTATTACCTTTAGACAGCATTATTTAGAAGGCACATTTTACTGAACTGTGCTCTAAAAATGTATATAATATGCTGTAAAAACATTCTTCGTCCCAGAAAAACTGCAGTTATTTCTGTGTTCTGCCCAGTATTATTTGGCACCATCAGTTGCTTGTTCTATCCTGTTACCTAAGCTCACCTTAGGATCACAGTGGGGAAAAAGTCATAGGAGTTGTGACGTAATTTATCAAATGACATCAGTGTATTAAAATGAATCGGGTCAGTGCAGATACTGACTCTGTTCTCCCCATCTCCCCAGCTTCTGTCTAAGCCTAAGTTCAGTGGTGTGGAGAAGATCAAGACCATTGGTAGCACCTACATGGCGGCAACAGGACTTAATGTAACACTCGGACCAGAATGTTCGCAGGTAAATGGGCGACACCTTTCTCGTTGCTCTTAAGACTTATATAGACTTCTGGAAAGATATATCATAAACATATCAAAGATGCTATTCTGTTTTGGCCTCTCATCCATCCATCAAAAATAAAACATTGTGACAAGTCATCAATAGTTGTCTCTAGACAGCTCTCACAATGTATTACTCTAAATACTGGAATGTAACACAGTCTGTTATGTTATTGGTATCCTTGGTATTATCACTGTGTTATCGCTGAACATTAACTGCCACTACTACACTACACTGAATGAACTAACTACAGGATATGGCATGTGCCATGACAAGTTCCCTGTTGTGACAGTGGGCTTAAGTGCTCTGCTACGCGAGTGTGTGAGTCAGTGTCATTAGTGTCTAGCAGTGCAGTAATATTCAGACTGAAGCATGTTTCTGGTTATAAGGTGTTTGCTCTGATTGATCAGAGAAGACGACCGATTACAGTATCCCACACATTGAAGTCTTTTGGTCTCTCCACTGTGCCAGGACGACAGACAGTACATGCACATCGGCACGATGGTGGAGTTCGCCTTTGCATTGGTGGGAAAACTTGACGTCATCAATAAACATTCCTTCAACGACTTTAAATTAAGAGTAGGTAAGTCGGGGAAATGAAGCAAAGAACTGTTGCTCAACAATTTCTGGTTCAAGGAATGAATGCAGAAGGCCATAGTTATCCTATCCTAGGCTTCTAATCCTTTCTACAGACTCTTTATTCGTGTCTTTCTTTTCCTCTGTGTTTCTCTGTCTTTGTGTGCTGTGTTGCCAGGGATAAACCACGGTCCTGTGATAGCAGGGGTGATCGGAGCCCAAAAGCCCCAGTATGACATCTGGGGCAACAGTGTAAACGTGGCCAGCAGAATGGAGAGCACAGGAGTGCTGGGGAAAATACAGGTTCATCTCTATTTCTTCTTGTTCTTCTTCTTCAAGTGTGTGTGTGTGTTTGTGCATGCGGGTGTTGATGTATGTGTGAGTGTTTGTGTGTGTGTGTGTGGGGGGGGGGTTGTGTCTGGGGAAAATTAGCTGTTTAAAAGAGTTAACCCTGCCTGTTTAATTATTTAATGTTTTTTTTTTTTGCCAAAGGAAAAAAACAACTTAAATGTACGGCGAGAGGATTTCATAATTTCTTGTTTTTCTTCCCCCCCCCGGTGAAGGTTACTGAAGAGACGAATCGAATCTTACAGACCCTGGGCTACGTTTGCTCTTGCCGAGGCATCATCAATGTCAAAGGGAAGGGGGAGCTGAAGACTTACTTTGTTCACACTGAGATGACCAGGTCCCTGTCACAAGGGACTATCATGCCTTGAACTTTTACACAAACCATACAGACACGTACACTTAAACAGTGTACACACACACACACATACACACACATACACACTATGCTGCACAGACAGTCTCTATTGCATTACATACAAATACACACATACCATATAGCATAGATACACTGTGCTGAAAAGTGCTTAGACATACGTATGAATACCCATACACACACAAATATATAAATATATATACCTGTGAATAAGTTTGCATGGTCTCCCTTCAGAGGAGTGGATAGATATAATGAGTGTTTGCGCTGTCCAGTCTCTTTGTGTTTTAGCCAGGCCACTGTGTGTGCAGCCAAGAGAAGTTTTAAAATAAGGAGTTTTTTGTAATAACACAGAATAAAATACAAATACCAGTGTTGCCATGTTGGACACTACCATTTTCTTATTCATTAAAGACTTTGTATATACCCACGTCTGTCGTTTATGTCTGAATGTGAAAACGGCTTTGTGAATGTAAGCATAGAAAATAAAGTAAAACTAAATAAAACATACTAGTTTACTTATATAAT
Organism: Clupea harengus; assembly: GCF_900700415.2. Lineage (NCBI taxonomy): Eukaryota > Metazoa > Chordata > Actinopteri > Clupeiformes > Clupeidae > Clupea > Clupea harengus. The sequence goes on from NC_045170.1 coordinate 16,076,447, forward strand.
GTAGAAGCCCATGAATCAAACTCTCTTACTGTATGTATGTATATTGTGACAAAACATTACATATCAAGTTAAAAGAATGAGCCTCAAACAGGGACGACTGATCCATATCCCTCTTCCAACGATTTCGTGATTCCGTTTTTCCTGAAGAATTCAGCTCGGATGTAGTTAACTCGGGAAAACTGGCGCCCCGGTTGGTAATTAGGAGGTGGTAAGCGTCGCCCATGCTCGGAGGAAGATAAAACTGGGAGAGACCGTGATGACTCCTGGAACACAATCACATATTGCGCATTGAACAATAACGAAGGCCTCAGCAAAGTGAAGGACATGGTAACCAGTTGACAAAAAGCTGTCTAAGAAGTTGGAAGGCTAATGTGATATTTGTTGCTAAGCTATCACTGTTTTTGTGGGTGTGCACTTTTCCCTTGTTTGTAAGTAGGTTTATTGGCAAAGGCAGAGCTGGCATACCTCTCTCAATACCAGCAGGTATAGAGACTTGGATGATTCACACTCATGGAGTTTGGCTAAAGAGGGCAGCTGATTTTTAATTATTCATGTATGTTGTCCTTAATTGCATCCACTAATGCAGGCCATGCATTGTGTCATGCGCACACACCTGCAGACACCACAGCCTGATATACTCACAGGCTACAACTATTTTGGTTTAAAAAAAAAAAAAAAATTGGATTAAAACTTGACCTTTGCATATTTGTCTCCCTAATATTTACAGCCTTATGCCTAACCACACTCGGATCAACAAAGAGTTAAGTCAGAAAATAAAATTGAATGTTAAACCTTCAATGTAAAAATGTGGCCCTATGTCTAAATATGGCGTCATCTTCAGTTGCTCAGGACTCTAAGGAATAGACAAGGCAAAGACGAGCCAAACCAGAGCTGTAACATTGACGAATAATTAACCGTTTACAAAAACAAACTAACAAACAAACAAACAAAGTACTTCTTTGGTCAAGCTGTGAGTTGCAGTCTATGTAGGGCTTTGCTTGTTTGCTCTTGTCTTTCCCATGAATGTCATCAGCCAGACGGTTTTAGCAAACAGGCATTTGAATGTGTGCTGCTGGCGTGATTTCATTCCAAGAGAAGAAGCGTCAGCCTTTCAGCACAGCCTTGCATGCATCAGGCATGACTGGCAGGTCCTACTTTGATGTAGGGATGCACGATATTGAATTTTAGCCGATATCCGATATGTCGATATTTACAAGCTCATTTTGGCCGATTGCCGATGCCGATACCGATATATACACCTCTGCTTTTTACTTATTGAAAAGTCTCTCATGTACTAGAATTAATCTGTTATTATGATAGGGTATTGCTGTAGATACAGGACATTTATTATTAACTATTGAAATTATTTCAAATATGGCAGATTTATTTATATTTTCACGTCACAATTTTCATACTTGAACAGTACCAACTTGAACAACTACACTCTGGAAATGCAACTTGGCTAACTTGGAAAGCTAACGTTGGTTAACTGACTTACAGTTTAATAACATCCCTTCTAGGATTTCTAGACTAATCTATGTAAGGTTATTGCCAAGTTAGCTATATAAATTCCATATATGCAAAAGTAAGCCATGTACAGATAGCGTGGGCTCGTGACATAACGTTTCACATCCCTTCAAATGAGATCATCAACTTCGTTGGTGTCACGTAGCATGCAAGCTAACTAGCTAGTGTTGTCTAGCTAACTAGCAACTTATTAACTATTAGCGCGCAACAGGTAATGTTGCAAAGCGTTGCACGCGGGTGGTCTGCATCTATGCATGTAACCTACGTTACGGCCAAGCTGTCGTCTCCTCTTCCATCTCCTGAAAAGTTTCCTGACAAATTCGCCTTATTCACACGCGCCGCCATTTTGAAACGAAAACGAGGCTTGGTTGGGTAAACCCGACCGGAAGTCATTCTCTACCATACGAAGATAGATAGATAGATGGATACTTTATTAATCCCGAGGGAAATTTAGGAAGAGTAATGATGGACGGAGAATGGACCACACATCTTCTGCCCTTGCGGCATTAATAGATTGTTTTTTTTACAAATACCGTCAGCATCATGTTTATTTACCTGGCTAGCTAGTAAATGGCAGCGAAGTTATACTGTCAGAATTGATAGCACGAATGAGTCAAATTTGTAAAATGACAGGTGATTCATGGCATCTTTACCAGGATGATCTTGTGAATAACAATGCTTTTGCAGTCAGAAAGAGAGAGAGTGGCAGGGCAAGTGTGAGAGCGAGGGCAGTTCCCTCCATGAGAAAGAATGAGATCCCCTACATGGTCAAGGTAGCTAAGTTAGATGTTACAGCAACAGAAGGGAGGAATTGCTAATCGCTAACGAGATGCTAGCGGCGAAACCTAGCCTAGCGAAACCTGTTGAAATGTGCTTACTTTGACACTATGACAAACTAGTGAGTCAACGACTTTCCTAACACAGTCAAACATCAAGCAAGTGCAACACAAGACGGCAAATAAGCTACTTACTAGTTTGGTAGACAGTAGTAACCTGGCGTCTTAAGGCAAACTTACATAACGCAGTAGGATAATATGCCTACGGACCCTGGTATGACAGAGGCTATTCTTCATATTAAGCGTCATTGCAGCGCCCCAATTTTTTTAAGCTGTTTTTTTTTTTTTAAAGGTTAGATTGCTAATCCTTACCCTTACCCTAAAGTACAATTGCTAAATACAGTTACTTTAAGGCAAAAGAATTCCTCACGTTCAGAGGCTGTTCAAAAGTTGCTCACGTTGAGCTTTCTGGCACACACATTCCATGGTATGTTTGGTGCATTTCATAATAGCCAAGTAAATAAACATGATGCTGACGGTGAGCTGCAAAAAATAATCTATTAATGCCACAGTTATAGGGGGCAAGAGCAGAATATTTGTGGTCCATTCTCTGTCCATCATTACTCTTCGTATCGTAAAGAATGACTTCCGGTCGGGTTTACCCAACCAAGCCTCGTTTTCGTTTTCAATATGGCCGCAACGTGAATAAGGCGAATAGCATGTCAACATCCTCTGATACTGTGAAGTACTGCCACACCGACGTGTTGAATTACGTTGTTGGCGCTCATAGTAACCAAAACATTTGCTTCGCGTGCGCATAATTTGAACGTCACTTTATCGGCCAGGTACATCGGCAGAAATGTTCATATCTGCAGATGCCGATAATTAAGTTTTGAAGCTTTTATCTGCAGATACCGATGTCGTGCCGATATTATCGTGCATCCCTACTTTGATGCATTTTTTTGGAGAGACAAGCACTTATGTGGACACATTATTTATTTCCTGAAAGGATCTGTTAGAGCTCAAACAGAATGACCATTGAGTTCTTGGTAGAAAAAATCCCATAGCTGATACCGAAAGGGCACTGTCATATTAAAATCATGATTGTCTCTGTGTGTGTGTGTGTGTGCTGCTTACACCAACTCCCTTTTAATCAGATAATTTTAGTTATACACAGGAAAAGATGTTGAATTCCTCATGCTATTGGCTGAGGACTTCCCACAGCAGCCAAACCTCTCACTGTCACATGCAAGTACTCATACCCAACAACCTAGCCTAAGTATTATAGAAGCAACATTAACAAAGATGTCTTCGTGACCATTTTGCTGGGGTCGTGGGCACCTTCCTTTGCCAGTGTTTCATTGAATTAGGCCCAGGACACCCTCCAGACAGCTCAACAATGGTGTCTGGCATTCTACACCCACCCCTCTTCATACTCATGACGGGTTAGGACACTTTACCAAGGCCAGGGTCAATACCAGGGACAACAACAGACAGCCCTCAAGAAGATACACCTCGAAAAGATTTCACATTCATATCTCAGTGTCTGAACTATGCATCGCAGATAAACATAGCACAAAAAGTAAGGAAATTTGTGTTTGGTACATTATTTCTCTGTTGTAACAATGCTTCTTGGCAATAAATCTTATACCGTTGGAAAGCCTGTTTATTTCCCTTTTAAATGGTGCCACATTTGTAAGGAACATGCATTTGGGGGATGAGCAGCAGAGCTGAGTATGTGGGTTGCGCCCATGAAAAATTTGCCAAATCTTCTGTATCTAATGTGATGCATTAACCTGTAAAGCACTTTGAGTGCACTAATAGGTAAAAAGCGCAATATAAATGCAGTCCATTTACCATTTATTGTGGCGTGCAAGGGGATTGTGCACTTCCGTGTGTGTGTAATAGTTTGCCCCATAATGCTCTGCATGTCTGCCCGTTAGAATGGTTATTGTTTGATTCTTTGGTTTAATGTTCCGTTTTAGAATGTATTTGTGTTTCCCTGTTTGTGTTAATGTCAGCATGTATTTCTGTTATCCTTTTGAATCTGTGTGATATGTGTAATTGACTGTGCAATTCCCGGTCTGTTAGTGTATTGGGCCACCTATTAATCATGTAAAGATTAGACACCCCTAGTGATTCTACCCTTTTGTATCAGTCTATTTGGATGTTGGTATTGGTAAGTAGACAGCAAGACACCAACATAGAGCCTGCTTCCTGTGCTGTAGTATGTCATGCTCATCTGACAGGTCAGCTCTCTTTCCTATCAATGTTCTGTCAGTCATCTCTTCTTGTGGCACTATGTTTTTGCCTACTTTGCTGAGATCACAAACTCACCACTGACAGTCAAGTTTCTAACAGTGACTCATTAACTGTGATGACTATAGATATAATTTGTATTCCAATATTTTTCCAATCCTGACTGAAAATATTGAGCCTAATTAAAATGTCAATACTCCTTGGCCTGTTGCACTTACCATGCCCCCATGTTTCCAAGCTAATTATAAACAGATCTGAAATAAAAGGACCTACAGTAGGCTACCAGTCAAAAGTTCGGACACACTTTCTCATTTTTTTAGAAGTTTTTTCTTTACTTTTGTTATTTTCTGCATGGTAGATAACACTTTTTGTTTAGAAGTAGTTTAAATGTCTTCAGTATTAATCTACAATGTAGAAAATAATAAAAGTAAAGAAAACACTTCTCAAAAAAATTAAAGGTGTGTCCAAACTTTTGACTGGTACTGTATATGAAATGTAGGCCTACTCCGTGCCTTGCAAACCTAAACAATTGTTACTGTTCCAATAAACACAATTATGTCCCCAATTATGTCCTGAAGTGGGCTGAATAAAGCAGGAGTTGAACCATATGCTTACTTTCCATTGCTCATTAGGATATGCTCTTTTCAGAGAACGAAAACAGCATTTCTGTTTCAATTCATCACATCTGATTAAGTTCTTATAGCCTTTATCATTTCACACCAAACTGTGAGAACTGCTACAAAAAAAATCTTGCAATCTGATTTAGTGAACAGATATAAATCTGTGGTGAAATTGCAACTTTAACTTACATTCAAGTTGTTCTTCTGAAGTCATTGGAGTTGCTACGAGCCAAGTTGTTTGCCGTGCGATTAAGCTCATTGTTAAAGATAGCGATCCCTGCCCTAAACTCATAAATTAGCATTTACAAAACATGTGCTCTTGCTGGGTTACATTAAAAGCTTCGTGGAAAACAATCTGGTCAGCCTAACTATCAGCCATTGCCACTGGTATTCTGCTTACCTCAACGTAGAAGTCGAGACCTCTGCCTTTTGCATGTTGTCTATCATCACGGTGTAATTTGTTGTCGTAACCTTCAGTTCGTCGATATAAATCATACTGGTGAACCTCTTGAGCCTAAAGAGGACACTGGCATATGAACAATAACATCTGCGACGATTAAGCTATTTCAGTTGATATAACTGTATCTTTGATGTGGTCATTTAGGCTTAACAACTGAATTATCGATAGGTGCTAGTGAAGCTAACAATAACAGCAAACAGACTTTGCATACCCTGGGATTAGTGAAGTTGAAATAGGTCATCTCTTTCGGTTCAGGTCTTCTTGATGGGATAAAGCTAAAAACGGACAAAGTAGAGAGTGGTTTATTTTCTGCTTGAGACAGCAAATCCATGTTTCAAGTTTAAGACAACTTCTACTATTAGGAAACTTCGCTGTGCTTCTCGCTGGTAAAGGACCAACTGTGTAACAGTTTACAGTTGCTTAGATACGCCTTGGACAGCAGGCCAGGCAGCTGCATGGGTGGGCAGGAGAGAACCTGTCCAACTCAGCTAGTCTTGCAACTGGAGCAGGTGCGATCATTTGCAGGTCAGGTAATGTTTAGATCCTTCTGACCCAGCTCTCACGTAAGGACAGCAACTGCACACTCCTTAGTAACATTCACCTGACTAGTGTCTTGTTTTAGAAAAATGCTATTACAAGAAATGTAAATTGACTAATAGCCTGATTTTTGGGAGTCTGTGACCCAGGTCCCATTGAGACCTGTGGTAAAAAGAAGATGATTTGCAGAACACATATGGGAACTCAAGCTTAATTCAAATGTGCAAAGCAATATTCCTCTTGTGGGGTCATGCGAGACTACAGCAACGGTGTCCCAGTTATCATACCAATATGCAATATTAATTTAGCTCCCATTGCCTAATGTGACTATTTTGGGGCTTATAATGATGTCTGTGTGTAGTCTAGATTTGTGCAGTCACACACACTCTTGCACAATGTTTTAACGAAAGTAAATCACAATAACCTTGATTTGAATGTGTATTTCACATTTAGTCTTTCAACTCATACAGAGAGGGGGTGGGGTGGGGGGTGGAGAGAGGATATTGTCTGGCATGGCCATTTGGTTTAAATGTATAAATAGGCCATGTCCTTGCTAAGGGAAGCATTTTGGTAAATGGGGCTTTATCCAGCCTGCGGCTTCAGCCAAATGGAACCACGGGAGGCTGCCCGAAGCCCTGACTGAGGTAATCAACGTGCCTGCAATGAATCTGCATGCAAATTGAGGGCCATTTAACTCTGCCATGCACCGTGGCTTGGGATGCCCGGTAGGCACGAAACGCCAAGGCCACAGGGAACAGCAAGAAAGGCTAAAAGCTCTTTGGAGTTATGATGTAATGGCTTACCTTTTTATGTAATTTTTATGGTGCATTTTCTGTGTGGTTTGTGTTCTCTTATGAGTTGAATGATTAACGAAAAGGGAGCAATTAGAGGCTTCCATATGCTTATAATTGGATCTGTCATGGGGTTAAAATATGCTTGGAGATTCTAAATTTCCTACAGTATATGCATGAAGTCTGTTGTTCCTACAATATCTGATCTCCTTTGCTCTGCTGGAGTAGTCTTTACCAGTGATACAAACCTCATCCATATGATGTTCTTGAGACTACGCAACTAAGACCATACCATGTGTGTGTTACAGCAGACTTACAGCAGTATGAACTCTGTATGTTTTTGTTTTCAGCTTTTCTGGACTATCACACAGTTGTTGACTAAAGCTATGTTCGTCTTTGGATGAAAGCATTTGCAAAGGGTGAATATAAAAGCATCTAGCTGTCGAGTCATGAAATGTACAATTTCCTAGCAACTGCATATCAATGTGCTTTTTGGAAGGGTTTCCAGAGCAAAAGCCATTTCCTGAGCAACCAACAACCCACTACATTTGCACTCAGGAGGAAAGAGCATGTCATGATAAGATTATACTGAAACGGAGCACTTCAGTCATCAGCAGTGCTTTTGACATTGACAGAAGACACCTAAGGGTAGGATACTCATACAAACAACCCCTCAACAGCATTGTGATGAATGTCTGGTTCGGAGGTGTTTAACTTCCCTGGACCACTGTCAAGTCAGGATCATGCAGAGTGGGGCTCATGTACATTTAGACCTTTCCACTTGAAGAGTAGATATTCTTTATTTCAATAAACAGAGAAAAAAAGTGCAATAGTATCTTCTAAAAAAGTAAAAGAAAGTATTACATTTTGGAGTGACAGAACTTCCTGGCATGCTTTCACCTGTAATAGCTAGACTCCATCATGGAATCACTTTGCAATCTGGTAAAATGTATTCCAGTCTTGCATTATTATTGAAGGGCTGTCATGTAGATTCAGTAGTGTTGTCAATAGGATGGTGTCCACAATGTGCTGAAAATGTAGTTGTACTGAAAAGGTCAGATGTTAGATGTAGTTGAACCTTTATGAGGGAGAAATAATAGTAACGTAAGAATAACTGAAGCATAGTCTGTCTTACAATATCCATGCCCCCCACCCTACCCTCCAACTGAATGAAACAGATGACAGATGTCAGTTACAGTGTCCTTACAATTCAAGACATATTCCTTCATCACGTTTCTTAAAGATCCATGTTATTACATCATTATAATTGAGTTTAGTACTCAGAATACAATTGCTGAGATTGTTAATTGCTGACAAGAACTGGTCAACCAAATAATCAAGAGAATAAAAAAGATTATCAGTATATTTGTTCAAGAATTAGCTGTACTTGAAGTCCAGCACTACAGCCAAGTATGTTGTAATGACTACAGAGTCGTGCACAGATCCAACAATTGCTAAAGATGCTGTTACCTCATTTCCCTATTCAAATTTGATTTCACATGTTAATGATGATTATATTATGATTTTCATTGTGTCCATGAGGAGCACTACTACTAAAAGATCAGTCCAATCATTTATTTTGCCCTTATGGACAAACTGCCCCTGGGCGCCAGTGTGCTTTTTTCCACCGCAAATCCTTTTTACTTCAACTGTGTGGCGGTGGATGGGGTTGTTTTTGAGAAAAGAACTGTTTCCTGAGTGGACTTTTTTATGAGATATACTGTATATGCCAGTGCTTGTCACTTGTAAAAACTCCAACCCATAACAGGTGTGTCTGTCTGCTAGTGCTGGGTCCTCTGTAGCCTGTAAAGCTCATTTGGAGACTGTCCAGGGTCAAACAACCACAGTGCCAATCTCAAAACTGATGCCCATCTCTGGGTCCTGGAAGTAAATGTAGTAATTGCTTGCCTAGGGTCACTCTATCTCCAACCCACCACTATCACTGATCCTGCCACTCACTTCAAAATGACCTGGCTATCTGCACCGCCATGCACATACTTATACCAGTCCGAAGCATGCATTCCACCATGCAAATCTGTCCAGAAACGAGAGGAAACTGAGAAACACCATGTGCTACCACAGCTACTCCAGACTCCAGCTGCCTCAAGGAGTGAAAGCTTATCAGAGAATAGATAGATAGATAGATAGACAGATAGATGATAGATGATAGATAGATAGATAGATGGATACTTTATTAATTCCCAAAAAATTAGGATGAAGATGAATAGAATAGAGATATAGGAACAGGAAGAGATTATGAGGTATGAGATATTCACAAAAAGGACGGTTTTATGAATGAACCTCCAAAGAGGAAATGTCCTTGATTGGATAAGTACCACAAGATGGGATTGTTTTTGTCTAATTATGCAGTAGAATAGCTGAGCACCACACCAGGGATCTGAGATCAGGCTGATGGGATATGGCAACAATGTCTCAGGTGAATGTGTTATAGAATTTCTGAACCCGTTGCCATGACAATTTGACCAGTGTAACATCAACCAATGTTTTTATTCTTGAGAACAAGAAAAATAAATGTTGACTCGTATGAGAGGCTGCAGTGAGGCGAACTTCATTAGCTTTGTGTTGGGCAGACTATTCAATTGGATTTAACTTTGTGATGCTTTTGTGAGCTCATCAAACAATGGAACATGGAAACGTCAAGCAAGACATAGATCGAACATTTGCATAATGGTGAAAAACAGCTTTACTCTAACAAAGTACCCATTGTCCCTAGCTTTCAGGTTTGGCCCTCACAGCTCAACTTTCAGTGGGCTAGAGAATGTGAGCTTTTTTTCTCATGGAACTCGATGAAAGATGAAAGATGATTCGTGGGGATGACTAACACTTTAGCATATGACACGCATACTCATCGACAGCAAAGCACTTTCAGAATAACAGCATTCAGAATGTACATAATGTACACAATATCCGAGCTACATAACCACAGTCAAACTAATATTCCTCTTCATTGATATCCAACAAAATGACTTTACCTCTTACACTCTGAGACCACTAGGACATTGAATCATCGTAACAGATATAAACAAGACGTTAGACAACATCCTTTGAATGTGGCAAGATGTCGTGTCAAAGTGTGGGTGGAAGTGGTTGCCTGGGTTGAATGACATGCCTCCCACTGAGCACTTCCTTTGTGAACACCTGACCTGTTTCCTTTGGTATAAAATCACAGAATGGCTCTTGATTTCTCTGGATGCAGAAACAACCCTTCTCCACTGTCCTTCATGCTTCAAACAGTCATTAATCAGCGTGATCTCGACTGCAGCCTTTAATCCTTCTGGCTCATGCTGGGGCATCTGAATAATGTTTTTGTATGAGCTGTCATTCTCATGGTGGGGAACCATGAAAGTAACACGGTGCCGGCAAGAAAAACAAAACAGTTACACTGGGCTTTCACCTGTAACTGAAAACAGTACTGGCTGGCAGAAAGATGTCTCTCTCTCTCTCTCTCTCTCTCTCTCTGTCTGTGTGTGTGTGTGTGTGTGTGTGTGTGTGTGTGTGTGTGTGTGGCTGAGGGGTATCTGTCATAAATGAATACAAAATATTATGTTGAAGTTTTCTGTGAACCAAGGACTTGGATGTGGATATTGACATTCCTGAATCTGAATTCCAGTTGCCACAAGGGTATAATAGGAAGAGCTGCCCAATATCTTAGCTACCCAATAGATGATAATTAAGCTACTTCATGCACACAATGCAAAAAAGTAAACTTTACAAGGATATGAGCCGGTATCTCTCTTGAACTTTACAAGCGGGCTCTCACTTTAACCTGAACCCACATGAAGTTAATTCACTGAATAACATTATGAAGACCTTGGTCAGTGTATATTTGCTGCAAACCTGCTAGCTTTCAGTGTTAGAAATGGCTACAAATGAGTTGTATACCACAGTATATACATAAGAATACATAAGCCAATCTTTCTCAGGAGAATCAGACTGACTAGTGGTAATGTACTGGTTTTACGTCATGGATTGGTGGTTTCATTCGTCTGCAAAGCTCTCAGTGGGTGAATGGAAGTTTCTTTCCTGAGCGGTGCAGGAACATGGAGCTAAATAAACAGGCACACGTGAAAATCAGTCCAGGCTCTCCCCCTGGTGGCACTGAGGAGAACTCACACTGCAGGATGGTCACTCAATTGTTATTATTGATTGATCGATTAATACTTTATCACAAAGAGAGGTACACAGAGTTTTGATATGCATGTGATTAATCACGTCTCAAGATAGACTGATTAGGACAGCTTCCTAATTTTGAGCCAACCTTTCCTCTTCTACTTTTATATTTTCTCTCAAGCAAATGTCTGTCTTTTGAAGGTATAATTCACCTTTTTAAGTTGATTGAGAGAATGTCAGCACCTTTACTGATGGAAAGACTTCAGCCTTCAAATCATGAGTTGGTTTAAAGCATTGAAGGTGTGTAAACAGTTTATCTTGTACAATAGTATTGTCATCACTAACTGTTTGATAAAAGGCCACAACACCAGCTCCCTATATCTTTAATGCACTTGGCAGGTGTTGTGAGGTTAGCACTGACAGATTACACTGAAGTAAGTGAACTGGGCTGCCTTTGGTTGTTTTTGGGCATGTGCAGATGAAAGCGAAAAAAAAACACAAATGATTGTGACACTGGGATATATTAATAATGAATTAAAAAAACAGTCACAGCTAGGGATTTATTCAGGTCAGAGTTGATGGTTCATGTTCATGGTCACATGTAATAAATCTGTAAATGACAGAAACGGAACTGATGAAATCTTTTGGGAAGGCAACTCTGAGATTTTTTTTAATTAGATTTTTTGCTGGGTAACAATTCTAAACAGACTTGACTTAATCAACAATGATACATTAACATCATCAGAACAGAATTGGTTTGTTCTAATAAAAATGTGATTAATTTAAAGGTAGGCATTTACATACCATTAGCATGGCTACAGAGGAGTATACCTGTGGATCAACATACACTAAATTCAAGTTAGAAGTCAGCATACATCGCAAAAACTATTTAATATGACATAAACCATCATTAGGAATACCATTAGCCTAGCCTACATATCCTACAATTAACCTTGTGTAACATGCCATGTAACTAATCACAGTGTCAAACCTGACTTACTGACTTAAGTATATAAAGTAAAACTGAACAGTATAAAATCACAACGAGCACAATGTACAAATATGGCTAACCTGAAAATACCAGAATACCAGTGGAAAGTTACAGAACTGGAGTATAGTTTATAATTGTACACAGTGGTGCTTTTTTCATCCATATCTTAAAACAGCAATAAGGTGTACTGTTCCAAAACTAGCAAGCTAACTACCTAAAAGGCATGCAAAAACCTTGCAAACACCACCAACAGCCCAGTTGACACTGATAGAAGCTTGCCAACACACTAACTGGTGTCTTTTGGCAGTATAGCTGGCAATGTCATGCTGTGAAAGCTTTTCTTCCATTTTTGCAGGGTGTTCCAGCCCGGAACACAGAACTACATAGAGCATATCCTGGATGGCTAGTGGGAAAGACACAGGTGTTTATCGGTCCTTCACACAACCATATGCTATCAAAATGAATTTGAGGATGGTACCAAAACTAGTTGCCTATAAAACCATACCTCAAAAGGTGTGTTACTTTAACAATGTTGACAATTGAATCCTTCAAACAATTTACTCTTTGTGTCACTTGAGCAGATCAACACACAGTCTTTTTCATGCTGCATGATGTTTTTCACGTTGCATGCTGATTTCTACAGATGAGAATATGAAAGCTGTTTGAATTGACCTTCATAATGTGAAGACATAAGCGGACGTGGGTGTACAGATATACGGAAAGAAAAGGTGGGATGAGAGGTGGAATATGATCTGGTCGGATGAGTAATGCTTTCTTGATTTCCCGACAAACGAATCACGTGGATGAGGAGATCCTAACCAAAATCCATGCCACCGCCTGCATAAGTTGCTCACTTTTCTGTAATGGTGACATTTCTGTTATGATGAACACCACTGCCAACATTTACATTACTACAATGGCAAGTGCTTGTACAACACACAGACAATGTCAAGCAGTATTTAATGACTCTGAGATCAGCTTTTGGCTGCGGCAATCTTTTTCTGTGTTTGTATACCAACTCTGAGGAACACTGAGCACCGCTGAACAATTCCCCCATCTCATTGAATTCCATCTCTACTTTGAGATGGCTGTTCTCTTAACAACCACTAGAGGCAGCATAGGACCAGAATCCTACTTATAGTTCAGTAGAATCCCAAAAGTATGGGTCCTATTTAATCAAGCACAACAGCATTTTTCTATACTGCTAGTTTTGAGACTAACAACTTTATTCAAATTGTCAAGATGGTTAATTGCGATAAATATAATACATTTATATGCATTTCAACCCCAGGGGAGAGCTGGAAACATAGTTTGACCTTTGTAGCATATTAAATTCAATCATCGTATAAATGTATGCAACTTTTAATTAGTCACACCACTGTATTACGTGCTGTTTTAGAGTAACCACGGGTAACTTACCCTAAAATATATTTTACAGTGCAGTATTGCTGAAATATGCTTAACATAGGTTTTTCACATATATGGCCAAAATATATCACAGCTGTTTGTGTGGGGCTAGATATCCAAACTGTAGTCTCTGCATAATATGGCACAAAACTGATGAAAGATCATCTAATTGATTACAGTCCTGTTCTCTTGGCCGAACTATTCTGGAATGTCTGTGCATCTTCTGCCAATAACTGTCAATGTAGAAGAATTTGAAAAATATTTAAAGGTATTTTTCACCTATCTATTCAACCCATGGCAGTGCTCATTCACAAAAGGGCAGTTATCTCCATGTTAAGTATTAAGATCTAGGTTAACGGACACTGACTTATTTTGGGTTCCTCTGAACAATATGTGTCAACAATTGTGTGTCGGTATTGGCTTCCTGTGAGTGTTCTAACTTGACATAAGACTTCTAAAACAGGAGTTTAATCATACTAAATTGTCATTGTCCTCTACATGGAACTTCAGTTGTGGGGACAAAGTGAACTTGCATTTTATATTATAAATCAGGGATGGTGAGACATTCAACTAAATGTGTGATGATTTTGTCACCAAAATGTTTATGTAAACATTATGGAAACTCCACAGAAAGTCAACAGTCAGAATAACTCAAGTTTAAAGTAAAAATGACTGTTCTCAAGGTATCATCTGTCTCTTGGCGTGAAGTTTAGTTCTGACACAATAGCAGACACACACCTACAGTGAATATATTATTTCTCTTCACCACTGATCTATAATAAAACCAACTTCCCCCCTAAATCTGTTAGATTCACACTCAATTATGGCCGAAGGTTGTTGATATTTGAGTGCAACAGCCAATCAAATTACACCCCTCCCTGCCGTGATCCCGAACCAACATGTTGACTGGCTAGAATAGTGTCTGGCACAGTCTGGGCAACTTTGTTTGTTTCCCATTTGCAGAGCCAGGACAGTGCACAAACAGATTTTTGAGCGCACACACTGGACAAGCAACTAGAGGAGAGTGAGGAGAATTTAGCTGAATTTGACTACAATTTTAATAGATTACGATCAAGGACTGCATCTCTAATGGACAATTGATGAATTGTTCCTTTAAGTTTTGTCCTCAGGAGGGCACTATTTTACATTTTTCATACAATCAGACAGATTGTGAAGAAAAGTTGAATAAAGGATGTGTATTACTGCAGTGCACAGTGTACACTCCCAGTCGTTAGGGGATAATCAACATATCCTTTAGTATGTTCGTAATGATATAGACTTTAGCAGATGTTCACCAAAGGTCAACTCAATGATAGTTCTATGAAGAAAGCTATTTGTAGCCTAGATACGATTTACTAACAATGCTCACAATTAGGCAATATTGTTATGCTGGATGTAAATTAGCTTTCTCAGCGGCTTACATATATAAGCTGATTGAGGGCTAAAAAAGTGTATGAACTGTTAAGAGGTTCAAAAGACTTAATTCAATATGTAGAGTATTACATGTGTGCATGTTTGTGTAGTATGTCTAATGTAGGACACTCACTCAGCATAAAGGTTACTTTTTTTGTTTGCAGGCTGTCAGCCAGATGTAGAAGTATATTAGTTTGCATTAGTGTAACTAATTCTGTGAAACATTTATTCCCAGGCTATGTTGGCTAGCCCACATACAAAAATGCACCATTTGTGAATCTATAGCCAACGTGTCTGTGTGCCTTTTTCATCCTTAGTCCTGTTTCATCAGATGGCCTTTCATTTTTAAGGGAGAAGATTTCTAGGGTAGAGTGCTCCCATTAGTTCAGGCTACTTGTACAAATTGGGGGTCTGCAGAACAGCAGGCAAAGCCTGTGATTTTTATTTTGTCTTGAATGGTGAATCATTCCATCAAATGTGTTTAACTACTTGACACAAACTGTCAGAGATTTTAAGAGGCCATTAGAAGATCAGTGGACTCCACAACATGAGTAGAACATTCCAAAAAAATTCAAAGGGATCTTTTGTTCAATAAGGATGTCCAACTCAGACACACAAGCATAGGTGACCTCGAAGAGTGTATGCCTGATTTTGGAAGAAGAGGTGTTATGTGCGTTTGTTTTAATTAAATGTTTAAAAACGTTCAAATGTTTTGCTGTGCCCCTGAAGTTCTAAGAATCTTTCTCCGATATAGTGTGGACTAAATCAGTGTCAAAGCTTCATTAGGAATTTAGTAACTTGTTCACTGACTGCCCTTATTTCCCTCATTTCCGGAGCTTCTAGGCGACCCATCGAATCAATCCCACCTCCCTCTCCCATCTTCCACGATTCTCCTTTTCGGCTTGACTCGGAAGAGCCGCCGGCCGGCGCTGTTAATTTGTATTATTCAAGATGGAGGTTTGCTGATGGTCTCTAGCATCGAGAAGTGATCTGTTCCGTCCCCGTGTGTCACAGCAGACGCCACTGTAAAGGGACGGATTTTTCCTCACGTACGCCCTAATACGCTGGAAGGAGAAAACTTCACATTTGGGATATTAGCTCGTGTCTTTCTGAACAGCAATGAGCTCGGGGGAAGGGGCCGAGGAGACGGCAAAGGACGCGGCCGACATAGCGGCGTTCTTCAAATCAGGTAAGCCCAAAAACGAGTCAGGGCGGACTGATTGAGGATAGCCTCAGAGTCGTCCGTGCGAATGCTGCAAGACATTGTTCCCATTAGCTAATAAGCTAACTAGCCAGAAGCTGCTTTACCATTTTGACTCAATGGATAGTGGGTGGGGAGAAATTATTTGTTAAACACTTAACATAACATAATAAAGCACATTACTCAGGGGGAAAAAACAATGAATTTCATATAGGTTAAGTAGCTAATTATTCTCTGCATTTGTGCACTCTGCAGACTAGGATGCTATCTCACTAGATTGTGTCTGGATTTTAGCTCTAGGTTCGAGCCACAGTCATTTATCCTAACGCTAGCTAGAATTGAGTAATTTGTTAGCCACGGCGACGTTCTGATCAGAAGA
The DNA here is from genome assembly GCF_900700415.2 of Clupea harengus. Taxonomy (NCBI): domain Eukaryota; kingdom Metazoa; phylum Chordata; class Actinopteri; order Clupeiformes; family Clupeidae; genus Clupea; species Clupea harengus. The sequence continues at coordinate 16,092,939 of NC_045170.1, forward strand.
AGAAGCTATGCTAACCAGCTAAATGACTGCTGGCTGGAAAAGATGAAATCGGGGCAATGCCAACTGTACACACGCATGATATTTAGAAATCACTGCCAAATACAATGCTTGTTTAAGTAATGCAGACAAATGCTGTGTGATATATGGGCTACATTGGGAAAATATCATTGCTGTTAATATTTGATTTTGCTGAATACCCCTATTAGACATGTTCATAGGAAATTGTAGCTGTTTTTTCGCTAACCGTAGTTTTGTGGGCCATAACTAGCCAGCTAGCGAGCCGTTGATATAGGCTGTAATGCAAGCAAGGGGAGCTAGTTAGCAGTGTAAACAATGCCGTGGCGTGGCACAGCTAACGTCTCCTATGTTTCATCGGAATTGTATGAAGATAGGCAAACGTTCAGCTACATTGGCATTAAACACAGAAATATATCAATTATAAGAAATGAACCTTGCTTTGATGCACCACGAATATGTTCTGCAATCCTACAATAATCTTGGTCAATGGCAGACCGTCTTGCCAAGCCCTGTGTATTCGAAATGTGCTGAACAGCTGGTCAGTTAGCAGACGGTTGCTATCTGAGTTACTGGGTCAATGGCTTATTAGCCGATCAGCTTACTGCACCAGTGTGTATCAGTGCCGTGACTTCTTAAGGGCGTCATTTTTGACGTTCAGCCTTGTTGTCAAGGGTCTGCGGTTTACATTACAGTATGAAACGTTGTCTTAACAGACATCGTGGGGCCTGTATGTCACTTGTGCTTGCTAGCTGGCTAGCTAGCTAGCAAAGGTAGCGCAAAGCGATGTCATCGAATGGTCATTTTGGTGTAAGGCGCTGTGTAGGCCGTTGTTCCCCTTTACTGCCCATGGTTGTTCCACATTTGTAAAGCTTAGTGTTAAATTGCTACATTGTCGCAGATAGGTTTTGTCACTGCGTAATAATACAGTGACTGCATGACTCATGGTCTGGATGTTATGGTCAGTGTCAGCGAATTAATGTACATCAAAAAAGACATGGCGTGTTTGTTTTGAACAAACTCAACAATATGGGTGGTGGCAATGAGTGCAGTGCTGACGTTCACTCATCTGTCCATGCATTATTGTCTTTTAGCGTTTGTATTGACAGCAGGCTAAATGTATTCTTAATACTGTATGACTTGTGGGGTACATTTCACTGATCGGTTTGCTACTCTACTGCGGTTGTCCATAGAAGACCACTTAACATCACTGCCACATTTCGGCCTTTGAGCAAGTGTAGCCTTCTTAGCTGAGCATTCTAACAAACCAAATGGATAAAATGACGACAAAAGACGCCGGGGTCCAGATGTTGGAGCAAAATGCCTCTTTTTCTGGATAGGACAAATATTCACACTCAGACGCAAGAGTGGCATTCACAACCAAAGCAAGGTGATTGTGGAGGCTGCAACAAAAACCACATCCAGAAGTGGTTCCGTGGTTTTGGTGTCTTGTGTTGACTATTGTATTCGGGTGCGCATGCACATCTTTACCACATTTTCTCGTTTGTCAATTTTTTTTTAATATCTTTTGTTTTAAGTAAACTAATATTTTTTTCTGTGCGTTATTTTGTGAGGATCAGCATTTAACGTTATACTTGAGGGCATGCTGTCTGAATGCGTTTGGAAATACAATTCCATTATCCATGTCAGCTCTCTGCTGGCTCTCCCCCCATTAAGTCCGGTGAATCAGCATCCTCCGAGCACTGCGCCTCATCCCTCAATTGCACTTCCATCTCCGATAACTCATCGCGCTATGCTCAGTCATGGCTCGGGAGCCTACTATGGGGCTCGCGTCTTGTTGCGGGCGTCTGTTTTTGAGAGCCGCCAGCGAGTTTGTCTAGCCGGTACTATCTTTATGACGACTGCTATAGGGTTGATTGACAGCTTCTGGTTGAGTCACTGTAATGGGGGGTGCGGCTGTCGGTTGAACAACAATAAGTTGGAGTTTTGGCTTTCCTGAAGGTGTATGTGAAGTCTATAGAAATATGTAATGATGGCTTGTTGGAACACTGTAAAATGTGTCCCTATATGCTATTGGAATTATTACTTTTGGACTGCGGACATGCCAGAGGCCATGTTAAAACAATAGATATTTTTTGGAGAAACGTCACGGATATGCTTACATACAGAGATCCTTACCCTTCTACAATGTGTGTGCCCCTCGCCCTCCCCACTCATCTGTTGCTATGCTTGTAGCCTGTTTGCTGGTTACCCCATCGCTCACTCCCCTGTTATTGTACACTGCCATGTTTGAACATGCACAGACCCACAGGCTGTGTTTTTTTCTCTTCTACACCCTCTTTACCTTCCTCCTTCTCTGTCTCTCTCTCTCTCCCTCTCCCTCTCCCCCTCTCTCTCTCTCTCTCTCCCTCTTGCGCTCTCTCCCTCTCGTGCTCTCTCTCTCTCGCTCTCTCGCTCTCTCGCTCTCTTTCTCTGTCTCTCTGGCTTGTTGTTCTATTTACTGAGTTGGCAGCAGATTGAAGCTTCTGCTTTGACTTGCTGTGCTTATCCCGCACGTTTTACCGACTGGATCTATCACCAGCGCATGGGCAACGAATGTCGGCCAACTGTCCAAACAGCTCACTTAACGAATATATGAAAAAAGAACAGAAACAAATGACAGCATCAGTCTCTGTTGGTGCGAAATACCTCTGTCTGTGTTTTTATCCTGTGTGTTTAGAAAAAAATTAAAAACATTTTTTAAATAAAGTTTGAGCCCTTTTAATGCTACATACCAAGTCCCCCACGTTGCTCTTTACAGTAGGCTTTAGAATGTGGATGTGCACGGCCATTAGAGCAGCTCTAGATCTTGCGCCTTGCCTAAGAGCCCAAACCCTTGATGCCTATTGATTATTTGATGTTGGATGTTGATAAAGCCTTCAGTGCTCCTCTGTAGGTGATTAATCGCAGGGCTGTCCGGCCCTCTGTGTCTGCCTTCATGATGAGTTGAGCGGGGGATGTTTTACCGGTGCATTCTGGGGGATGTTTTTTAGCATTCAGCAGACGGCAGACCAAAGGACCACTGGCTGCGATTTGCGATGGATGATTTGTGTGGGGCCCCTTATTCGTTTGTGCAAAGGATTTTCAAGGTCTGGTTCTGTAGACCCAGTTTAATGAGGTGGGGTGGCCTGGAGTTGAAACCTATGATATTTGGGTTGATATTCAAACAACCCAACCAGACAGTGATCAGGACAACAATTTTTACCTGGCACTCTTATTTTTAAGTAGGTGTTTACCTTAACTAATTTGTCTACTTGTAACACTGGTGTTTGAGTGTTGATGTATGTAATTGAATTGTTTCTGTGTTGGCACTCCGTGGCAGCAGTGGAGGTAGTAGAAAAGGCAGCAGAGGGTTTTTATTGCTGGGATTTATTTTTTTCTTCTTTGTCAATCTGTGGCCGGCAGCCACGCCTTCCGTTGGCGGCTGCCGCTGTGATAAATTCCCCCTGACACCCGAGACGTCGTGGCTGAGATCGAGGAGTTCGCATGACCAGGATACCTAGAGAGCGGCAGCACGTCTCCACCGTGCTCTACCCAGTACCCCCCCCCCTCTCTTCTCTTCCTCTATCTGCTCATCTTCTCCTCCTCTTTCTCCCCTCTCCTTGTTTCTCTGTGAGCCTTTGTGGTTCTTCGTGCATCCCCTCTGGTTTTTTCACTGCTCTGATTCTGTCCTTTGAGCTCCTCTCCTCCTTTCAGTCTGATTTCTCTCTCTCTCTCTCTCTCTCTCTCTCTCTCTCTCTCTCTGTCTTTCTGTGTGGTGAGCAAAGGTCGTGTTGACCTACATTCGCTCAGCCCAGGATGGTACACAGTCTCCCCCCCCCCCCCTGCCTCGGTCTCCTGCTGCAACCTAACGATAGGCTCCTCATTATTCCGGCCCAGACAGAGCAGGAGCATGAGAGAGCAAGATTGAAGAAGAAGAAGGAGAAGAAGAAGAAGAAATAACGTATCATAAGTTCGTATCAAGGGTGAGGCACACAGTGCAATGAGAACTAGAGCGAAGGTGAGATGTATAGCGATAGACACCGAGAAAGACAGCCCACTGTCAGCATCTCGCCATGTGTATAGGAATGTTTGTTTGCAGCGACGGTGCCCCGTCTTGGTTTGAGGATCCATCTAAACGCATTAGTTCTCTTTGGGAGGGTTGGGGCGGGGGCTATCATTAGATTACAGCCAGCCCCAAATCTAATCACAGCCACGGATTTACAGCCTCTGCACAGAAACGACTTCTATAACCCCCCCCAACCCCCCCACATCTAATCTGCCCTATGCTTGAGGCATGTGTGCCTTCCACCTTAAGGCTGAATGGCCAATTCTGGGCCTTGGGGATGATCCTATATCCAACGGTGATTATGTGTGTTTGATAATATGGCCTCCATAGGCGGATTGGGTTCTAAGCCTGTGAGTAGATTTGGCCCCTCTGCTGCTATGTGTGTGGGGTCTGTGGAGTCTGTTTTTTTCGTCTGTTGGTCCGATGCGATCACTTCTCCTGTAGTAGGGTTAACTGTATCTCTTCCAACCTTTGGGGAAGTTAAAGGCATTGTTTGCTCCTTAAATTTCAACCGAAAGGGGAACTGCCAGATTCGTCTGTGCTGTAATGCGGAGACCAGCAGCTTCTGTGTGTGTGTGTGTGTGTGTGTGTGTGTGTGTGTGGGGGGGGTGGGGTTGTTGTTAGTTTGCCATGTTCTGAGTGTAGGTTTAGAATTGGTGCTGCAGAGCATAGCTGTAGTTTTCTCACCCCTCAATCTGGCTGGCCTGAATACGTGCGTCTGTGTGTGTTTTGGTAAGAAAGAGAGAGGCAGAGACCTGGGTATCCCTGTGAATCCACAGTCTGTCCGCAGCCACTGAGGCATTCCGTCATTTGCCTAGCAAGTCTGGAGCTTGGGAAACAAACAGCAGAGATAGAGAGGGAACGAGGCTTCGTCATTTTAAAACGAAAACCATCTCTGTCCAGACAAGCGTTTTAGCTTCTAGAAAAGGCTCACGTGATGGGAGCGCACTGAACCAGGGAAGGATACATCGTCACTGATAAGACCCAGTCAGGAAGCGAACATTTCCAATAGTCTGGGTTTCAGCCCGTCCAGACTAAAACGCGACCCAGGAGTTTTCAAACTGAAACGGGACCAGCAGCGTTTGAAAATCTCCATTTTAGGGGCTCGAAAACTCCAGAGTAGTATGGACGGCAGGCGTAAACGTAGCAAAAGTTATGCGTTTTAAGACTAAAACCTTTTAGTGTGGATGTAGCCAAAGAGAGAAGATAAGAGGGAGTGAGGGAGAAAGAAATGGAGAAAGAGAGACAGAGAAATTTAGGCAGAAGCCAAGTGATGGGAGGATGGCTAGAGGAGTAAAAAAATGAAAGAGGGCAGGTGAGAGGATGGAGAGGGACGGAAAGATGGGAGAAGGAAGGGGACCATGAAGAAAGCAGGCGAGCGAGTAAGGCAGAGAATACCTGAGGATAGACGTTCATAGCTGGGACAGTGAGTGTGTAGTGTGCTTGTGTGTGTGTTCTGTTGTTTCCCAGCGGGTCACCAGCTCTGGCAGCCGCTGGTGTCTGCTCCAGTCTCACTCCACTACAGCACAGAACCTTCTGGCAAGAGGAAGTGAGCTCAGTAAGGGCGCTCTCTCTCTCTCTCCGTCTCTCTCTCTCTGTGTGTTTGTGCTTCCCCTAAATATAGTAGTGGGTGTGTGTATGTGGAGAGGGGTGTGGACGAGTGTGTGGGAGGACACACACTCACACACTCACTCACACACTCACTCACACACACACACACTCACACTCACTCTGTGGCTCGCCTCTGTGTTCTCTAGTCTGATCTGGGGAGGACGTGTATTAAGTTGTAAACCTGAAGGTGCCAGTATGGTACTCCGACTCCGTTACGGATGGGCGGGCGGACGGATAGGACGGACTAATAAGCATTTTTGTTGCCTTTATGGTTCTCCGAAGGCTGGGGGTGCTGAAAACAATTCACCGCCAGGACAGTAGGTGGAGAAGCGATTTTTTGTCGAAGACACGTTGCTTTGTAGCGTCTTTGTAAATTAGAAATCGTCGTTGTTTATCTCCCTCCTCCCATCACACGTGTGATCCTCCTACCAGCTGTCACTAGTCAGACGATAAGTGCAGCAGGTGTAGTCACATGATATTATATTTAAGAGTGTGTCTAATGCTATATAACCACCTGAAAGGGCAAACTTATCTCTATCATGGTAGGTATTATTTGTGGGGAAAATAGTAGCACTCTATAACAAAATGATATGCTTATCTTATATACACTATAGAAACTATTAAAAAACGATTCCATGAAATGAATACGTTCTTATTTTCTTTGGTATTTTTGTCATACTCAGATTTGCAATGATGATTGCTGGGTAATATGTATGTTGTGGTCCAATGTCAAGTCTCTATTTGATCATGTGACGAGAGGATGGTATAGCTGGTATAGGCACAGATCTGAATGTCAAGACCGACAAGCTGACAGTGTGGTACAAGTTCACACCTCTCATGAACCAGTTCAAAGTTCAGTTCATACAAGTAAACATGAATAGTTCACGTTCATAGTTCACCATTTAAATTCTGAACCAGTTCATAGTTCAGTTTATAGTTTTAGAGTGGAAAGTGAGAATGAAAGACTTCACTTGTTTTTTATAGAAAACTTTATCCATCACTACCCTTTGCGTTAAACTGCACTTCATGTGTATTAATTCCTAAAATAATAATATTTTTTTTATTATTATTGCAACCACCCTGTCAATTTCCCCCTACCGCAGCGTTTCTCGAAGTGTGGGGAGAGCCCAACTGGTGGGTCGCAGAGACGTGACAGGTGGGGCGCAAATGGAGATGAGCAGGACATTTTTCCCGTTGCAATGCCTTCCTTTTATAGACAGTAACGATAATATACCCCCATCGCACTAAACAACCACACTCAAACAAAGAAATATTGTATTGTTAGAAACAATAGCAGGGCAGAGCACACGGATAATCCATAATCAGCATCTTGGCAAATTGAGAGACTGCGGCCTGCGCGATAAAGCATTCCATATTTAAAACATCTTAATAAGTAGTGAAGTCAACGTGTCTGCTTCACATGATGGAGAAGTTTGTTTATTGACACATCTTTTAAGGACGGCCACAGCGCTTTAAAACGAAGTGTTTAAAAGGTTACATTATTCAAAGGTGGAAGGTTGGTCAGTAATCAGCCTAGAGAGATAACTGAACAAAACTCTACTCGCTTGCCTCACGGGTGCAATACCATATGCCGTTTAATCATATTTGATAGAATGAAGGACAAATGAGTTGTGAATAATATCACCGAGTTTGAAAGGTATTGGTCCGGTAATAGCCGCGTGACAGCTGTGTGTTTTCTGTGTGTTTTAAGCAAATACAATGTGTGTGCGCCGAGTTGCGTAGAGGCAGAGAGCGGTATTGCAGAAAAATTATAACTCGCAACATATTGAAAAAAACAACTCCATTTTTTTGAGCTGTGAACTTGGTTCTAAATTTTGAATTATAAACTATGAACTGAACTAGTTCATTTTAAAATTTGTGAACTATGAACTGAACTAGTTCATGTAGAAAGTGAACTTTCCCAACACTGGAACATGTTTGCTTCATATAATGCAGAAGTTTGTTTTTGAGAGTAAATTAAATAACTTTGTGCACTTAACGTTTTTTTTTTTAAAAAGAAACTTTTCATCTGGAGAGTTTAAAACGACACTTAATGAGGGGAAATGTACTGTATGGAGATATTTCTGTCGGAAGGCATCATAGTAGATGCGGATTCTAATGAGGCTGTTTGATATATCCAATGTAAGAAGTGTGAAGCTTTAATGAAATATGATTGATGCCATCCTCTTTCTCCACAACAACATGGATTAAGTCTCGATGGTTGGACTATGTAGATAGTTTTATAACGAATGTGGCCGTGTACTTACATTTTTCAAGAAAAAAACTGATCTTCAATGGTAAGACTTGTTTTATTCGTGCCTCTTCTGGTGTAGCATATAACGTGAGTTTTATTTAGGCATAACAGATGCCTAGCGTGTGTAATGTGTAGACCATTTCATTCCGTTCTTGCAATGTGAATAATTTTATTTCAATATGCTTATCTCCCTCTTGTGCGCGCTTGTGCGTTTAACACGGCTTGTTTGTGTGAGCGACTAAATATTTTACTTGCTGTCGGGCTCGGGTCGGGCGTTTTTGAGAATAAAATAACTTCACATTTAGGATAACAGCCTTCTTCCTGTTGCGGGAATTTGTTTGTGTCAACGCGTGTGACAACGCGATTACAACGCGATTACAGGCAAGTTTAAAAGAAATTAACTGTATGGAGATATTTCTGTCAGATGGCATCATAGTCGATGCAGATTCTAATGAGGCTGTTGGATATGTCCCATGATATGATATGAATGAATATGTCCAAAGGTTGTTTGGACAAAATATTTTAATTGCTGTCTGCTCCTGCCGGGCTCTGGCACTACTCTGTCAGATGCTGGCGCTCATGTGGGTTTTAAATATGGCGGTATTGTGATATATAGGGAACAAAACAGGAAACAGTCGCAGTCTTTAGTGTCCAGCTCTACCGCTGCAGATATCGCTCGCCAAGAATTGGCAGTCATTCGCGCATCTTTGTAATCTTTTAGCGATGTGTTATAGAGGTGAGGATATTTCCGGACCTCTTCCACAATGCGCTCTTCGATGTTCGTGATCTCCGACTTCTTAAGTTTTTTGTGGATTTTAAACATGGCGGTATTGTGATATATAGGGAATGAAACAGGAAACGCGAGGTCCAGAAATGTCAGATTCCGGAAATTATGTCGTAGCGGACCAATCACGGCCAAGGGGTATCCGTCGCTGTACAGCACGTCATGACGGACCGACAGGAATTTCAATGGTGCACGGGAGGGCTCTCCGAGGGCCCCGGAGAGGGCGTTCCACCTACGTATAGGCGTTCCCATGTGTCCGTAAACGTGTAGTACGGAGTACCATATAAGCGCCCTGAGAGTGCTTTAGTTCCTTATCTGTGTCGTAAAAGGCAGGGGAAGATTACAGGCAAATCTGCAGGAAGAGAAAAAGCTCTTGGTCTCTCCTCTACGAGTGTGAATGTGTGTCTCTCTTTAATGAGACCTCTCTTTCTCTTCACTCTTTCTCTTTCTCTCTCTCTCTCTCTCTATCTCTGTCACGGTTCTCTTTGTCTTCTGTAAATCCCTCCTGTGGTTGCTCTCTCTTTCTCTCCCTGCGTCATCTCACTGTAACTGTGTTGTTCCATCTCTCTCATTTTCCCATGCTTTCTTTCTCTTCTTCTACCTCTCTCCCTCTTTCTCTCCCTCTCTAACCTGGCCAGCGTGACTGGTAATTGGTGTGGGCTTGTGGTGAATTTGTGTTGCTGCCATGCTACTGTTTGTGTCTGTGTGTGTCTGTGTGTGTGTCTGTGTAGGACACGGCTCACATCATGCTGGCCCAGTTCCTGCTCCACTGAAGCCCACAGCTATGGCACAGGCCCCTCTGGATTTGGCAGCCAGTGCTGGGTCACCCTCTCTGAGCTGCCTCTCTGGTGCCTCTGTCTGTGCTGCTCTGCTGTGTTGAAGCACGTCTCTGTGCTAGCGCCGGTGTCTCTGTGCTAGCGTGGGTGTCCCTGTGCTTGCGCTGGAGTGTCTGCTAGCGGCGGTGTCTCTGTGCTAGCATCGGTTTCTGTGTCTCTGTCCTGCTCTGCTTTGCTGCAGGGCATCTCTGTGCGAGCTTCAGTGTCTCTGGGCTGCAGCACAGTTCCTGTCGATGTCTGTGCAGGTCTGCTAAGTTGCAGCATGCTTCTGTGTTGGGTGAGCTTCCTCGCGCTGTCTCTTGGTGCCTTTGTCTGCCCTGATCTGCTGTGTTGCAGTGCTTTGCCGACTCTGATCAGTGTGTCTGTGCGGTATCCATGTTTTTCTCTGTGCTGTGTTCCTGTTGAGCGCACATCCCCACAGGTCCCCAGTGGACCCTGCTGAGTGGACCATAAAGGCCTTCCTTTGCACCGGTCACATTCTAGCCACAAAATGATTTCTTGGCTGCTTTGAGATGCCGTTTGTTGGCGCAGTATTTGTGTACCGTATTTCATCTATATGTCGTCATCCTACTTTACTGTATGATTGTGTGTTTGTTTTTTGTGTACCTGTGTGTGTGTGTGTTTCTGTGCCTCTTGTTTGTGCTTAGTTCTGAAGAGAGAACAAGGAGAGAGTGTGGTGAGGAAGGGGACGTTTTTTTGAATGTGGGGGGTTCCCTGCCTATGTTGCTGTTGTGGTAAATCCTCTATGTTGTGGTGTTTTTTAATTTTTTAATTTTCCCCAACACAGGAAGGGGGGGGGGGGGGCTGCTGCTGCTGTTGTTTAGAAAATCTTAATGACCAGAGAACCTGCTGTGAAATTAGGACAGCTAAAAAGACTAACCACAGATGAATAAATGCATGCATGCACACGTGTGTGTCACACACACACACACACACACACACACACACACACAAAAACACAAACAAACTGGACCAGTGATGAGACAAACCACTTGTTAGTCACCTTCCACCTATGCCTGATTACCACAGAAAAGGCAGCATGCCTCCATCACCTCAGGGTCCTTGTTTTGACACACACCGTGTTCCTTCCAGCTGATGTGAGTGCTTGACACGACCCCCGCTTCTGAGGATTCATTTTTATGGATGCTATTTAACATTATGAAATTACAGCTCAGTAATGAAGATGCACAACCAAGCATTTGCACAAATCAGGGTTATGTTAGAATGCCCCCAAACAGATATTCAGAGGAATTAAATCAGCGTAGCATTTGAAGTGTTTACATGTTTAAACACTGGAGAGTTGATTAGCTTAAGATGATGCGAGCCGGTGTTTGTGATACGACTCAAATGTGTCTGTGAGGCGGATGAGGAGGTTGGACAGATCACAAGGTTTTATTTGATGTCTAAAGGTCATACAGTAATTCAGATTCACGCTGTTGTGGCCTACAGCTGTAGTTAACCCTGTTTATAATGAATGGAAGGAAATTACTGTGTGTGTGTGTGTGTGTGTGTGAGATATGGTGAGATGTTCTGTATTTTTTGCGTCACAACATTGGCATTGCTTCATTATTAAGTTGTAGGTCTACAGGGCTGTTGTAGTACTTCTGTGGGTGCTTTGCAGTTAGAAGTGTGTGTGTGTGTGTGTGTGTGTGTGTGTGTGTGTGTGTGTGTGTGTGTGTGTGTGTGTGAGAGAGAGAGTAGGTACCAAACCCTCCCCCCATCCCCATTAAACTGCTGTTACCACAGTAACGACATGCACCCCCCCCCCCCCCCCCCCTCATTACTTTTGCATCTGAGCCCAATGCACTAGGCGTCGCAGCAGATCCTATGCATCTGCTTTTTAATGCAAAACTAATGATCTCTGCTACTTTATGTCTCCTCTCTCTCTCCTCTTGCTGTGCGCGCACACACACACACACACACACAGACACACACACACACACACACACACACCCAACCTCTGCGAATGACACACACACCTCCTCAGCGGTACATATTTAAGGGGCTTAAGGAGACATGAATTCCCGTCTCTGAGAAGGGTTTCGATGGAGCGTTTCTTTCAGACATTCTTCTTAACTCGTCCACGACAGCGGCAATTGTTTTTTGTGTCCTCCGGATCCAAGGCAGGGAAGCCATCCACATGAAGCGCAGGAAGAGAAAGGGATGAAAGGGGGAAGACAGGAGCGGAGGAAAAGAGCGACGACTCAGACAGGGATAGAATGAAAATAGAACAGAGAGAGAGAAGGAGAGAGGTAGGTAAAGAGGGGTGTAGGAACAGGATGCAGACCCCCCCCCCCCGCCCCTTTTGAACTCACTCACTCTATCTTTCCCCTCCTCTCTCTCTCTCTGCCTCTCTCTGCCCTGTTTTACTTTGACTGATTCCTGTTTGTCTGTCCCTTGCAGACAGACTGGCCTCAACAGATGCGCGTACACACACACACACACACACACACACACACACACACACACACACACACACACACGGTCTGCTTCAGGCCTCCTGTTTCTATGTGCATCATTCTTTCGTTACATCACTTTGTCATTTTACGGTCTGAGTGGTCCACTAGTACATTCCCCTGACCTCAGACACACACACACACACACACACACACCTCCTTAGAGGATGGCCCGTTTTGTCTTGTCTTGGTGTCTAATTGTGTGTGTGTGTGTGTGTGTGTGTGTGTTTGTGTCTGTGTCTTTCTCTGTCTGTACATGTGTTTGACTTGGGCTTTCTTTGTGTTGACGTCTGTCACAGTCTCTCCCTCTGTGCCTGTGTTTGTCTGTGTGTTTGGGTTCCAGTTTTGTGTGTGTGTGTGTCCCAGCTCAAAGGTGGTTGGCTGTCGAGTCATTTTCTTACATGCCTGGCTGTTGAGCTGTACCTCTCGGGAAACCAGACAGGAACCACACACACACACACACACACACACACACACACACACTCACACACACTCCCTGTCACCATTTCCCATAAGTGATAACATATGTGAGTACGAACTCAGACTCAGTAGGTGCAGTGCAGGGACATGACTGAGACTGTCTGTCTGTCTGTCCGTCCGTCCTTCCGTGTCCTCACCCTCTACTCAGAGAAGTAGGCCACCTCATTAAACTCCCAGTGCTGTCCGCCAGTCCCTCCCTCTCTTTCTCTCTCTCTCTCTCTCTCTCTCTCTCTCTCTCTCTCTCTCTCTCTCTCTCTCTCTCTCTCTCTCTCTCTCTCTCTCTCTGTCTCTCATCTACCACTCTCTCTCTCTTTCCTGATATATCCACCTCTATGGCACCCTCTACCTTTTGCTCCCTGTCTTCATATCTTTTTTCCTTCACTTTTTCTCTTTGTATTGGTCTCTCATCCCCCCTATAGCAAATACACACAGACACCCACCCCCCAACACACAGACACCCCACACACACACACCCTCTCCTAATGTCCCTGGAGAGGTGTTGCTAGGCAGCACAACCCCTGACCTTCCCTTTCCTTCCCCCTTCTTTCATTTGTTGACGCAGTTGGCTGGGCGCATACACACACACATGCACGCACACACACACGCGCTCTCTCTCACACACGCTTGCACAGACGCTTGAACTCTCTGAGGTTGGCGCGTGTTAGCCCCCTCGCTAACCGAGCTAGCAGCAGTAGCTAACCTGCTGCGTCACGCTAGCCGTCTCCAAGCAGAGCGGAGTGTGTAGGGCGTGTGTGTGTGTGTGTGTGTGTGTGTGTGTGTGTGTGTGTGTGTGTGTATCCAGGCCAAGCCGGCCTCTGGGTGCCGCCGCTCTGCGGAGACCTCCAGAAATAGCTCTGTAACGAGTTAGGCTTGTGTGTTTGTGTGTGCACTGTGACAACTGACAGGGTGAGGTGGGCCATGTGTGCCAGAGAGAGAGGTGGAAAGAGCAGGAGATAAAGAGAATGATGTGTGAGAAGAGAGGAGAGAGGATGGTGGGCACTACAAGGAGAGATTATGAGGTTAGTCACACCACATCCTATTGCTGATATTTGCCTGCTCTGTCTGGCCACACACACACACACACACACGCACCACACACATACCCACATGGACGACTCAAGTGAGGCTGGAGTGAGAGTTCACATACAGACGTCTTAAAAAAACAAATCGTTAACAATCACTGCGCCTTCTTTATCAAGTTCGTTAGCCGAGATGAATTTGAGTTTAATGTACTTGCGTCAGCGTAGGCCTGAGTGAAACGCAGCCCTCAGAATGTTGTGCCATTGCATAACACCAGCAATCATCTGAACATGTACAGTCTTAAAGTGCTCTGTGTGTAACATATGGAGCGATCATAATGGAAGTGTCTGTTTAGTTTTTCCTCCTCCCGTGAGTCGGCCTCCAAACATGATTAACCCAGAGGGGTTGAGACACGGAGCAGGCATGCAGCAATCAGAGGCCTCAGTCTTGCTCTCACTCGCTCTGTTTCACTCTCACTATCGCTCTCTCTCATTCTTTTTTTCTCTCTCTCTTCACCTCTCACTCACTCTCATTTTTTAACTCTTTAGCTGTCTTTGACCCAACTCCCACTCACTCCCACACAAGCCGTTTATTTGTTGCTATTATGCTGTATCGGTGTTGTGTGGAAATGGGAGCCAATGCCGTTGATCTATCCCCTGGCGACCTAGTAACCTTAACAACAATCTTCTGCCCGTGGCTCAACTGGGAATGCCAGCAACAAGAATCCCGTCTTCGGGAAGGCCAAGAGGGAAGGCGCGGGCGGGGGGCGGACTTATACACCTTCATTCACTACATTGATAGCAGTGTAAGGCCTTGCTGCGTTTATGGCCCATGATTTCTCTCTGTATTGTGGAATGTGTATGTGAAGCCATTTAACATCATCCCCAAGTGGTTGGGTTCACGTTGAACCCAAGACTCTCTTATTGATGAGCTGATTTTGATCAATTAAACTCGCTTTGCTGGGTATGCAGCAAATGGTATTGCCTTTTTACTATGGTTGCCTAGTTGCTATGCCAGCTATCTAGCTTAGATAACCTTAAATGGTTTAAATGTCAGAGTTCAATTTGTATGAAATGATAGCTAGTTGACATTAGTCTTCTCAGTTTAAATTATAAAATTATAATAGGAAAAGGTAGAAACACTCAAGGTGGCTGTGCAGCCTATTAAGATGACTCCTTGAGCTAGAGTTAGATAGCTAGGTTAGCTGGCATGAGACGTCAACTATGACTGTGCCATTAATATTACATCTGACGCATTAACAGATTTTGTATGTGAAAGGGGCTTTTCTCTCCCTCCATCCTCTCAATCACTCTTTCTGTCTCACTCACTAGTGTTTCTCTCTCCCTCTCTTCCTCTCTCTCTTCCTTTCCCCTCGTTCACTGAAAAACACATGATGCATGTGTGAGTCGTGGTGGCTGACTCTTCCATCTGGATGGGGGAACACGCACGCCCCCCCCCCCCTTCACAAAGGGTGGTCCTGTTTATACGGGTGCTCTTTATTGTGTGTGTGTGTGTGTGTGTGTGTGTGTGTGTGTGTGTTGGGGTGGGGGGGTTCTGTAGCAGCGATAGCACCACGCGGAGCTGAATCACCAGCAGTTGTTCATCTGCGACCTTTAAGTTGAGAGAACAGGAGGGGGTTTGTCAATGACTGATAGTTAGGCAGTGCCCTTTAGTGTGTGTGTGTCAAACAAACAGTAACACTGAGAAACACTCATGCACAAAAACTCCCTGTTATAAGACACCACTGTTAGCCTAGACAACCTGCCTGTGTGTGTGTGTGTGTGTGTGTGTGTGTGTGTGTGTGTCTGCCTGCCTTTGTGCGTTTACCCAGTTATTCATTTCCTGCTCACTCATGTCAAAAGACTGAGCCTGAAAGTGTCATCACAGGCCGAGTGTGTCCGTGTGTGTGTGTGTGTGCGTGTGTGCCTATGAGCCCACTGCCCGTCCACACTCAGGGCATTGCCAGAGCAGAGATGGAGACGGAGTGAGGATGCAGTCATCTGCGGACGAGTGAGGAAAGCGCTCGCCTGCTCTTTCCTGGGATTAGCCACCCGGCGCACTGCAGCGTTAGCGTTAGCGACGTGTCCCCTGTGGAAGTAGGGGCGATGTGGACGTGACCCAGGCCTGCGCCACTCGCAGTAAGCCACAGCGCTCTCCTTATTTGGGGTGGAACATTTAACATGGAGCTCAGCGCAGCAGCAGCACCAGCAGGGGACCAGCAGGGGACCAGCAATCAGCTGCTCCCTGCCACTGAGCTCAGTTCCACCGCGGCTGGTGTTTTTGTGTGTGTGTGTGTGTGCGCCTGTGTGTGTGTGTGTGTGTGTGTGTGTGTGTGTGTGCGCCTGTGTGTGTGTGTGCACCTGCGAGTGTGTGCGCGTGTGTGTGTGTGTGTGTTAGTGCCCCGGTCAGTGTATTGTGTGTATTAGTGTCTGGTACGTGTCTATGTGTCTTCTGATTCTGGTATCTGGTTCTGTGTGTGGATGTGTGCTAATTTCTGGAACTGGTTGTGTGTGTGTGTGTGTGTGTGCATGCATTTGTTAGTGTCTGGATCAACGCGTTGTCTGTGAATAGTCTACGGTTCTTTGAAGTAAGGGTTACAACAGGTTCACTATCCTTGCAGATGTTTATTACGGTTGGCCAACGATTTGTCTTTGAGGTTTTCCCTGTCAAGTTTGGAGTCTACAGCTTGCGGTTACCTTCCACACAGCATGTGCACTTGAGAGTCCAGTGTGCATGGCCCAGGTGTAGACACTAGGCCTGTATGATGTAGTCCCAGCATCAGTGTTTGTGTGAGTGTGTGTGTCTGTATCTGGGTCAGGATGTTATCTACGCATGCATGTTTGGATTCTTTGCATCACACATATAGTATGTATGGAACGTTATGTGGAATGTGGTGTGTGTGTGTGTGTGTGTGTGTGTGTGAGAAGCATGTTGAGTGTGTTTTATATTTGCTCTAGAGTTCCCTGCTGCAGTTGCTGTGGAACATTAGAATGCAGGGAGTGAAGGGAAAATTCCATGAGTGGAATCTTAAAAAGCTGGGATAGTCCTCCACTCCTTTGTTTTTTTCCATCGTCTTCTCTCTCTTGCTGTCTGTCACTATCATTTTGGTTCTCTCTCTCGCGCTCTCTATCTCACCCTGTCTCTCACTGTCACTGCCTGCCTCTCTCTCTTTCAAGCACACACACTCCCTTCCCCCATCTCACCCCCCCATCTCCATTTCTCACTCCTTACCTCTCGCTCTCTTTCTCTCTCTCTCTCTCTCTCTCTCTCTCTCTCTCTCATTTATATGGATAATTTCTCCGTTGCACTGGGCTGTCACGACTCCATAGCTTCTCCCTGAGTGACATCACTGGTTTGCAGATCACAGACCACCCCCCTGCAGCAGTGTGTGTGTGTGTGTGTGTGTGTGTGTGTGTGTGTGTGTGTCATCTCCCAGCCTCATAACGAGCGTCTGAGAGTGAGAGTGAGAGTGATAGGGAGAGGGAAAGAGAGAGAGAGAGAGGGAGGGAGGGAGGGAGGGAGGGAGGGAGCGAGCGAGCGAGTGAGTGAGTGAGTGAGTGAGGGAGGAGGGGGGATAAAGATGGTGAGTCCCTCTCAGCCTCACAGATCCAGTGTGTGATTAGAGCTCTTATCTGTCAGAGAGATGTGGCTCTTGCCTCTCCTGTTGCTGTGTTTGATGCAGGAGGTGTGTGTGTGTGTGTGCACAAGTAAGTGATATAGTATAGTGATTTTGCAAGGAGTGTGTGTGTGTGTGTAGGAGTGTGTGGGCACATGCTCAAGTGAGTGATGGGGATATGCAAGGTGTGTGTGTGTGTACGAGTTAGTAATGTGCTTGTGTGTGTATTCATGAGTGTGTGTGGACACACGCATTAGTGAGTGATGTAGTTTAGTGATATGCAGGGAGTGTATTGGTCTGTGAGTGCTCAAGCAAGGTTTGCCTGAGGGTAGTGCTCTCACACTATCTCTGTTTCTGCTTGTGCACTCACAAGGATGTAAAGACTTGTGCATACACACGCTATTCACACACACTCACACACTCACACACTCACACACTCACACACTCACACACTCACACACTCACACACTCACACACTCACACACACTCACACACTCACGACCTGGCTGTACAGCAATGCACTGACAAAGGAGTAATCCCTTCTTCCTTCTATTCCTCAAGCTAGCTTTGCTGTGTGTGTGTGTGTGCGAGAGAGAATCTGTGATGGAGCCAGCGAGAAAGAGTAGTGATTTATAACTATTAAGACTTGCAAGGGTATGCCCCTTGCTCTGTCATGGAACCCCTTTTAGAACCCCGGTCAGCTCTGCAGTTCTTCTTCCATGGTCTCTGCTGTGTGCTGAATGGAATCCTAAAACACAGAACACTGTAATTAGTCTTAATGGAGCAGCAGGGAGGAGTGAAAATGAAGATGGGTAATTCATGCTCAGAGCTCACTGAACAAAGCTACACACACACACACACACACACACACACACACACACACACACAGCTTAGATGCCCGGCAGGAAATCCACCAATCTGTTCTAGCGTTGGGCTGAAGTGAAGCGTGCCACTTCTCCAGTCGAGTCTGCGGGCGAGACACTTTTCTACCCATTCATTCTCTCTCTTTCTGTCGCTCTCTCTCTCTCTGTCTGTCTCTGTCGCTCTCCCTGTCTGTCTTGGTTAAATCCAACATGTTGTACTGGCATGACCAGCGGTAGTGCAGTGGCGGCCTGAGCAAAGCATTAGCGAGGCCACAGAGTTCATTGTGGAGGAGAAACGTCTACTTCATTTTCTCCTTTACCCGTTCGTACTTCTCTCTCTCTCTCCCTCTTTCTGTCCTCCTTTTCTCTCTCACTCTTTCTCCCATACTCCTTGTTGGATGTGGTTGTGAAGCCTCTTCACAGCTTCTTGCAATGTGTGTGTTCCATTGTAATTTCCCCCTCGTGCAAATCTCCTCTTGGCATTTGATCCTGGCCTCTTGTCATTCTGCTGGTGGCGTGCCGATGCGTGATTAGACTTCCTTAAGGTAGGATTAGTCCAAGAACCATTAGGAGAAAGAGGTAAAGAAGTCTGGCCATGCTTTTCGGTCAGCCGGACTGGACCAAATGATGTGGTGGTGGTGGTGGTTTTCTTTTATTACAGACTATACGCCAAACAAAGTATAAGCGTGTAGGTGTGAGCACAGGCAGATATTGGCACAAACTGGCTCTCGTTCGGGCGAGAAACCCATTGTGCTGGGTGAAGGGCTACTGGGCCACATGCTTCAGGGGGTCTTGGTGCTTCTGAGTGGGTTAACTTGGCACAAACTCAACATATTCACACACACACAGAGATGATAGACTTGTGTTTGTTTGTTTGTGTGTGTGTGTGTGTTTGTGCGTGCCTGCGGACATGTGTGTTTGTGTTTGTTCTGTGCTAAAGGCCACAGGAAAGTCCATCTGTCCCCTTTTGTACAAAACGAACTGTGAACAACGTGATTCGTTTATAAGTTAGCTGTTCGTTATTCTTGCACTTTGACTGATTGCGTTTTCCCCTTTGTTTCTTTGTTTCTTTCTTTCTTTCTTTCTTTCTTTTGTCTTTCTCCAGACTGCTCAGTCCCAAAATGTGAACCCAAAGGAGATGTTTCCAGTCAGATACCAGGTAAGGTTATCCCAGACTATAATTTTCTTGTAGCTACCCTGTGGAACACCACAGAAAAAACTTTTCCTCTGCAATTTGTAGACTGTACAAAGCAGCGTTCAGTGTCGTTTCAGGTCAAACCCAGTGTCACATTTCACCAAATATATATACATTACAAAGTAGAAAAAAAAGCAAAAAATTAACCTGAAAATGGATCAGGTAAGGCTATTGGCTTTCCTGTCAGGGTATTACATTAATTTCCCCAGGCGCCCTTGTGGCTGTGTGTGATCCATTGTGTGCTTTTGTATTGGCTGGGAGACAGTGAGATGGATGGGGGATTGTGTTTGTCTCGGTTGTGTTTTGACTGGGCTTCCTCTTTCTGACACTGACTGGCTGTAAACAGCATCGCTGCGTCGTAAACAGCAAGCGGGTGGTGCAGAGGCCAGCCACACAAGGCAGGGCTCCAGTGAGCAACAGCAGCAGCGCTGTAAGTGTGTGTGTGCAAACACACTTAAGCGCAGCCGTATTCCCACATGGATGGACTTACTTGCGCGCACACACACACACACACACACACACACACACACACACACAGACACACACAGACACACACAGACACACACAAATTTACATGCAAACAGAGCAACTCTACATCTCAGTCATTTATCGTCTTACTCACTTTCTTTCTCTCTCACACACACACAGACACACACACACACACACCATGACTTCTGCAGTCGCCGGTCTTAGTTCTGAAAACCACAAAGCAGACAGGGTCATTTTTATGGCTCTCCCGCTGTCCCCCACAACTCACACCATTACCACGCGCGCTCCCTGAAAAGTGCCATATAAACCTCCAGTCCGCCATTACCATCCATCCATGAATCCAGCCCTCAGTGATTTTCCACGTGTCCCTGGCCTGGAAAGCATGGCAGCCGCTCCGCTAAGTGGGTCACCAGTGCACCAGCCGAAAGGGGACAGGCAGTGGCAGTGATCTAAGAGAGATGACCTCTCTCTCCCTCTCTCGCTCTCGCTCTCTCTCTGTACTTCCCTCCCCCCTCCCCCCTCTTCTATAACTGACATGCGTCGCCGTGGAGGCCAAAGGCCTTGGATGAGCGTTGATATGCTGCACGTGCTGCTCGGAATGGAGCCAGCGCTGAACACTCCAATCAGACAGAAGACGCTCCAATAGGGCTACATGACTTTTAGCTGCCTGAACACCAAATGAATCCAACATTTAAAGATCCTCTAGTGAACCTCATTAGAAACTCGCTGTGGAACACACAGTGCTGGGACGGGCAGGTCAGAGGTCGTTATCTATCTCTATGGGAGGCACATTGTGCTGGCTCAGTTCCTTATGTGGTTGCCCAGAAACTCTTGCCCCCGTAAATGCATTCATGTCCATATTTATGCTCTGTTGTTTGGTATGAAACGCTGTCAGCCCGGACCATGTGATGTGCTTATTCTTGGTGATTGGACCGGAGATGACTGGCCACCTCCAGGCAGTCATTTGCCACTGGCTACATCCATAATATACAAGTTCATGGATGTGAGCATGTAGGTCACATGTTTATTATTTGCAATTATTTTAGCTAGCTGTAGCCTCCGCCGTTATATTGTGTTTCAATAAAGGGTAACGGCCGGCATGAGAATGACTGACTAAACCAGGCTGTGCTTCCTTCATAGGTCAAAGTACAAGCAGGTTGATGAGAAGCTGTTAAAATGTTACTTTATTGGTGTGATGTCATTCTTTTCACAGCAAGATTTTATGGATTCCGTGGGGTCATAAGAACACTTGGCATGCGAGTAGCTTTCTTACTGTTTGCTTTCAAACTAGTTTAGTTTAAGTTGTGTCACAAGCTTAAAATTCTAATCCCTTAAGGAAGCTTTTTTCCTCACTCACCTTCTGTCCCTTATTTCTTCTTTCTCTTTCTCTCGCTCTCTCTCTCGCTCTCTCTTACTGTCTTTCCTCTCCCATTTCTTTCTCTCCCGCCCCCTCTTTTCCTCCCTCTCCCCCCCTCTCCCCCATCACTCTCTTCTTTTTTCTTTTATCTGTGTAATCAATATTTCAGTGGCCATCTGCACCGCTCTTTCAAATCTCTCTTCTTTTCTCAATGATGTAGAATTGATTGAGGTCCTGATGACTAAGCATCATGTATTTAAGATTTTAGCCGTGTGTGTTGTGTGTTGTGTGTTGTGTGTTGTGTGTTGTGTGTGTGTGTGTGTGTGTGTGTGTGTGTGTGCTGCAGACAGTTAGTATGAAGACTGAAATCTCTTCAACTTGTCATTCAGGTGCTTCTTGCAGGTACGTGCCCATACACAGCTCACACTCACCTGGGCCACCTGGAGCTGTGATGTGACTGGGTACCCTCTACCTAACTCTGTGTGGTCTCCCCCCCCACCCCCCCTAAATCTGAGTGACCACATCCTGTCATGTCTTCACCTGTCTGCTTTACCATTGGGCAACAAAACACTTGGCGCTGGTGTTGATTGGCTGGTCCAGCAGCTGTGTGTGTCTTTTTTATTTGCCAGCAGGGTGTCTGTCAGCTGTCACCGCTGCTCTGAAGCTCGACACTCCCTTATTACCCTCCCTTAAGACTCCATTATGCATCTGAACAGATGGATGGATCATTTGAAAACCTTTGAAGAGATGGAAAGGGCAGGCTTGATATTTGGGAGGTTAAGAAGGGAGAAGCATAGGTTAAACTATAGCCAGTTAAGGTTTTGTTAAACGTTGGTTCTATAAAGAATCTGTTAGTTCAGTTGAGTAGTCAAATGCAAGCTAGAGAACATTCTGGAAGGGTAAACTATATCATATTGTATAAATTACCATGTTAATTGTCATATATATCAGAAAGGTGCATGTGTTTGTGTACAGTATGTTGGTCAACAGATGCTTTGTGGCACAGCAATGCTAACATTAGATA
Source organism: Clupea harengus (assembly GCF_900700415.2). Classification (NCBI taxonomy): domain Eukaryota; kingdom Metazoa; phylum Chordata; class Actinopteri; order Clupeiformes; family Clupeidae; genus Clupea; species Clupea harengus. The sequence goes on from NC_045170.1 coordinate 16,114,987, forward strand.
TTGCATTGTGATATCACGTGAAAACAAATTTGATCAAACTTAAGGTAGTATGGTGTTTGTTTTACCTCAGTGTGTCTCCTTCCCTCAACAACACAAACACACAGAAGCACACTGAAAAAACTCCATTGAGATCTGACAGCTGTGCCGCAGTCTATAAATACATTGCATGACCCGACTCATCAAAGACCCTCCTTCCCATTCCCTACCCTTACTAATAAGGCACATGACACACACACACACACACACACACACACACACACACACACACACACACACACACACACACACACACACACACACAAACACGCTCTTTCACATACACTCAAAACATGCACAGGTCTTAATGGCATTAGCTGGTCACAGGAGAGCTCGCTGTCCAAACAAGATGGCCTCAGATCTGAGAGCTCGGCCCGTCCCCATGGTCTGCTGGGTTCACCTGGACCTCCCCCACCAGGGCCATAGTCTGCAGTCAGCTGATGCAGATTCAGCAGGCGCTTCCAAGGAAAGGGGGCGGGGTATCGAAGGAAGAAGAACGTGTTCTGTATACCACAATATTCTGCTATCAGTGCTTTGTGCAGGCTGAGGTGAAAGTTATCTTTTCACAAATGAATACTGTGCTGGCGCTGTCTTTCAGCAGAGAAACGGCCACTCCTCCTCCCTTAAATTTAAAATAATAACGGTCAATGCTGCTTACCGTTGGCGCAACGGTAAGAGGGGCAGTTAAAAAAGTAAATACAAAACTGACACAGTCCAGACATTTTTTTAAGAGTGTGTGTCTGTGTGTGTGTTAATTTGAAAACTTGGCGGGAAGTTCAGGGTAGGGGTAGCCGTTGGGCATGCCTTATGTCATTCCTGCTCTTTTTTTTTTTTTAAGTAGTTCTGCAAACTGTTCCTGTCCTAGCCCCCCTGCCTGAGCCTCTCAGAGAGAGAGAGAGAGAGAGAGAGAGAGAGAGAGAGAACGTTTCCTATTTCAACTCTGGTGACTTTGGAACCTGTGAGGTCTCTATGGTGGAAAACATGCACACACACACACACACACTCCTTTGATACGGTTCACAGACGAGACTCTAAAACAAGATGACTAAGAAGGAATGGGAGAAGTGGAAGGAGAGGCAGAGAAACGAGACGTGTAGGGGTGGTGGTGGTGAAGTGAGGAGGACAGGAAGGCCGTATCGCTGAAGGGGTGTAGAGGCACTGGGGGAAAGAGGGGAAGGCTGAGAGAGAGGCCCTCCGCAGAGAGAGAGAGGCTCCATGCGGGTGGTATCGAATTTGCCAGCCTGGAGCTAGGTGTGTGTGTGTGTCTGAGTGTGTGTGTGTGTCTGAGTGGGTGGGTGTGCGGAAGAGATGGGGGTGGCTATAAGTGCATAGAGGAGGCTTATTTGGGGGTGGTCTACAACTGCCACCAGACCTCCAACTGTCAGTCTGTGAGAACTGTGAGTGCCCTTAGATCCTCTGTGCCTTGCATCCTTAAAAGAGTGAAAAGGCTCAGTTGCATAAACAGTGTTGGGGACATGGAGATTGAACCAACACAAGCTTCTTAGAAGACAGAGTCTTTGTGCTCCAGGAAAAGCTAGGCTGAGATGGAGCAAAGATGGAAAAAGAGAATTTTAAATGCGGTAGTTTCTGCTGGTTCTGAGAACGGAGCGTTCTTGCTCTGCAGTGCAGCACAAAGTCCGTAACACCAAAGTCTGGGGTTCAAATCCCAGGGAGCCTGATTTTACATTTTACATACATTTATTCCCTCAGTCTATTCGCGCAGTTGGAAAAGAACTGTCAGCTGAAGAAACCGACTAAAAATTTCCCGGCGCCAGATTCTCCAGAGAGGTTGTGTTAATAGCCATGCTTAGTCATGGTATCTCAGGCCCTGGTTCTAGTGACCTCTCCTTATTCGCTCACTCTAGCCCCTGCAGGCTAGCTAATCATATGAAAGACATGCTAATTAGCATCACTCAGCTAATTAAGCCGAACAAAAGAAGTTTAATTTAAGATGTTAACGAACTCATTCACAGGATTTTTTTTTTTCACCCCCTCGCCACTTTTTGGAGCTTTGTGACCTACAGCGGTAGCCTTCTTTTTTAGGAGCTATTTCTGCCGTCCTACTTTACCTAGAGTTCTAATTGCCACTGATCAGAAATCAGTTTGGTGGAACAGCAAGATTGTCAAGCTCTAATTTGTGATATTCTCTACACCAGTTTCATCCTCTGAACCAAGTCAGTCAATGTCCCCGATGTTAGAGACTGATGTTGTGAGGATTAGCAAAGATCGATCGATCGATCAGCGGGTAACTGTAAAGGCCAGGCATTCTTGTTGACTCAGTGCTGTCAAGTGGTTAGGGAAGGATCGAAGGTGGCGTCCCGGGCTCGGCTGAAATGAGAGAATATGTTTTCTAAAAGGGTTCTCCGTTTTACCCTTCCCCATGTTCCAGTGCTAGAATGTAATTCTCACCTTGTACCTTTGCAGAGGTCTTGAGCAGTGGATATTTTTTAACGAGTTGCTAACACGTGACACGCTAAAACTAACAGAAATGCTGTTACGGTTACCCATAGCATGTCTGATCACATAACTCACAATTACAAACTAACCTGTTGGCATGTTGCACTGTTGTTAGAGTTGTTAGACAATTTTTTATTCCCCCTCCCAGTTAAATACAGACAAGCACGCACGCACACACACACACACACACACACACACACACACACACACTCTGAGTGAGACAGAGACAGAAAGACAGATACACTCACTCACACACACACACACACACACACACACACACACAAACACACACAAACACGCTTTCTCCATCTCCTTTCTCATTTACTCTCTAGGCCAGAGGCCAGCACAAGCCCAGACCTCAGTAATGAACTCTCCACTAATCTCAAGCAAAATACAATCCTGCTGATCAGCTTCTGTTCCCAGGCGTCATACTGGCGTCAGAACTGTGTCCGTGTGGTGTGTGTGTCCGTGTGGTGTGTGTGTCCGTGTGGTGTGTGTGTCCGTGTGGTGTGTGTGTCCGTGTGGTGTGTGTGTCCGTGTGGTGTGTGTGTGTTTTAGGGAAGTGGGTTGGAATTCTGCTCCAGAAATAATGTTGTCTTCCTCTTTTGTATTTTCCTTACCAGTAGTTGTATATTGTCTGGAAGTGAAACCTGAATAGTCTCATATCTTGGTAAGGGAAGTGTGTGCCATTTTCAGTCAGTCTTGACCTATTGTAATGACAGCAATGCTCATGAGGCATGCAGACATATAGTAGTTGTGGCTTTTTATTGGCATCAGCATATCCATTGAGCTGGAACCTAAAAACACCCCAACCACAACCTAATGGAGATACTAGAAATACAGTGAAATTGACAAAACCCCACTTCTTTTTGGCCCCCATCTGCAAGTAAAGTTTGGATTGGATTGAATGCCAGACCTGTCCATCTTTGTTCTGCCCACTCAAATTCTTGATGTCTACAGGAAGGTCCCTCCCTCCATCTGGCCTGTTGGCTTTATTCAGGTTTTTGTGTTCTGGGGCTGGGGTATTGATTGGATGGTTACGTAACCACTAAAGACCTTTGGCTAATACCCGGGAAAGGAGACATCTGGTGGCACCAGTTGATAAGGCTGGTCTGGCGGGGGGGGGGGGGGGGGGGGGGGGGCATATCTGAGTCTGTGGTTTGATTGGAATCAGGGTTGTGCCCTTTCATAGACGATGAGCAGTGGAAATGTATGTGTGTGCATTGTGTTCAAGCACAATGCTCAATTTCTGACTCATCACCATAACCTCCTGTAGCGTGTGCGTGTGTGTGTGTGTGTGTATGTTTGTGTCTGTAGATGTGTGTGTGTGTGTCTGTGTGTGTGTGTGTGTGTGTGAGAGGACTTGCCCCACCCATGCAAGTGACAATAGAATGCCCAAATGTTGCAGTTGGTCCTCACTGTGGGGTGCTGGTGCTGGTGCCTGACTGCTTATTGCACCTATATAACACACCCGGCATCTGAGACATGCTCCTATCCCCTATATATTTCTTCTCATTCCTCTTTCTCTACCTCTATTCATCTGTCTGTCTCTCCCTCCATCTCCGTCTCTCTGCCTCTGTATTTTGTCAGTAGTATAGGGCGCCACTTTCCTCTACCCTGTCATTAGGGGCCCTGGGGCTCTGGAGCGAGCGAGGGAGGAGAGGAGAAGAGGAAAGGAGGGAAGAGAAGAGAAAAGAGGAGAGGAGAGAATGTCAGACAGATCCAGGGCACAGTGGAAAATGAGATGGAGGGGTAGCCTTACCACTTTTACAGCCCTACGAACAAAATATGGCTTCAGAAAGCCAGAAGGGTAGAGATGAGGGCAACGTAAACAGCAGCTGCACGGGGAGCCGCAATGCGATGATCCGTGTGCGTCGCTTGGCATGTCGTGTGTGTGTGTGTGTGTGTGTGTGTGTGTGTGTGCGCCTGCAGTGTGCGCCTGCAGTGTGCGTGAATCTTTTTTTTTTGTGTGTGTGTGTTGTGTACCTATCCATATGGGTGCTGTGTGTTTGACTGCTCTGTGTATATGTTTGTTTTTAAGTCATTTTTAGTGTATGTGTGTTTGCGTGTGCGTGCCAGGAGACTCCCTCCGATGCCAGAGGTAGATACCCACAAGGACCCCTTGGTGTGGTTGCCTTTGATGTGCCACTCTGCCACAGACTAGCCGCTTGCAGAGCAGCAGCCAATCGGAACCTCTCTTCCTCCAGACTCTGGCCCAATCCTGACCTGCTCTCAGCAGTTTAGTCCTTTTCCAGGTCTGCAGGCTCTCTCTTTTTAGACATGAAAGGGCCTGGAATTCCAGCCAACCACAGACCTCTGTCTGCAGACCATTAGCCAATCAGAGAGCCCGTTTTGGAAATCTTTGGGATAGCCTCCACATGGAGGCCTGACTCCTACGCCCTTGTAAGAACTCAGTATGACACCTGTGGGTGACTTATTGTAATTACTCTCTATCCATCTGACCCTTTTACAAGCCATTTGAACACAGCTCTTCCAGCGTGTAATTGGAAGTCTTGTGATTATATGAAACCTTCTTTGATGACCTTGACCTCTTTCTCAGTGTCATAAGGCCACGGTTTTTTCTCTTATTCAAACAGGCCTCAATCTAAGTAGCTATTATTTAAACCTTATATTCGGTCTCATGAATCGGTTAACGTTATTTATCAGCGATGGTTGTAGGTCTTAGGTGTCTGGCATCCAGACTTTATGGCATGATATCTCGATGTGAATTGAGCACTCGCTTGTGAAATGTCGGCCTGATGGTAGAAACACAAATGTTTTTTTATTCTCGCGCTTGAGGCCCCTAGGCCCTGGTTGTCCCGAAGATAGCCCTAGCTTGCACTGGCCCGATAGCGCCTATGACGGGAGGGAGGTAGTGATGGTGAGGTTTTCCTCAGAGACGGAGAGAAAAAGTGATGGCCTGTTTACGATGATGGGTGCTCCGTCACTGTCAGTGGATTGGGGCGTCGCTGTGGCAGCAGCATTAGTCACAGGCCTTTAATGGCCACCAACCTGTCTTGACCCACATCGGTCTAGACATCTCTCTCTCTCTCTCTTTGTCTCTATCTATGTCTCTCTCTCTCTCTCTCTCTCTCATTTCTTCTCTCTGTACCTCTGTCTCCCCTCTGTACCTCCTTTTGCCCCCCCCCCCCCCCCAAACGCTCTTAAATCACCTCTCTCTCACTCTCTTGTCCACACTCCCTCTGGTGGCATTTCTCATTTCCTTCTCTACTCACCTCTCCACCCCCTACCCCCTTTCCCTGCCTCATCCGTCTTCCTGTTCTTGGTAGGCGGTGAACGCGTGAATTCTCACCAGCGATGTCTCTGTCCTGAACTGCCGGTCACGAACTGTTCTAAGATCAGCTCTGCTTCACGGCCAATTGGTCTGTCTGAACCGTCATCCTGACCGCAGACTGATTTTGAGTCGATCACAGCCGTTCCTTCGTGTTCTCTGGTTACGAAGGCTCTGTCCTTACGCTGACAGGTCTAAGGTTAAGTCACAGTCGGAGATCAGATCGGAGTTGTTTTTAAAAAGCAGTCAGACGAAGCGCTGCCTGGGGTGGTCCTCCTTGTATTGAAGAGGCGGTGTTCAAGTGCTTAGGTTCACCAAAGGATGTGTGTCGGGGTGGGGTGGGGGCTCTGCCGGGGAATTTGTATGCAATGCCCTTCCTGAAATATTCTGGGAATGCGGCGGACGGGGCCCAGTTTCCATGGCAACATTCAGGCAATGCGGGCCGTGAGTTATGGCGAAGCTATGGATGTCTTAATGCGATGCAGGTGTGTGTGTGTGTGTGTGTGTGTGTGAGAGAGTGAGAGAAAGTGTGTAAGCATGCACATCTGGGGAATGTTTGGTGCTATACAGTGCTTCTGACTCGAGGCTTGAGTGTGTGTTTGGGACTTTGTTGTTTCCCTTTCTGAAGGTGTGATGCCCAGTTCATGCTTGCCTTGGGAAACACTCTCATGCTGTTTATGTTTATGTTTATGTTTATTAAGGATCCCCATTAGTCTACACCGTAGTGGAGACTATTCTTCCTGGGGTCCTGCTGTGACAGGAGGGAAGTGTGATTCAGTGCATGTCACCTGACAGGGAAACACTGATGATTGTGGTACACAGAAATCTGCTGTAGATTATGGTGTGTGTGTGTCTTTGTGTAAGCGTGTCCTAGGTGTCAATCTGCCATTTGTCAATTGTTTTCATGCCCTTAATTAGAACATTTGGTCTTTTCACCTCAAAAATCTGTTACTCACTAACAGTGTATTTGTTGTGTGTGTCCTGTGTAGGATGGTATGTATATGGTATGTAGGATGGTATGAAGAGAACTCCTGTCCTCTCCTCTCACCACTCCTCCCCTTCCATCTGTCCCTTTTCTGACAACTGTTCACATCGCTTAGCAGCCACACACGCTCACACATGCTAATCCATAATAAACAACTTGAGTGGAGTGGGGCTGTGTGTGTGTGTGTGTGTGTGTGTCTGTCTGTGTGTGTGTGTGTGTGTGTGTGTCTCTGTTTGTGTGTGTGTATTTGTGTGTGTGCGTGCATGAGTAATCAGCTTGTGTCTCACTGGACACACTTGTTGGGAGGTTGCTCAGGTTGTGTTTGGCCTGTGTAAGTGACTTTTCAGTCAGACCTTGTTAAGCACAAAGTGACGCATCGAAATGGACCCTTAGCCTCTGCCTACCCATCTGTTTTGTGTGTGTGTGTGTGTGGGTATGAGTGTGTGTGTGCGTGCGAACAAGAGCGGTTGAGATGGTTTGAGTGGTGTCTCTGTTTGACAGAGAGAGGGTGAGTAGTTGCTTGTGAGCGATGGAGCATGACTAGTGTGTGTGTGTGTGTTTTGCATTGATAATTGGTGTGGTGCTGGTGGTGACTGGTGCTCTGTTGACCTGAGGTCTTTGCTCTTCAGAGAGCTCGAGAGACAGGAGAGTGTGTTTTGATGTCTGTCCTCGTGCCCCTTCTGAGTTGACTGATAAACAGCCCTGTGTGACTCCAACAGGGACACGCACATGAGACCATGCTCAAAACACACACACACACACACACACGAGAGACCATGCTCAAAACGCATGCACGCCCGCTACACACACTAACATTTGACTCTTTTCTCTCTCTCGCTCTCTTTTGCTCTTTCTTCCTCTTTTACTCTCTCTCTCTGTCACACACACACACACACACACACACACACACACACACACACACACACACACACACACACACACACACACCTCTCTACGTGAGAACTGACTATGTTGGGAACAGACCTCAAAACCACACATGAACTCCCATTCACTGGACTCCACACCAACCAGGTTCAGGTTCTGAGTGCCTAGCAAACACCAGTAGGTGACACACACCTTACACAGAAGACTAAATGTCTTGGTAATCGCTGGTAAATTACATATTCATAAGTAAAGGTCATGACCTGCACCAGGCCATCACTCAAGCCGGAAAATGTCAACAGGTTGGAGTTCCTGGATAACATGTTTTGAGGGCTAATAGCTGTTTTGATTATTAGTTTCCTGTTATTTGTTATTTCAGTCGATGTTAATTCTGCTAGTAATTAGAGGCCTCATCATGATTATTACCTTCACCAAGGAGTCTGTGTCAGCACTGGCTCAAGTTTCACTTGGTGGAGAGGTACAGTATGGGTTAAAGGGAGAATCCATTACATTTTTGTGCGGATCCGATTCCCAGGCCGGCTCCGAATTTTCTTTCGCAACATTGGGAGATGCAACATTTGGCCTTGGCAGAGGTCTGAGCTCTCCGATAGCCCTTTTAGTTGTTTTATTGTAACTGTTCAATTCGAGAAACTCTTCAAGCCACGTTACATGTTTTTATAATGGAAATAAAATGATAATGAAATAATGTTTTCATACCTTTTAATATTTCTTGTTGATCTTACTCTTAAATGTTTCTTTTTTAATACTTTTGAAATGCATCATTTTGAACTTTCGCTACTGGATAGAACATTTCAAAGTATGTTCATAAGTGTATGAACTTTAGATGATAAACACAATGATATAATACGATACCGTCAATACAATTGAAAATACTGTGATCTTAATTTTAAGACCATATCTTCCACCCGTACACACACACATACTTATGGAAGCCTGTTTGCAGCCAGATGTGTTTCAAAGGCAAGATGAGTCTCATTAACTGCACTTGAACTGCTCTCCTAGATCAAAGCCTCTTATTTTCCGTTGATTGGGAAGAAAGGCTATTAATTTGTTCCTCAGATGCAGGGCACTTTGGATTTATGGCATCCAATAGCAGCAGCTAATTGAGTCACAGAAACGCTAAATCTCTGGAAGCCATTGTGTCTGGCCTAGTCACCCATGGATGCTCAGCACTCAGTCTTCTTTCTCTCTTTCCTTCTCTCTGTCTCTCGATTTATTCTCTTTCTTCGTCTCCTTCTTATTTTTCTCACTGCGTCTTGGCAGAGGATTTGGATAATATTATTGTGGCTGTGGCCAGGGCTCTGTCCTTGTTCCGAAACTGACCTGAAACTCAACACTACAGAATGGAAGGGATTTATTATGTGGTATGGCAAGGAGTTCAATCAGAAGGGACATGCACTTTCTTTCTTTCTTTCTTTCTTTCTTTCTTTCTTTCGTTCTCTCTCTCTCTCCTGCTCTTAGGCACACACACAGACATTTGCAACTGTTGATGTCAGTGTAAATGCTCTATAAACGCCTCACATTCACTTGCTATATAAATGCCACACACACACACACACACACACACACACACACACACACACACACACACACACGCTTGTGTGAATGCCATGATCCAGCAGAGCAGGCTGCCATGAGGGAGGGAGGGGTGGGTGGGTGGGCAGAACCATCAACTCCACCCCCCGCCCCCTGTCCAAGCTGTTTGTGTGGCATGAGTGGGCATCATGCGCACCAACTGCCCCCCCCACCCCCAACAGCCCCCAATGTCATGCCCGCATTCCGGCCCTGCCACGCTAACGCCAGTCAGCCAGCCGTTGTTCCCTTTTCACCCGTTATGTCATTCCCCTGCCACTCGGTCTTGTGTCTCACGCTGTCACCTTCTCTCTCTCTCTCTCTGGGACATGGAGACCAGACTCGTCACCTCTCCGTCGCAAGAACTTCCTGCTAATGAAGCCCCGGGCTTTTAAAACTTTGCCAAACGAAAACAACAAACCAAGCCAGAACCCCCAACCCCTCCACACGCACCCCTCTTGCAGCCCGGGAGAAAGCGAGGGAGAGAGAGGACTGTGTTGCTTTTGTCCTCGCTTCGCTCTCGCTGTCTCACTCTGATGCCACCTGGACTGGGTGGTTTGCCTGTTGATGTCGCTTTTGGCCGCGCCGTGGCTGTTGTCATAGAAACGGGAAGTGCAGGAGCATGGCGGGGCCGACTGGCCTCCTTCGCCTTTTTCAAGTGCGGCTTCAGCCCCAGGGTGACGAGCGGCACTCTCCAGCCAGAGGTAATGCCTTTACATATCCACTGTCACAGAACTGTGGCTGCTGCAAAAGGATCTCTCGAGGATCTCCTTCTGGATTTAGAGTTCTCGTTTTTTTTTTTATTTACTCTCTCTTTGTCTGCTTGGATATTTTCCCATACCTCTTTTTGGTTGCGGTGAAAAGCTGGGGTATGTAGAAATTACATGAATTGTTCTCGACATAAGGCTACGTGCTTTTGAGCACCACTCGAAAAGCAAATAACCAGTCGCTGGTCCTCCGTGTACAGGGTTGAAGTGTTGCTCTCATCATTTGTGGAGCTCTGTGATTTTCACATGCTTGTTTCTTGTTTTGAAATGACTCACTGCTCCTGAGCTCCTGAAGCTCCACTGGTGGTGCATGACTGTAGGGGTTCAGGAAGCTGAGGGCACAGACGTTGAGAAGATGCTGGCGCTCAAGGCAAAACACTGGTGTCCTTGTGGTGCTAATGTTCTAGACCAAACGGTGGCATTATTTGTTGACTTTGACATGGCCCAACCGATCGTTGATGTACTTCTCGAAACCATTGATTTATGGCGATCATAACTAAGAGTGCTTTTTAAAATGTCTCCATTGTTTTATGATAACTGTTGCACAATAACCCTTTTGGGAAACACACCTTACTGGCTATGTACGAATGCCAGTGCACACTCCTCTTTTACATTCATTAATTAAGCTGATGCTTTCATCCAAAGTGCCTGTAAGGTATGTATTTTTAATTCTGCATCTGAACTCCATTAGACCTTAATTTGATCAACTTTTGGACTGGATTTGCTCATCCAGTCGGACTATAGGAGCATACTTTTGTAACTTTAGTTATTTCCCCGTCTTGATGAGTACTTGACAGCCTACACATTTTACTTTAAATATCCCCGCAACCCATTTTTCGAATGGTACAATGTCACCTTTTTGTCATATTTTAACAAAAGCACTTAATATGAGTCCATTGAACTGCAGTTCTTTGGGATGAAGTAAATGTGATCTAATTCTAGTATGTCATCATTGTGCCACACAGTAGCTCCATCACTGTATTAGGGCTAGCAGCACCAGCACCTAGCTGATGGACCTTAAGTGACCACTCCAGCGGGAGGGGACTCTATTGAGGCAGGGGCGACCAGGCTAATCGCCACACTTTCTATGCAGCTTCACCCTAATCCTGCTCTGTGCGTACCCTCTGGTTTCGCCACACAAGCAGAATTTCAGAATCTGTCCTCACTACCCCCCCCAACCCATGTCAGCTGTGTCCCCCTGAGGGGGGGGGGGTTGGAAGGGTTCCCCCCCCTCCACCTCCTTCCTACCATTCTAACCCACTCGACATGGACGGATACGTGACCCACCCACTGCTCCACATGGGGACTGTGAAAGGGTCATGAGCTCGCTATGAAAGTTGATGGTTTAAGTCCAGGCTGACCACCTTGTCTGCTTTCCTCCGGTGCTTTGGTAAATCCCTTGCTCCCAGTCAACCAACCAGGCTGCAGTCACCTGTTACCTTGGTCCTTTTCAGTGGTCAGGCACACATGCCCTTGGTCTGTAGTATTAGGACCGAGGATTAGGTACAAAGCCAATTCTCTAACCCTGCCTCCATACCCTCCCCTAAATCCAGGCAAGACAACTGTTGGCCAGAGCTTACTGCCTGCTTGCCTCGCCCTGTTCTTGTTCTGAAGGGAGCTTCACTATCGGAGTGTAAGGAGCAGGGTTTTGAAGGACCAGGAAGAAAGACTGGGGAGATTACTGTGGTTCTTTATCTTTAAACACAGCTATGGATCCTCATCTGAAGGAGCGTTTAATGTAAGCTTTTCACTGGGTCATAATGGAGACCTGGGGAACGTAAATCTATTCCGAAATCGGTGGTCTTTCCTTCAGTGCGGAAGACGGAATACATTTCCTTTCTTAGCTTTTGCTTGTGGCATATGCATGTTTCTGTGGATCATCCTGTGAATCTCTGGACACCAGAAGGATGTACCTCCACTGTGTCCCCGACTCCCGAAGTGGGATGGGTGTGTGTGCTGTGACGTCGCCCATGGACGCCCACAGGTGGCAGTACGTACAGACGGGCACCTCGCTGATTCAGCTGTCAGGTAACTATATGCCTGCAAGCAAACGGCACAGGTGCCCCTCAGGAAGCGTGCTAGTCCGCCTTCTGTTTCTCCAAGCCATTACTGCCTGGCTATAGTGGTAGGGGTGTGATCATGTGCGTGCACGTGCTTGTGTTGTGTTTGAGTGCGTGTGTTGACGTGTGTGGATGTGTATGTGAGTGTGCTCAAGTGTGTATATTCCCTGAGTGTAGTTACACAACAGGCACACATGCTCGCAGGTAGCAGATAGTCATCTCCTCAGGAATGCTCCCTCGGGGTGTTTGGGTGGCTGGTGCCAAAGTGTGCGCATGGGAACGCTCAAGGATTTTACCTTAAAACCACCTCGAGGACTTCCTTTATCGGGAAAAGATTCCATATTCCCTGGTCCTGACATGGTATGACATAAAATTAACTCCTGTGAATTTGTTTTCCTTTTTGTCATTTATTGCTATCCTGGGGGGTGGGATTAATGGCAGGGCTCTATAGCGTATCCATTTCACTTGCATATCTGAGGAAAAATGTCTGTGTGTGAATACATCATAAGAAAACTCTCAAATCTCTCGAACACGGCTATATTTCAATTCGAGTTCCGCATCACGCTTCAATCGGCTACCTCAAGTGGTTAACTTCTCTCAAATTCAAGGGCTTTTCTCAAATTCAAAAAATAACAAGTGTGAAGCCTTCTAAGATGCAAAGTAATAACCATAGAATTTCTGGTGTAACTAATTTCCTCAAACCACCGAATGAGCCAGAAAAGAAAAAAGAACAAGAAGAAAGTGCCAAGAGCAGGAAGAAGATGAGAATGGGGAGTGCCGTGAGTGAAGGAGAGGTGTACACGTTGAACCCTGCCTGGCTGAGGGATGAGATAAACAGCAGTAGGGGGGAATCGGGGTAATGGCATTTACACCCGTTTTCTCCGAGTACAACGATGAGACATACATCCTCAGGTCAATACATTGGGCATTTTGGCCTTCATCTATTTGCCTAACATGACATAACATGACATAACAGGAAGATGTTATGTCATGTTATGTCATTTTTGGCAAATAGCCGATAAATTATTTTTGATGGTTCTATGCATACATTTTTCCAGTAGACCATTTAGTGCTATTGACAACCCCAGACTTTCAGGTGGCATACTTGTTTAGAAAGATTTATGAAACGAAAAATAAAACATGAGCATAAAAATTTGATGAATTGACAGATAAAGTAGGCCCCAATAATTTATAAGATCCTGTTGCCTGTACATTTTTGTGTCAGTCATTCTTAATCTTTCCAATTGGTGCATTGCTATGTTTAATTGTAAATGTCATAGTGATGCATGATGTTAAAGTCCTTAAAAACAGAACTGACTGAGCACCCAATTTGTTGTCTATGCGCCTGAAAGTGCTGCTTGAAAACTATAGTGAACAGTACCACAGTACCAGTACTCAGAACATGAGCACCATCAACTTAACCTAGTGGGTTCCCTGACACTCTAGATATTGTTCCTGTAACCGGATTATACAGAGAGGCTACTGACACAGTAGTTTATGTGAGCAGCAACTTAGCCTAAACCTTATCGCAACCCCCCACCCCATCTCCTTAATGCTAGTACAAATCCAAGAATGTCCGTCTTGCGTGCTTAATCTCCTGTTGTATTGACTCACGAACAAACAGCCCACGAAGGGTTTTTGCTCTACCTCCGGCCATATCTCCCTGCTGTTATGACGTGATGATGTCATTCCTTCCCCATCATCCTCTTCCATCCTTCATCCCCTCATTCTTATGCGGGTACGGGTGTGATGCACATCACCGCCGGCGGTGTGGGAGGGTTGGGAAGGAGGAGATGGGAAGATATGAAGGCCATTTGTCAGGTGGAGGATGATCTGTGGGGAGCAGTGGAGGAGAGAAGCGGGGGGGGGGTTGACCGTGGGGGGAGGTGGAGGAGAGGAAGAGGAGAGGAGCGGGGGGGTTTGACTGTGGGTGGAGGAGAGGAAGAGGAGAGGAGCCGGTTTGACTGTGGGGGGGGGAGGTGGAACGAAGGTCCTCGCTCGTCCGCCCCACCAGAGGCCGCTGGTTGCGGTTGCATGAGATCATCGTCTGCAGCGCGCTGCAGTTGATCTTTCTGTTTTTTTCTCTCCTCCCTTCACCCTCTCGCCCTGTTTATATTCCTTCCAAGAAGCCTGTCCATCCGAGTCTCCTGACGTGTTTCAGAGCTTCTCATTTGGCCCTGCGTACTTGCCACCCTCATGTTTCCATGTCTGCCTTGTTCTCTCACTCTCTCATTCTCTTCATAGATTTTCTCTCTCTGTCTCTCTCTCTCTCTCTCTCGCTCATATTCAAATTCAAAAGGAGCTTTATTGGCATGACCATAATGTTTGGCAGTATTGCCACAGCATTTGGGTTGGGTGTAAACACTGTATACACTAAATACATCAGAAGGGAAATAGAGAAGTTGAAACAATAACATAAGAATAATAATCATCATCATCATCAAGGAAGTAGTGTATTAACAACAACAAATCTCTCTTTCTGTAGCTGTCTTTTTTTCTCTTTCTCTGTCTGTCTCTATCCTGTGTGTGTGTGTGTGTGTGTGTGTGTGTGTGTGTGTGTGTGTGTGTGTGTGTGTGTGTGTGTGTGTGTGTGTGTGTGTGTGTGTGTGTGTGTGTGTGTGTGTGTGTGTGTGTGTGTGTGTGTGTGTGTGTGTGTGTGTCTCTCTGTCTCTCTCTGACTGCCCTCTGATGGATCATATGAGATCATCCCTCTGTGCTGGTCCCCAGGCTGATGGTCCACAGAGAGCAGCAGCTGTGGGGGATGAGATGTCATGCTGCTGTGGCCACAGTGTGTGTGTGTGTGTCATATTGTACAGCAGGTCAGAATATGGATGTGTATAGATCCAATTATGTATCATCGTACATGCGTGTTCACATTATTGAGCTGTGCTTCACAATATAGATGAGGTCATAGTGTGTCAATGTGAGTGTGTGTGTGTGTGTGTGTGTGTTGGTCATTTGAGTGGGTTTCCCATCATATGGTCACAGCACATTGATGCAAGGGTGGCTAATTGTGTGTGTGCATGCATGTGTGTGGGGGAAGTCATTTGAGGGCGTTTTCCATTGTATTGAGCTGCTCCTAGTTCATTGATATACTGTGGCATCATTGGTGTGTGTGTGTGTGTGTGTGTGTGTGTGTGTGTGTGTGTGTGTGAGAGAGAGAGTGTGGCAGCAGATGTCTTCCAGTCATTTGAGTGTGTTTTCCAGTCTATTAAACTATTCACAGCACATTGGTGCTTGTGTGGACAGTCAGAGTGTGTGTGTAGTTGCGCACACACACACACACACACACACACACACACAACACACACACACACACACACACACACACACACACGTTTGAGGTGATATCATGCTATACTTGGCTCAGCTCCAGAAAGGCTTGTCTGCGGGGCTGAGAGGGTGCCGTGCCTCTGCTCTGCTCTGCTCTGCTCTGACTCCTGATAGCAGAGCAGCAGCCACAGTGTGCTGAGGGGGACTGCTTATCAGGCAGGGGCAGAGAAAGAACAGAACGTAAGAGATACACAGAATCACTTCCAATGTTTTTCTGTCTAAAAGTTAACAAAAGAAAAAAAAGAGGTCTTGATGAGATAATAATGTTTACACCATTTTTCTCTCTCGCTCTCTCTCTCTCATATGGCTGGCCACAGAAAACACAGGTGTCATGGCAACAGTCAGCAGCTTGTGTTGACAGGAGGCCATGGTGTAATCTGCCTGCGCTCTCAGGTCATGCTTAGGCAGAGAGGATTGTGGGAATGTGGGAGCCTGACTTGGCAGATCTTGCAAGGACTTCACTGTGGGAGAACACTCCCGCCCGAGAGATGCTTCTTTGGAATTTAGTCTTATGTATGTGTGGGTTTGTTAGTGTGTGTGTACTAGGGGTGTGCATATTAACCATTTTTGATATTTGATTCACACATTCAAAAGTATTACACCTGACAGCACAACTCTTCACCATTACCATTACTGGGGAGCCATTAATATGTGGCTAAACTGCTACCTAGCTGCTAATGCTAGGTTACTTGACTAGCCTACTGTTTCCCCATAGAATTATCTGGTTTCCCTCGATCTGGACAAGCTACCTTTACCAACCACACATTAACAATATAATTATTTGAAGTCAGTATTTGCTAAATTATCCCTTATTTTCTCATAACTTTCCACGATTGTGTGCGAATAACCACATAGGGATACTAGTATTGGAATACCCGTGCACATTGTATACCTGGGTCCCTGGGAAAGCAGTGTGAAGGTTGAGTTGGAGTGCGTGTGCGTGTGCGTGTGCGTGCGCGTGCGCGTGTGCGTGTGCGTGTGTGTGTGTGTGTGTTGGAGCCTCATTTTAAATCACAATTAGCCTGTTTCCTCTGCACTAATCATGAAATGCAGAGTGGTCCTGCAGAGGATTAAAACCGCACAGACTAATGGGACAAGGAGCAGGAGAGAAGTAACAGAGAGAGAGAGAGAGAGAGAGAGAGAGAGAGAGAGAGAGAGAGATGGAAAGAAAGAAAGAAGGGAAGTTAACATACTGGAAGAAAAGATACTGAGAGTAAGTGAGCTCGAGAGAGAGATGCAGAGCAGGAAAAGTAGGACAAGACTGCATTTAAATGCAGCCCAGACAAGCAAGCAATATACAAACCGGGTAATGGAAAGATGGTTAGGGAGGGATAGAGAGAAGGGATGAGAGGAATAGAGAGAAAAGAAAGAAAGAAAGACAGATCGAGAGGGAGAGAGAGGTGCAAAAATAGAAAGGCTTTACGCCACAGAGGGGGCGAGGGTGTGACCTGCACCCCCCCTCCACCCCTCTCATCCCCCCACCCTTTTCTTTTTCCTTTCACTCATTCACATTCCCAGAATGGAGAGATCAGTGGAGGAGTGCGGGGCGGCTCCATGGGGGCCGGCGCTAAATTTAGCCCCTGGAGCCGGAGCAGGGCGGCAGGGGAGTCATAGTGAAATAATGCACACATGAAGAAGGCAGCCCAGGAACACTCCAGCCCTGTGGCAGGAAATAAAGCTTGTCACACACACACACACACACACACACAGAGCTTAGAGGTTCTTGTTGGAAGGATTTGTGGGTTCGTGAGACAGGGATTTGGTGTTAGTGGGGAGCTTTGTTTGGGGGCAAGAGGAAGCTGGATCTGTGTGTGTGTGTGTGTGTGTGTGTGTGTGTGTGTGTGTGTCTCTGTCTGTGTGTGTGTGTGTGTGTGTGTGTCTCTGTCTGTCTGTGTGTGTGTCTGTGTGTGTGTGTGTGTGTGTGTGTGTGTCTCTGTCTGTGTGTGTGTGTGTGTGTGTGTGTGTGTGTGTGTGTGTGTCTCTGTGTGTGTGTGTGTGTGTGTCTCTGTGTGTGTGTGTGTGTGTCTGTGTGTGTGTGTGTGTGTGTGTGTGTCTCTGTGTGTCTGTGTGTCTGTGAGTGTGTGTTGTTTTGCATGCTGGCCTTCAAAATCACTGCACGGTCCTCCATTTGCCTTTTTCTGACATCAGATCTGTGGCCATAGATGCACCCCTCATGATCCCTCTCATTCGGTCTCTCTCCCTCGCTCTACCCCCCTCCCTCTCTTGTTACACACACACACACACAGAGACACAGAGCTCACATTGACGTACACCCCGATCCTTTCAACATCTCAGAAAAATGAAAGCCCATTTTCTTGGCTGTAAATAAGCAGTAATAAGTCTGCATCGCATCAGAGGCCCTTTTCAGCACCCGCTGCAAAACGGAGCTAATGGATGTCATCGCAAAAGCACAGCACAGCGCGTCTCTTATGCAGAGAAACAACAGTTGCATTCTGGGTGAGTCGATGCCTTTAACAAGGAGCAAAACAAAAACAGGCCTTATCTGATCACCATAAAGCCCAGCGTGGTAAAATGGTTTGCAGTCTGGCGATCGGCTCAGTTCAGGTCCCTGGCGTAACCCGCATCGCGGGACACCGCTTCTCCACCGGACCCAAACGGGCAGCTCTTGAACACGGGCAGGCGTGCTAGCGAGGAGACAGACCCCCACGGGTGCTAGCGTCTGTTGCTAGCACGTCCGTTAAGTGCGCTTTACTCACTGCACACCTCTGTGCCCCCATTGGTTACTGTTACACTGGGATGATGCTGGCAGAGGCATTTTTGTAGTGGGGTGGGGGGATGTTGAGCTCAAAATCACTTTTCTGCAGAAGCAGCACTCCTCTTCCTGAATCACCTCACCTCAATTTTCCCCCCGTCTCCGTTTCTAGAGCGCATGACTAGCGACAGGTGGTGTTAGCGTTGCACTGCGCCATTTGAAAGACCCTACAGGCGTTTGATTTTTGTAGCACACGCCTTTTCACCAGCCGAAGGGAAGTGTGTGTGTGTGTGTGTGTGTGTGTGTGTGTGTGTGTGTGTGTGTGGCGGAGGTTAAGCCTGTCCACGCGCAGACCTAGATGACCAGCTGCTCCCAGACCCTCCTGGGGTCACTGGCAGGGTGAGGAGGATTTTGGGGGTGGGGTATTTCCTGTCTTCTCGTGTTCTCCCCTGTCCATCCCTGTTAGCACTCTTGTCTGAAGTTGGGATGTGTGTGTGTGTGTGTCTGTTGGGGGATGTGATTAGCTAATGAGTGTGTGCGTGCATGTTTTCAGTGGGTCACTGAGCACTTTGACCTCCACTCTTAGAGACAGTGTATGTGTCTGTGCGTAGGAGTGTGTGATTGTCCATCACGCTCTCTGATCTATGCACACACACACACACACACACACACACACACACACACAAAAAAACCTCATGACGGGCACAAAGCTGTTGCTTCTGTCCTTGAAACACACACACACACACACAAAGGAAATGTACTGCCGGCCAGCCTCATGTGGAGAGAGGGGGAGATGGAGTGGCGTGGGTGGATGAGGCGAGGGCAGAAGGGAATGTGGTGTGTGTGTGTGTGTGTGTGTGTGTGTGTGTGTGTGTTCAGGGCTCTCAGTAGGCCACCCCCTTAGCATTGTGCATCAGCTGTATACTGTACTGCTGGTTATGTGGGGGTGGGGATGTGTGTCTCTCTTGACCATATGGTTATAACACTGCCTATGTGCCATGTTTGTATCGCTATGTTTGTGGGTGTGTGTGTGTGTGTGTCAGTCAGTGGGCAGCTGTTGCTGGCCTGTCTGCACACTCTCTCAGCTGTCTCCGGCAGTGACGGACACTCACACAGCTGGGTGGCCTTGCTGTATGTCGTGCCACACACACACACACACACACACACACACACACACACACACACACACATAACATTCAACATCCCCCCCCCAACCTCACTGTTTCTTTTCCCCCTCTTCCTCTTCTCTGTCCCCCCCATCCACCTCTCTATGGTATTCATTACCATCCCTTCTCCTATTTGGACTTCCTCTTCTCCATTCTCTCAACAGTCGAGAGCACAAATGTGCTTCTGGGGTCGATGGCCCCCTTAGCCTACTTGTTGCCACACAGCCGACATGTCCGCATCAAACCGAGTTGCCCTTTTAACTTGGAGCTGAGCCGAGCCGCCTGCCATGTGTGTGTACATACATAAGCAGCTCGACTAGACTAGATAAACTGATTAGGATTAAAGCTGTTGCTCTATGCCTAGGCAGTGGCTATGAACTATGAAGACGGATGTGTTGGCAAGCAGACAGGGAAGCATGTCTGCATTAGGGGGATAATGAAGGGAATCCTGGTCCTGCTGGCCGGCCTCGGGCTTGAGTCGCTGAGTCATTCAGAGGAATCGAGTTGTTTTTGATTCCAACAAGGGGGCAAACTTTCCCCCAGATGAGTAATGATCCTTCAGATAAGTCACCTCCCTTGAGCAGCCTCTGTGACCTACAGGCTCTGTGTGTGTGATGTGGCAGTGATTCATGTGGGCGTCTGTATGTGTGCCTGCTCATGTATGTTGTATGTGATTCAGGACTGCGTGAGTCACAGGCCATGTGTTTTGCTGTGTGATTCATGCTGTGTGTTTGTGTGTGTGTGTGTGTGTGTGTGGGGGGGGGGGGGGGGGGATGTTTTGAGGTAGGTGATGTGGTGGTCTGCATGTTTTGACCCAGTGAGTCAGTCTCTCTGAAAAACAACACTATTGGCTGCATTGTGTTAAGATTGACAATACATGACACTCTGTGGCCTACACAGGATGCAGTCTCATATGAAAACTATTATGCCAGATCACATGCACCCGAAGGCCCTAAACCAGCAATCACACACACACACACTCCAGTTCGAGCACAATAAACACACAGTCACAGTTTTTGTGTGACTGCCCCCTACTGTTAGGCCAGTAGAAGTGCCTCCCAGGAAGAGAAAGAGCAGAGAGTCGCAGCACATTCTCTCTTTCCTTGTTTCTCTTTCTATGTTCTCTTTCTCTCAGTTCATCTCTCTCTCTCTCTCTCCCAGGGACAAAGTTATTTCTCCTCAGCCACTCAATGTCTTGAAACTGCCGTTGACGGGAACATTGTCTCCTGAATTTCACACTCCTTCGCTTCCCAGTTCCGGGACGCCAGGGGACAGAACTCGCTGATTAGCACTGTGGCTGTTCTCACCGTTCTCCAGCCGGTTCCACAGAACAAGCCAGCAAGCCTGGAGAACAAGCACGGCATTAAAACGATATTGTGTGTGTGTGTGTGTGTGTGTGTGTGTGTGTGTGTGTGTGTGTGTGTGTCTTTGTACACACACACACACACACACACAGAGTCTCTGTCTCTACCGCACTCTTTTTTTTGGTTTTGTTTACCCACTTGCCCACCATGCTTGTCCTTTTGGTTTTTGTCTACCCGCACGTCTCTCCCCCCCCCTCCCCCTTCCCTCTCTTGTGTGTGTTGAGCCCAGGTCTGGTTGAATACTGGAGGCCTGGCCAGGGGGAAGTGGCCCCGGCCCGTTGTTATGGTTGGACTTAGGCGGCTTTTTGTATGCACGGTGGTTTGTTGTGATGGCAGAGCTCCTGGGTGCAGGCGTGGAGGAGGAGGACGACCGCGGCACCCATGGGAACCTACGACGTCCCAGCCGGGCCGTGGAGGTTTGGCTCCGGTGCCGCTGGCAGAGGTGGTTCCAAAGCTGGGGCTTCCCGTCAGAACCACCGAGCAGAGGCCGCCTCGGTCCTCATGGGGGCAGTAGAACGCATGGAGAGAGGGAAGCAATAACGGTCGGAGGGAGGGAGGGAGGGGGAGAGAGAGGGAAGGAGTGATCAAGGAAATGGGTGAAGGAGTAGAGGTGTGTGTGTTTGGAAATGGCAGCATTACAGGCATTAGAAGTTCACTGCGGTCGTCGGTTAGAAGTGAAAAGGTTACACTTGTTTGAGTTGTATAATGAGGACATTCTTGTGGTGTGTGTGTGTGTGTGTGTGTGTGTGTGTGTGTGTGTGTGTGTGTGTGTGTGTGTGTGTGTGTGTGTGTGCGCCTCTCTGACGTTGATGGAGGTTAGAGGGGAGAGTGTCTGAGAAAAAGAAAGGAGAGAAAAGATGGATGGATAGAGAGCGAGCGAGGGAGAGGTGTGTGTGTGTGTGTGTGTGTGTGTGTGTGAGAGAACGCAGCAGCACAGTGTGAGGCGCTGTGACACCACAGAGAGCCGACACCTTAGGAAGATGACAGATGACATCATCGCTCACTCTCTCTCTCTCCCCCCCCATCCTTTTTTTTTTGTCTCTGTTTTGTAAGGCTTTATCTTGACGTTGAAGTGGCCTTAAAAATGGTGGCCTCTCATATTGGCGTTCTCTGGAGAATAGTATATCAGACGTGCCACATCTAGAAAACGCCCTCCTTTGTTCCTGAACAGGGGAGAGAGGGGGGGGCAGAGGGAGAGAGAGAGAGAGAGAGAGAGAGAGGGAGAGAGAGACAGAAAGAAACGGAAAGAAAGCTAACTGAGAGTAGCTGATTTGTCTTCATCTTAGCCAGATTCAGGCCACATATGGACCAGACTCGTTTCCGAGTGCCTTACTACCTCAGAAGAGAGAGAGAGCAGTGAAGAGAGAGAGCACCCCTCCTCCCTCTCCTCTTCCACTCCCTCTCCTCTCATCCCTTCATTTTAATTGCCATGGAGACGCTCGTTGCTCAGTCGGCCTCAGTATTGATCCCGCTACTGATGGGATGTGAACCGTGGAGGCACTCTGTTGCCACGGCTTACCCAGCTTCCCTCGCCGGGGCGTTGCTACGACGACCCGCATGCTAACGCGGCTGTGCTGATGACATTGCGTGTGTGTAACGGTTTGTCTTTTTTTGTGTGTGTGCTTCACAGGTTTCAGAAGGAACGAAGACATGAAGGCTATGGAGGTGCTGCCTATCCTGAAAGAGAAAGTGGCCTACCTGTCAGGTAAGAAGGGCAAAGTGATCCCCACACACACACACACACACACACACACACACACACACACACACACACACACACACACACAATTAGATACACACACAGGCACACACATAGTGGTACTTATGCACTGACTACACTTACAGTATGGCC
>NC_045170.1:16142486-16174986 GCF_900700415.2 Clupea harengus
GGTTAATCAGCGGGCCACACGTCGTTTTGTTTCCAAAGTAAATGCAAGTGTATGGCGTTGTCGGCAGTGCTGGCAGTGGCAGCTGGCATGCGAGGTGGAGGGGAGCTAACTGTTGGGAGTGTGAGGGGGGGGGGGGGGGGGGATAGTTAGCAGGCTGAGGGGTTCTGCGAAGCCTGTTTAGGTGGCGAGTGAGGGAGCGGGCGGGCGGCTCCAGTGCCTGTGCCTTCAGGCGGATATGTAGGTTAGCACATCTCCTGGGGCTGACAGCTAGCCTGCCTCCAGAGAGCAGAGTTGACACCTGGCTAGCTCAAAGATAGAAAGAGATGGATGATAGAAAGGGAGAGAGCGAGAGGGAGAGAGGGAGAGGGAGGATGTGGAAGAGAAGGGTTGCAGAGGAAGAGGAAGGGATTTGATAAAGAGAGAGAAAGAGGGAGAGAGAGAAACAGAAACATGGGCAGCGTGGGCTCTCTTGAGAGAAAGGAGAGAAAAAGCTGCAGCAGTTTAACTCCTGCCAACAGCCTTTTCTCCACTCCTCTTTTCTCTCCATCCCTCTCTCCCAGCATGGTCCTCTGTGCACCCACACACTCACACTCTGGAGGGAGGGAGAGAAAGAGGGAGACATCCAGAGTGAATGGTGTGAGAGCGAGGGAGAGGAAGAGCACGGGTGTGTGAGGGAGAGGGAGAGCACGTGTGTGTGTGTGTGAGAGAGAGAGAGAGAGCGTGTGTGTGTGTGTGTGTGTGTGTGTGTGTGTGTGTGTGTGTGTGTGTGTGTGTGTGTGTGTAAGAGAGAGAGAGCGAGAGAGAGCGAGCGAGCGCTTGCAGCAGCGAGAGGAGGGGTGAGTGAACGAGTGAGAGGAACAGAGCTGTAGAAAAGCAGAGTGTCGCAGTAACAGAGGCAGGCAGCATCGGTAAGCTCTGTGCTCTTGTGTGTGTGTGTGTACATGTAAGTGGTGTTGATATTTTGTATTTCCTGGCAAGGGTGTGTGTGTGTGTGTGTGTGTGTGTGTGTGTGTATGTGTTGTGTGTGGGTGTATGGGGAGCTTTACTGCTCCCCTTAGACTGGAGGGACAGCAACAGACAGACAGGCAGGTAAACACAGAGAGATGAACTGAGGAAAAAAAAATGATCTTTGTTTCTCTCTTTTTCTCACAGGATTTGTAGTCAAAATCTGTAGGTAAACTGTAAAAAGAGATCTAAAATCAACTACATTAATTACATTTTGATGTATTCATTTAGCAGATGCTGAATCTTGACTTAGAGTGACTTAAAGCACAGATCAGACACATTTTGAACAGTATGTATGCTTTCTGAGAATGACTGACTGACTGACTGACTGACTGACTGACTGACTGACTGACTGACTGACTGACTGACTGACTGAGTAACAGACAGACTGAGTTCGAAGGTGGAATTCTGAGAGGTTGGAATTCCGAGGAGACCGGCAGTAAACCCTACCTTCAGAGAGGGGGAGGAAGGAAGGGAGGGAGGGGAGAAAGAGAGCTGTGTGGTGAAGCTCTCATCACGTGCGAGGGAGAGCCGCGTCGCGCAGGGGATGAAATTGATTTGGAACATTTTGGAATGGATTTGGAGCCTCTCTCCCACCCTCCCCTCCTCTCCTCCTGGATAGGCAGCGGGTTTTCCGTCCGGCTCTCCTAACGCCATCACGGGGGCTAGCGGCATGATGCAATGCAAAAGCGGATCAGATCTCACCTAATCCTCTTTTTTTTTTTCTTTTTTCTTTTTTTTTCTCCCACTCCCTGTTTCTCTCTCTCTCTCTCTCGCTGACTCTTACTACATCTCTCTCCCTCTCCCCCATCCGTCTCTGCACCTCATTTCTCTCTCTCTCTCTCTCGCTCATCTCTCCTGTGTGCTCATCATCTCTCCCCCTCTCCGCACCCATCATCTGTCTCTCCCTCCATCTTTCCCCCCTCATCTTATCTCGTCCTCTCTATCCAATCCCCTCCTCCTCATCTCCACCCCCCCCCCCCCCCCCCCCCCCCCCTCTGTTGTTTCTCTCTCTCTCTTCCCCCTCATCTCTCTCTCTTGGGTCTCCAGCGAGGACGTGTGTAAACATGGCTTCACGGTCATCGTGGACATGCGCGGCTCCAAGTGGGACTCCATCAAGCCGCTGCTGAAGATCCTGCAGGAGTCCTTCCCCAGCTGCATCCACGTCGCCCTCATCATCAAGCCCGACAACTTCTGGCAGAAGCAGAGGACCAATTTCGGCAGCTCCAAGTTCGAGTTCGAGGTGAGCGGTTCTGTGTTGTGTTGTTGTGCGGTGGGTGGGGCAGATGAGGTGCTGGGTTTTACATTTTAAATTAGTTTTTTTGTTTTCAACCGATTTGACGATGCGTAGGAGGTTCCGTGTGGCAGTATGAATCTACTGAAGGTTTTAAAATGTAAGGGTAGCAGGGGTTTTGGTTAAAAGTGGAAGTTGTTTGTAATGTTGCATGCTTTATCAGAAAGGATAGTTTGTATATTTAATGGTGATTGACAAGTCAGTAGCTGCGCAGTTGGCTGTCCATAGCTTTCCGGGAGCAGAGCGAGCTTGAGTAATTTGCTGGACTGCTCTGGTTTTAAAGCATACTCTTGATAAGCTTATACGTATCGGCGCCACGGCTACCTGTCAATCGCAGATTTGGTGTCGTTGACAAGCTAATATAAAGGAAGCTGTAGACAAAAAATGCTGCTTGGTGTTTTGTGCATCTGTGCATGTTTGTGTTTGGATATGTGCCGGGCAGGGTAATGGCTCATTGTCTTGCTGCGTAGGAGGACTGTGTGGGTGTTGGTGTTTGGAGAGAGGGCAGTTGGGAAGGGGGGGGGGCTCAGTGGCTAAAGGGCAACTTTGAAGAGCTCTTCTTTCTCTGTTTGTGTGGTGGAGACCGCAGTAGTGTTTGTTTGCATTGCTGGCCTGTTTATGTTTGTGTGTGTGCGTCAGTGCGCGGACAAAAACAGCATTTGTGTCCACGTTTGTGTACTGTCCGTTTGCATGGATAGAGTGCAAGTGTGTGAGTGATAACCTGGCTAATGACCCGTGTTATTGTATTTGAGTCAGATACAGGAATTTGGCCAAAGGGTCCACATCCCCGAGGAATGATTAAGGGGTTGGGAGGGGTGCAGGAATGTGCTCAGCATTCCTGTATACTCGGCTGCAGGCGGATCACATCCGGAAGCACTGGGGAATTCCCATGATTCCTTGCGCATAAACCCACCACTTCCATTTCTGATGTATGAAAGTCATCTCTCAAACATTTCTGAAATTGTCAGTAAAGAGCCTTTTTATTTTGTGCTTTGAATGCTGGGAAATTACTGCTCCCATTTGCATTTTATTTACTTTTACTGTGGCTGATATGTTTGATCTAAAACCAGCCATATGAGACCATATTCAGGGAAGGCCTTACCTTCAGAAAGCCAAAATATCAACTTAATAGAAAAGGCAAGTGTGTGTTTGTGCTTGGAGTGAACATGGTTCACTAATGTGTGTTAATGTTACTGCTTAGAAACAACCTTGAAATAGTCTGAAGAAAATCGATCTATTGAATGGAGCCATAACTATACAGACTTCTTTTTCAGTGCAATGTTTTCTTTTTCTTTTTTCCACGGGGAGCTATCCTTGAGAGATGGCGCGGAATTAAAAGCAGTGAAAGCGCTCACCTTGACTCCTCCACAAAAGAGCCACATTGGCCCCAACGCTCCTCGCTCTCCACTATACCTTTTCTCTCCGCAAACAAAACCCACACTCCCTGACGTTTTTTTTTTTTTCATTCGTTCGCCCCGACCACTCAGTGCTCTCTTCGGCTCCGTCCGTCTTTTGTCCACGCAGAATGGCATGTTCTGTTCAGACTTGTGGCGGGGGAATGAAAAATGAAAGTATTAAGGCGCGTTGTTTCAGAAAGGAGCTAGAACGGCTAGGTAGATACATTCTGAAGTCGGACATGGTGTTTGTTCATTCCAGTGTTTTCCATGATGGATTTGTCTGACAGCCTAGTTATTGAGTGTCATTCTCTCTTGCGTTCCCTGACCTGGGTGCCTGTCGCTGCTTGCCAACGGCGTCTGTGACGGTCACGACTCCGACAGCGAGGGATTGGTGAGAACACAGGTGTAATAGAGGTGACGCCGCGGAGAGCTGCGGCTTAGGCGGAGGGCGACCCTATTTCGCTTGTTTTAGTCGGGTTGCCTTGGCGACGGTGGCCAGGGCCCCTCTCTCCGTCCTCAACTGGCGAGAGAAATCCTGAATCCATTTCACCACGGGTCACTGCAATTTGTGTCCATACCGTCTCTTTTAATGCTCAACCCAATCATTTATTGAAGTGCCTTCCCTTTAAAAAAATCCAGTGGCAACCATCTAGGCAACCATCTAGTGTATTGTAATGCTTTGAAATCAATGGCTTATTTCTAATAAATAAATCAAGCGTAGACTATTAAAGCACTGTCCTTAATTTCAATTCACATCAGTCCCAAATTGTCTCTCACAGTCAGAGTCCTCCTCAGTAAATGTTCATGGCGGTACCAGCAGTGTGCTCTTTTGATGACTGGGCGTGGAGGCGATGGGGGAGGGGGTGAGCTGATGAGGGATGAGCCCAGAGCCCAGAGCACCGCTGCCTGCTGGTACAGTAGTGTTGAGGTAACCTGCAGCAGTCCCGGCCGCTGGACTTCATTTGGACTGATGGGGCTGTGTTAAGAATGGCAGCCAGCTGGCCAGCTGGTCATTAAGTGGAGACTGGAGCGATCCCAGATCCCAGAGGGACCGGGCAGGCAGGAAGAGAGTCGCTGTACGAGCCCACGCTGGTGCCGGGAGCATCGATTAACCGTCTTGTCGTTTCTTTTTTTTCTCTTTCTGCTCTCTACCGCTCTCTCTTCTCTCTCCTACCATTTGCTCCTTGCCTTCACCCTTCCACCACACTAATCCTTTCTTCTCCTCACTCTCTCCCCTCCATCTGGATCTCCTATTGGACCTCTCCCTTCCTTTTTCTAATCATTCTCAATGCATGAATTTCCAAAACATTATTCCCCCCTCTCTCCCTCTGTCTCTCTGACTTATCTATATGTTCATCTATCTATCTGTCTTTTTCCCTCTTTCTCATTCACTTTCACTCATCTTCCTCATTCTCCACCCATCCATCCATCCATCTATTCATCCATCCATCCTCCACATCCTCCTCTTTCTGCCATTTATCCATCCATCCATCCATCCATCTCTCTCTCTCTCTTCCCCTCTCTCCTGCACCCAGACCACCATGGTGTCCCTGGAGGGCCTGTCCAAGGTGGTGGACCCATCGCAGCTGACGTCCGACTTCGAGGGCAGCCTGGACTACAACCACGAGGAGTGGATCGAGATCCGCGTGGCCTTCGAGGACTTCACGGGCAACGCGCGCCACCTGCTGGCCAAGCTGGAGGAGATGCAGGAGACGGTGACGCGCAAGGACTTCCCCGCCGACCTGGAGGGCGCGCGGCGCATGATCGAGGAGCACGCCGCGCTCAAGAAGCGGGTGATGAAGGCGCCCGTGGAGGAGGTGGACACAGAGGGCCAGCGCCTGCTCCAGCGCATCCAGAGCGGGGACGGCAGCTACGCCCAGCGCAGCGTGCCCGCCTCCGCCGGCCAGGGGATGGGCGGAGATAGAGGAGGAGGAGGTGGGCAGGGCGGAGGTGGCGGCGGCGGGTCGACGAACGCGGACACGCAGGGGCTGGTGCCCAGGGTGTCCGCCCTACTGGACAAGCTGCACAGCACCCGGCAACACCTGCACCAGGCCTGGCACGTGCGCAAAGTGCAGCTGGACCAGTGCTTCCAGCTGCGCCTGTTCGAGCAGGACGCAGAGAAGGTGGGTGGAGATGCTCTAGGATGACTGATTGTGTGTGTGTGTGTGTGTGTGTGTGTGTGTGTGTGTGGGTGGGTCTATTCTTTTGCATGAAGAAAGTCTGCACCAGTTTGTGAGTACCGGTATGTCTGTCTGTGTGTGTGTGTACTGATATATGTGTTAATGTGTGGGCAATATAATTCATGTTCAGTTGTATTGCTCTTTTGGATGTGTTTTGTGTTTAGCGAGTGGAGAGAGTGTATGTATGCATCACTATGCGCCTGTCTGTGTGTGTTTATTCGTAGAGATGCTTCTGCGTTTGGGCGCTCCCACTGTTCTGTCACAAGGACTGATGATGTCTTCATGTCTGTTGCGTGGGCGGGAGGGTGTTTACTTCCTAGCAGAGATTAGACAAGAATTTATTGTGCTTGTCTGCGCATGTGTTCGGTGGGTGTGTGTATGTGGGTGTGTGTGCGTTTTTGCTTGCATCTGTGTGTGTTTGTGTGTCTCTGCCTGTGTGTGTGTGTGCGCATGTCACTCACTTAAATGGGGGATTTATGAAATCTTGTGACGAGGGGAGTTCTGGAAATGACACTGCCCTGGTTGGCGGTGTTGATTGCTCCTCGCCAGCGTGTGGAAGCGTGTGGAAGCGATCCGCACACGCCACCGTGGCGAGCAGATTTGCATGTTGCTAGGACACCAGCAGTGGTTCTCGCCTAGGGAGAATCAGGTCATTCTTTAGCGCTGCTATTTTTATCAGTATTATATCTTCTCCCGCATACATACATACATACACACACACACACACTCACTCATTTACTCAATCACAAACTTGCTCCCCCACTTAAACTCATACTATACACACACACACACACACACACACACACACACACTAATTTATTCCCACATACACACCATGCCCACACTCATTTTCTCCCTTACAAACATACACTGCACACTCACCCAATTAAGCACGTGGCTCTGCACACTCCCTCTAGAGTGCATCTACACACACACACACACACACACACACACACACACACACACACACACACACACACTCAGTAATTGACACGGAGCCCCTATGTAATATGTACAGTAGCCTCCAGCAGTTTGTCCTGTCATTTATCTCCCTCTTCCTGTGCTGCTCTCTCGCTCTGCAGATGTTTGACTGGATCATGCACAACAAAGGCCTCTTCCTGGCGGGCTACACCGAGATCGGCAACAACCACGCCCACGCCATGGAGCTCCAGACGCAGCACAACCACTTTGCCATGAACTGCATGGTAAGGGACACGTGTGTGTATGTGTGCACACACACACACACACACACACACACACACACACACACACACACACACACACACACACACACACACACACACACTTTGCCATGAACTGCATGGTAAGGGACACGTGTGTGTATGTGCACACACACACACACACACACTTTGCCATGAACTGCATGGTAAGGAAGAAATTATATGTGTACATATGTGTATAGAAACAGGTTCAGAATCTTACTTCAATTTGAAACCCTTAATCTTACACATACATGCATTATGATACAATTTCACTTGAAGACCATACTCGATAATACCATCCTGTTCGCTTGATGCGTGCACACACGACCACACACCCTCAAATACATTACCGTACACACACCCACATTCATTCGCACACAGTGGCAATGCAGGCTTCGGTTTCTCAGAGATCTGTTTCTCCCAGTCGATCTTCCTCCCATCCCCCCTTAACACACACAGCACCATCAGCATGATGTCATGCATAACACATCTCCAACTCAGACCAGCACGCCCCTCTGGACTGCTCCTAACCAGGCCCCTGGCAAGCTTCAGTCGCTTCCCTCAGTCTCTTCTTTATGGCCATGTTCCCACTGTACCCATCTGGTGCACAAGACCCGACTGCCCCAGGAGGGCGACTATGCCCTGGGCAAGAGGGTTGCAGATTTGGGGACCCGCAGCCTGCCACCCTCACCCAGAGGGTATCTGAAGGGAAGCCCTTATCATCCTCCACAGCACTGGAGGGGGCCTTCAGAAGTAGTAGTAGAAGAAGGAGAAGAAGGAGAAGTAGTAGTATACACAGACACACACACACACACACACACACACACACACACACAGACACACCCACTCGTGCTCACTCTCTCACAGAGGGTGTGCCAAGCAGTTGTGGCCAACATGCATCAGTCCCTCTCTCTGAGGGGCTCTTGGTTTTGGTCTCCCATTTAATCCTTCTCTCACACTCACTCACTCTCTCTCTCTCTCTCTCTCTCTACTCTTTCTCTGTAATTCCTCCTCTTTCAAACAGTTACCCATTCAGATCTCCTGCTGTGTCAGATTCATTTTATTTATAGCTTATTTTTTCTTTCTTTCTTTTTTTTTTTTTTTATTCCTTTGCCACAACAGTTGCTGAAAACACCATCAAAGCGAGGGAAACGATTCATCTGAAATACCCGCTCTTACTAACAAGTTATTTTGAGGCGCCATGATTAATTAGACACTTGGATTTTGTTGTCGATAAGCGGGGATATCAACACCAACAAAGAAAGCTTTTATTTGTTGCATTGTTTAATTAAAGTCAGTCACTTGACTCATAGGCTCACCCCCCTGTT
Source organism: Clupea harengus (assembly GCF_900700415.2). Lineage (NCBI taxonomy): Eukaryota > Metazoa > Chordata > Actinopteri > Clupeiformes > Clupeidae > Clupea > Clupea harengus. Next base: position 16,150,914 of record NC_045170.1, read on the forward strand.
TGTGGTTGAAAGAGAAATAACATTTAGATGCTGCGGGTGGGGGGAGGTGAGAGGGGTGTGTGTGTGTGTGTGTTGCATGATTCCCCCCCTTCCCCCACCCCAAACTTCCCTTGGAGGTAGAGGTTTGTTGCTGCTATCTCATGGTTCCTTGCGGCGTTTCTGTCAGTGCTCACTCTTTGGCTCTCTGGGGGTCAAATGAAGTCCACCAACAGGATGGAGTCCAAACCCTTTAGTTGGCAACAAACCTCTGCCAACCTTCCGGATCTTTCCTTAAGACCATCTCCGAAACCCTTTTCCAATCCGTTCACGTGTGCGTTTTGTGTACACTAAGAGGATAGACTCTGTGTGTGTTTTAGTTACTTTTTTCCTCTAACCCTTTGGTTGAAAGCATCTAGTGCTTTGGTTGAAAAGCTCAATGCCAAGACTCTGCATTTTGGACGGTTCAGGTTAAGAACCCATCAGAAATCCAATAATCTAGTGTCCAATGAATCCAGTGATGAAGTGCAGCACATAGCTCATTTACAGCTGTGTGTGGGTGTGTGTGTTGCACAGTGGTGGGTTCTCCTGTTTTAAGTGTCTCATTACAACACCGTCCTCTATTGATTGGTTCCTGTTCGGTATTGACTTAAGGGGGGGATGGAAGGCTAGGAACATGAGAAACAGAGAGCCCTCTACAGAGAGCAAGAGAGAGGGAAGAGGGCTGGAGTGAGTAAATGAGTGCGAGCGAGGGGAGAGAATGCTGGAGGGAGGGGAAAGGCTGGCTTATCTCCTGCCACACACCAGCTGTGCTGGTTTATCCCTCTCTCAGTCAGGGGTGGGGAGAGAAGGATGGCCATCGCTTCGCTTGCCGTCTGTGTAAATCTACCACGGGCTCCGCCACCCACGCCCGTAAGCCCCGGCTAAGAGGGTTCACACACACACACACACACACACACACACACACACACACACACACACACACACACACACACACACACACACACACACACACACCTGCCTCATGCGTGACTCGTGTATCGCTGCAGTATCACATGCGTTTTGTCAAACATCAAGTGTCACATCACCAGAATATCATATGTGATGTATGGTTCAACACTCAAATCAGCAGGATGTCAGCCATCACACATCAATGTTATCCGAGAATCATGTTGGCAGAATATCGTGCACAGAGCAAGAGTCACCATTATGTCAAGATCTTAACGTTAAGTGTCACTTCACCAAAAGAGACATATAAGTATGTAAAAAAAAAAAATCTAAACTTACGTCAAAAACAAAAATGGTCGAATTCTACAACCTTTGACTCTGAAATAATGATCCCAATAATGAAGATTTGCACAATACGATTAACACACATCTCCTCCTCCTCCTCTCTCTCCCCTGCAGAATGTGTATGTAAACATCAACCGCATCATGTCGGTGGGGAACCGGCTGCTGGAGTCGGGCCACTACGCCTCGCAGCAGATCAAGCAGATCTCCAGCCAGCTGGAGCAGGAGTGGAAGGCCTTCGCCGCCGCGCTGGACGAGCGCAGCACCCTGCTGGAGATGTCCGCCTCCTTCCACCAGAAGTGTGACCAGGTCAGTGGCTGATGGGCACAGTGACGCAGCCCTGAGGAGAGTGGGGGGGGGGGGGGGATTGGCGTAGCAAATTCTAAAAACAAAAGCTAATGATAAATTTGATATTTCAGGAATTTGAGCTATTTTAGGGCAAGTTCAAGGTTTTGAAGGTTTTTTTAGAGATGTATTAAAATGGAAATTTGGACAGCATTCTTGCCCAGCTCTGTTTTTTAATGAGCACACTGCAGCTGCAGAACAGACCAGAGGAAATCTGGTGCGACAAAAAGGGCTGGGCTCCCCCTCTCTCTCTCTCTCTCTCTCTCTCTCATACTCTCTCTCTTTTGCTCTTTCTCCCTCTTTTACTCTCTCTCTCTCTCTCCCTCCCCCCTCCATGGAATATTTCCCCTGTGTTGTAGGGCTTTCCCCAATGGCCCAGCACACAGCTGTTTTTCCCCTGGTAGTTCAGCTCTCCAGCTCTCATATGGATCAGTATTAGTGGCCTGATATGACCGTATGCAAAACCTCACGTCAGCATGCTACCTCCCCTTCCCCCACCAGACACACACACACACACACACCACACTTTACTCACTCACTCCATGATTATATACATTATTCCTTTAGCTGGAAACTTCTGGAAGGTTAGGCCTCCGCCCTCCACAGCGTGTATGTTGGGGAAACTGAGGGTTTTGAAGATGAGAGACGACGGCGAGATCAAAGATTGACTGACAGGGCTTCCCTGCCTTTGATATGATTCTTTTTTTGTGAATATACATCACCCTGTTCTCTTCAGTGACTTGAGATTCTTTATCTTTCTTAGTTTGATGTTCTTTTTGTTGTTTCATCTTTTTGTCCCCCTCCATGCTCTCTTGGAGTAGTTCCGGATGTCTAAGCAGTGTTGTAGTAAAAGTTCACGCTGTGGCATTTAGACCCTGTCTGTGAGGATGGGCTTTTTACATGCAGTACTATTTGGCACAGGGGTGGGAGAAGGTTTGTTGGTTTGAAATGCAGCTACTCACTCAAGTCTTGTGTGTGTACCTTCTGTGTTTGTGTGTGTGTGTGTGTGTGCGTACAGTACATGAGTAATGTGGACTCGTGGTGTAAGGCATGTGGAGAGGTGGAGTTGCCGTCAGAACTACAGGATCTGGAGGACGCGATCCACCATCACCAGGGTCTATACGAGCACATCACTGCAGCCTATTCAGAGGTAACGTGTTACACCGTATCACCAACCATGTCATCACCAGTTACCCACCAGCTACCCCACGTGTGATTTATAAAAAAAAGCATAAACTGTGTGTGTGTGTGTGTGTGTGTGTGTGTCTGCGTGTGTTTGTAAAAGACTGTAGGAATACACACACACACACACTCAAACTATAGCCTACACTCATTCCTTTCTCCTGTGCTCTCCCTGGCCTTCCTTTCCACAGGTGAGTCAAGACGGGAAAGCCCTATTGGACAAGTTACAGAGACCCCTCACCCCCGGCAGTGCCGATTCGCTGACGGCCTCGGCTAACTACTCCAAGGCGGTGCACCACGTGCTGGACGTGATCCACGAGGTGCTGCACCACCAGCGGCAGCTGGAGAACATCTGGCAGCACCGCAAGGTCCGGTTGCACCAGCGCCTGCAGCTGTGTGTGTTCCAGCAGGACGTTCAGCAGGTAAACACACACTTCTTTCTCTCTCGCCTCAGCCCCACACTCACACACAAACAAATACAGTCTCACACACACTTCAAGGTCCTCTTGGATCTATGCCAGCAGCTGTGTGTGTTCCCACAAGGCACGGAGGTAAACATGCACAGAGGCAAAAGTGAAACACTAATTAATTCCGAGATAAAGCGCAAATACATTCCTTAATCTATAATGTTTCCAACTCAAAATTATTACACTGTAAAACAACCTATAAATATGACTGTAGGCCCACTAAATGTTGAGGTGAAAGTTTTGTCAAGGAAATTATTCTTTTTTTTCTCACACCTGTTTTGTCCTGTCTCTGATCATGTCCTGTTTCAAGAAGACCTCATGAATATTTACTCAGAATTTGAATAAGATACTGGCCAATGGGAGAGCTTTTTAGAGGCTCATCAGGGAAGATTTGAGTGATAAATTCTTCCCGGGATTGGACCATTTTTATCGTATGGTAAAAATCGAGCTCCTTGATTGGCCTTGATTTGTTCACGTTCAGGAGATAAAAAATGAGAAAATCCCTGTATCGGTAACATTTTCATTCTCATACTAGCTCACCAGTTTTTATGATGTGTTGCGGCCACCCATTACTTGTTTATTGGTCAGTCGTTATTAGCTTGAGCTATATTCTGGTAGCATGTCCATTGCGGTTCTGGTCTCCAGAATCCTCCTATTGGAGAAGCCACTGACATTACATGAGGCATAGCTGACCTCTTTGGACTGAAAGCGGCGAAGACAAGGCAGCTGTATCTTTCGTAATTGATGTCTTTGGACAGCATAGAGGATGAGCCCTACTTTTCATGAATAGACATTCAGTATCCATATGAAGTACAAAATGTAATTTGCTTAATAGCAACAGATAAAATGAGTCTTTTACTTTTCTATTTCTAAACCTTAAGCGGCAGTAACTTTGGAAGGTTTTAACTAAGTGTCTAATTACTGGGGAGGCCTGGCCCTCCCTTCACACTTAAAAATGAAAGTGTGTGTGTGTGTTTGGCTCAGTTTTACAGGATTAGGTTAGGTTGATGTTCTCACAAAGCACAAATAGCATCGTGCAATTAGTGAATTCCCTCCCTCTTTGTCTGTTTGTTATTCCATGTCTTCCCTCATTCGCCCTCATTTTTTTTCTCCGTTCTGTTTCAAACGCTCTCTCCCGCTGCCGATTTCACCTGGTTTTGCTATGCTGTGGAGACAGAGTTTTGCTTGCAGTGCCGCTGATACTTTTGTGCAATTGTTTCCATGGCAACCGGTTTCCAGGTGGAGGGTATTCCTCGAGTAGTGGCTGATGAAAAAGGGAGACACAAGGAAGAGAAAGAGAGACAGGAAGGAGAGGGGGATATGAGGTAGAGCAAGATAAAGGGATGCAGAAGGAACATATCGAGATGGAGGGAGAAAGAGGGATAAAGAAGGAATAGAGGGTGTTGGGCAGGGGGGATGATGCCAAAGGAAGGGTCTGTGGCACCAGGAAGATGATGGGAAAGAGTTATACAGGCAATAAGAGAGATTAGGGGGAAAAAACAATAGCAGCGCCTCAAGCAAGAGAAGGATGTAGTGTACAGAGAGCCAAGAAGGAGCGTGAGAGTGAGTGAGTGTAAGAGGAGAGAGAGTGAGCGGGTGGGTGGGTGTGCTGGCTGAAGCGCGGTGCAGATGGGAGAGGGACAGCGGCTCTGAGCTCTGAAGGCTCTGAAAGCACACAGGCACATCCAGCCTGCTGCACAATTCTCCTCCTCACACAGAAAGAACCCCTAGTGGATACTGATACACAGCAGAATGGTTCTGTCAGTATCCACAGTGGTTGTGTTGCGGTACTATGATTATAGATTATTATTTTTGCAAACACTATCTTTTCATAATACTGTAGGTAGGTGTATTTCTGAAATATTGCAGTTATGAGATCTTAGAATGTTTCTCTGAATTTAACACAACTGGAAGATGTATATTTGCATTGCAATAATAATAATAATAATAATGATGATGTCTTGTGTGTGTGTGTGTGTGTAGGTGCTGGACTGGATAGAGAACCATGGCGAGGCGTTTCTCAGTAAGCACACAGGCGTGGGGAAGTCGCTCCACCGAGCCCGAGCCCTACAGAAACGCCACGAGGACTTTGAGGAAGTGGCTCAGGTAGTCATCTCCCCAGTGTTTACGTTTCCTCATTTCCTCAGTTTAAATAAGACCCCTGGGAGGATTTGTGTGAGTGTGAACCTGCACAACAACACGTAGGCTTAGTGGGAGGTTCTGATTACTTTTTTTTGCCATTCTGCAGTGCTCCATTGTTGCTGAAATTGAAACACTACTACTGTGTGTGTGTGGAAGTGTGCGTGCGTGCGTGCGTGCGTGCGTGCGTGCGTGCGTGCGTGCGTGTGCGTGCGTGTGTGTGTGTGTGTGTGGATTCATATGCTGGAGTGTGAGCGACGCCTTAACCCTTCTGTCTGTCATGGCGGTGCATTCTAGAACACGTACACTAACGCGGATAAGCTGCTGGAGGCGGCGGAGCAGCTGGCCCAGACGGGCGAGTGCGACCCGGAGGAGATCTACCAGGCCGCCCATCAGCTGGAGGACCGCATCCAGGACTTTGTGCGGCGCGTGGAGCAGCGCAAGGTCCTGCTGGACATGTCGGTGGCCTTCCACACACACGTCAAAGAGGTGAGGTCACGCTCCGCTGTGCCGTGGGGCTGTAGATGCATTATGGGAAGTGTATGTTCAAGCTTTAACTCTTACAGCCCTAGGCTACGGTCAACATCATTTCACTACCTTTACTTCTAGACTTCTCTATCATAGTCAATATAGGAGGTAGCCATATAGATTGTTGATTTTCATCCAGATCTGCCATCATTTGATAAATAGCCTATGGGGCAGGAGATGATGATGGCGTATGGGTAGTCTATGGGTCCCACTGTCCCTGGATCAGCTGCTGTGGTGACGAGCTGATGCTGAACTGGAGTTATTGACAATTCCTGTCATGAGTCATGAGAAGGGAAGTGAGGGGTGATGGCAGTAACTGTAAGCCATCCTTAATCGTGGCTCATAGTGGTCTCAGATCAGTGCAGCATTGAAGTAGCGCAGCCAGAAGAGGGGCGGACGCACGGCACATCGCCGGCCAGGTTTTTGTCCTGGATGAGCCGCCAGTGGCGTCATCGCTGCCGCGCAGCTGCGGATGTGGTAGACGCGCTCTTGGGGGACAGAAGGGGGATTTCGTCCAGGAGACGGGATTCTGGAACCCGAAAAAGATTCCATGGCAGACGACTCCTGGATCAGCGATGAGCACCGTCTCCTGCGCTCCGCAGCTGCTGCTGTGAGAATGGAGGGGGCTGGGGGGTACACACACGGGGGCAGGGATCGAGGCGGATAAGAATCTGAATAAGACTAGGGATCTGGGGGATGTGTCCGACACTCTTCCCCAGATCAACTCTGCAGCGTCTCCTCTCCTCCTCTCCTCTGCTGTGGATATGAGACCATGAAGCAGGAGCCAGGGCAGCCAGGAGGAGAGGGCTTGGGGGATTTCAGAGCAGGGTCAGCGCACACCTGGGCAGCGGAGGAACAGGTTGGGACCAGTGGACGCCTGCCACATTTAATGCGGGGGGGGGGGGGATACCATCGTACACTCAAGACCTCCGTACACAATCTTTACGTTGTGTTGACGTATGTTTTGGTGTGTGTGCAATGGTATCTTCCAACTTCGGATACAAGGGATGATTTGGATTGAAATTGTGTGTTTTGAGAGTCGAATAGTTATTATTCTGCCTGTATTGGGATCCGCTGTGACAACGCCTGTGTGTGCGTGTGTGTGCAGCTGTGGACGTGGCTGGAGGAGCTGCAGAAGGAGCTGCTAGACGACGTGTATGCAGAGTCGGTGGAGGCTGTACAGGACCTGATCAAGCGCTTTGGCCAGCAGCAGCAAACCACGCTGCAGGTCACCGTCAACGTCATCAAGGAGGGAGAGGACCTCATCCAGCAGCTGAGGTATGCAAGACACACACACAGAGACACACACACAGAGACACACACACAGAGACACACACACAGAGACACACACACAGAGACACACACACAGAGACACACACACAGAGACACACACACAGACACACACACAGACACACACACAGACACACACACAGACACACACACAGACACACACACAGACACACACACAGACACACACACACACACAGACACCGATGGATAGGCTTCTCTGTTGAGATTGCTTCTCCAGAGGTGTAGCTGATCCCGCACTTTAATTTTAATTCATGCGTAGACACACACACACACACACGTATGTGCATGGATACAGTCTTCTGCATTTCTCCATGCAAAAACACCCACATGCACACACTGACGTCTACCTGCCTGAAGCTTGGCTATTATGGTCACTTTGATGCCTCTGCTTTTTACCGTCACAGACAAACTGGCATTGGTAAACACAGAAACACATTCCCCTCTTTCAGTGTCTTTTGCTTTTACTCCAGCTTTTTCAGATTATCCACGGCTCTCTTTCATGCGTCTCTCTCTCTCTCTCTCACACACACACACACACACACACACACACACACACACACACACACACACACACACACACACAAAGAGAGCAACATTTGCACGCTGCGTCTTTTGGCACTGAGCAACTTCGGGCCCTTAGCTCTGTGTCCCTCCCTCTTCCTCTCTCTCTCCACTTACATAATCAGCTGGTGTATTCAGTGTGTGTGTGTGTGTGTGTGTGTGTGTGCGCACGCTTGTGTTGTGCCCTCAGGTCACAGCACGCACGCACTCCCACTCCTCTCTTCCTACCAACATGCACATCGCGGGCTTCATAGCCCCTCCACCACCAGCTTTTAAACTAGTTTATTTAACAGTATCTCTCTAACAGTCTCTCTCTCTCACACACACACACACACCCCAGTGGAGGGTAGCTCACAGTCCAGGAACATGTACAGTAGGTGTGATTCATACTACCACTGTATCTTTCTGTTTCCATGTAGAGTAGCTTCCCCTGCCCCATCGCTGACAGCTACTGTAGCTGAGACGTGGGGGTGGAGGAAGGGGGGTGGATGAATGAGAAGGCACTGGGCTCAGCACAGGTGACAGATGGAGTCCCAGTGGCCAGCTCAGTGAGTGAGAGAGAGAGAGAGAGAAAGAGTGAGTGAGTGGTAGAGAGAGAGTGCATGTTTGTGCAAGCAAGAGTGAGATTGACAGATGGAATGAGGGAGAGAAGTGAAGAAAGATAAGAGAAAGAAAGTGTGTGAGAGCAAGAGAGAGATCTGTGGTTGAACTCATTTTGATTTTTCACAGCTCTTTTTGAAGTGGTCTCCTCCATCCCCCTCTGTCTCTCTATCTCTCCCTCCATCCCTCTTTATCTCTCCCTCTCTGTCTCTCCTTCCATCCCTCTCTACCTCTCTTTATCTCTCCCTCTCTGTCTCTCCCTCCATCCCTCTATCTCTCTTTATCTCTCCCTCTCTTGCTCCCAGAGCATCTCTCCACCAGCTCTGTATTACATAATCCTTCTCCCACAACACATCAGCTAATTAGAAACACACACACACACACACACACACACACACACACACACACACACACACACACACACACACACACACACGCACACACGCACACACGCACACACTGCTTCCCTGCCTACTGCCTCAGCCTCCCATACACAGTTGTACTAAAACAGACAGGTGGTAGCGATCGCTTGAAGGGTTGGCTTGCGTCACTGATTCTCTGATTTAAAAATAAATATGTTTAGACACATTATACCATCAAGCAACAGTAACACGCAAAAGCTTTTTGGAGTCAGTTTAAAACGCTCCTATCTTGCGACTCTCACAGTAGAACACAGGAGAACGCAGATCCAGATTTGTGGATATTTCTTCAAAGTGGCTTGTTTGTTTGTTTTTTTAGAAATCCTGAACTTACATTTTTTTAGTTGTAAACAACTAACAAATTGTCTTATTTTGGTAAGGATTTGTCAGAGTATCCCTTTAAGTCAGTGATGGGGTTTAAAGCTGTACATCATTCCAGCTTCAACGATGTTAGCAGCGACGGCAGCGGCAGCAGTGACGGCGGCTCGCTCGCGCGGTACTGGAATGTCCATTGCTCAAACTATAAAAACCGTCCCGACTACAAGTCTCAGCGACCGCAAATTGTCAGACCATAAACCCAGCCCTAGTGTCAGTAGCTCTCCAGAATGGGGAATTCCATTTGAACGAAGCACATCACAAAAACACACACGCACACACACGCACACACGCACGCATGCAAACACACTTCGTCTGGTCTGAGTAATGGAGTGTGTGGCTATTGCGAGTACGGCGGCAATTTTGGGTAATTACAGATCGTGTTACAGCTGGGAAAAGAACGGGAAAAAAAGCCATTTCAACCCTGCTGTGACACAGCCGCTAGCAGGGCCAATATTATGATTAGGAGCAATTGTTTGAGTGAAGGATTACATTTTAAAAATTCAATTATAGCTAATTTTACTGGGCCATTGCGCTCCTTTTGATTTCCATCCTTCTCTCTTTTTTTTTCTCGCTCTCGCTCTCTCTCTCTCTTTCTCTCTCTTTACTCGCTGCTCTGTTCTTCATCCTTTCCTCACGCGCTCAGTGCTTGCCTTTCTCAACCCCTTCTCCTAATCTTGCTTTTTGTTTTTGCCTGCCCATATCATTCTATGTCTTTGTCTCTCTCTATTACTCTCTCTCTCTCTTTCCCTCTCCCTGCATCCTAAACTTCCTGATATTCCGATGCACATGTTGGCATGGCAAAGGGAACATTTACTATCAATGAATTTTTTTTAACCACATCAAAGTCAGAAAAGAAATGAAAAAAAAAAAAAAAACATATACCTCTCTCTCTCTCCTTCTCCCCCGCTCTCTCTGTTTCTCTATTCTCTTTCACTCCTTTCTCCATTCCTCTATCTCTAACTGTCTCTCTCGCTCTTTGTGTGTGCGTGTGTGTGTGTGTGTGTGTGTGTGTGTGTGTGTGTGTAGGGACTCGGCCATCTCCAGTAATAAGACCCCTCACAACAGCTCCATCAACCACATTGAGAGCGTGCTCCAGCAGCTGGATGAGGCGCAGGCCCAGATGGAGGAGCTCTTCCAGGAGAGGAAGATCAAGCTGGAGCTCTTCCTGCAGCTGCGCATCTTTGAGCGCGACGCCATCGACGTGAGTCTCTCACACACACACACACACACACACACACAGAGACAGACAGAGGGAGCAGACAAAGCAAGCAGACATGAAGAAACGTCCCACATACACAATTTAAATCTACTATAATCTCAAGTTTATGTCACCTCCCGTTTATGTATGTACACACAAAGCAGGTAGTGGTGACTGTCAACACTGTAACACACAGTTTAAAAACGTGCCGAAGGGCCAAGATTATACACACACACACACACACACACACAAACACCCGTCTACCTGCCAGCTATGCTCCAGATGTGAGCACTTGACTTGGCCTGTTTGTTTTCTGCAGGAATGTTTCTGCGGTTGTGAAAGGGTTTTTGTGTGCGTGTAGATCTCTATGGTGAGAGTGTGGTGTGTTTGTATGATGGCAGGATTTTTAAAAAAGAAAAATGGAGGCAGTATTTTTTTTCTTCTTTCATTTCTTTTGGGAGTGTCCCCCCTGCTGTGGTGAGTGTGGTTAGGCAGCGGTTAGCTTGAGCGAGTACCTCCCAGGCAGAGACGAAGGGAGGTGTCCCTCTAGTGATGGCTCCCAGCTACTGTAACAGACACACACACACACACACACTGCACTTAAGAGCAAAGAGGTCAAGTTTAGGTCGTGCCTGCTGACACACAGAGACAAGTACGCCAGGGTGCAGCTGTCTGCCTTCTGTGTCAGAGCGATGAGTTGAAAGAGTGTGTGTGTGTGTGTGTGTGTGTGTGTGTGTGTGTGTGTATGGTGGAGCTTGAGATTGGAATTGGAGAGTCACTCCAGTGCTGTCAACAGTAAATCTCACCAGAGACTACAGAGAGAAGGACTTACATGGAGTGTGTGTGTGTGTGTGTGTGTGTGTGTGTGTGTGTCAGTCAGACTATGATGTGTGGTGATTGCTTTCTATATCTGGAGGTCAAATCAAACCCAGCAATATAGAAAGAGTGGATGGGTGTGTGTGTGTGCACCCGTATAATTACCACTCTCAGTATGTCGTACTTTGTCTTTAGACATTTGCATTGAGAATACGATTTGTGTTTGTGTGTGATTTGAAAATACAACAAATAATGTGTGTGTGTAATTGGAAATGCAAATGAGTAGTTTGTATGTGTTTTAACCTCCCTGTGGGACTGGAAAGCGCAACGAGTAGCGTGTGTGTGTGTGTGTGTGTGTGTGTGTGTGTGTGTGTGATTTGAAAAGGCAACAAGTAGTGTTTGTGTGTGTGTTTAATCTCCCACCTCGTTCCCTCTGTAGATCATCTCGGACCTTGAGTCGTGGAACGAGGAGCTGTCCCAGCAGATGAGTGACTTCGACACGGAGGACCTGACGCTGGCGGAGCAGAGGCTGCAGCACCACGCAGACAAGGCCCTCACCATGAACAACCTCACCTTCGACGTCATCCACCAGGGCCAGGAGCTGCTGCAGTACGTCAACGAGGTGCAGGCCTCCGGTAAGTGTTTATATACACACACACACACACACACACACACACACACACACACACACACACACACACACACACACACACACACACATATTCACACTCACCTCACTCACTCACATACTCAAGCAAATGTAAGCATACGTCATCCACAATTATTCCACACAATTAATTACACTCTGTTGGTGAGAGCTACTGCAATATACCAATTACTTTCCTCTGGTTTGAGCACACACACACACACACACACACACACAAAAACAATTCCTTACTGCCACGGCAGCCTTAGGTGAGTCACATCTACCCCAAGGACAGACTGCCAGGCATCTCAATATCTCCAGTATTACCCATCCAGCAGCTCCCTGTTCATTCTCCCACTGCCATGCATAATTCATCCGGCCGCGGCCCCCTCTGGCCTCCCTGTCAGAGCCCCGTCCACTGGGAGGGTCATTAGCCAGGAGCACCCAGGGCAGTCTGGAGCCGCTCCAGCCCACACGGGGGAGCAGGGTGCTGGGGACACGGGGAGGGAGGGCATGCTGGGAGTGTGGGTCTTGCCTGGCGAGGAGCTACGAGGATGTGGAGCTTATGATTCTAAAGTGTGTGTGTGTGTGCGCATCACATTCAGTGTCTCCTCATGTCAATCTTTCAGTGAGACGTGTGTGTGTGCATGATCACATTCAGTGTCTCCTCATGTCAATCTTTCAGTGAGACGTGTGTGTGTGTGTGTGTGCATGATCACATTCAGTGTCTCCTCATGTCAATCTTTCAGTGAGACTGCTGTGTGTGTTAGTGTGTGTGTGTGTGTGTGTGTGTGTGTGTGAGAAGAGGTTGAGAGACGAGGGGTAAAGCTGCTGTCAGCAGTGAGTGGTGTTAAGGTGACAGGAGGAAGGCGGAGGCTTTAGTGCCTCCACAGCAGATAGGGGATTGCAGGGTATAATCCACTCCCCTAAAAACCTGCACAATCCCATTCACACATACACTCTCACACACACACACACACACACACACACTCACACATATACACACACACACACACACACACACACACACACACACACACACACACACACACACATACTCACACACATATACCACCTATACAAACCTACACCTCACCTTTGCAATTATTGTTACCATTCACTCTTTACACACACACACACACACACACACACACACACACACACACACACACACACACACACACGCTGGCTCTCATACCCTCCTACCCTGTCTGTACACGTGCACACCTAGATTATGTGTAATGCCTCTGCTGATCCTGCAGCCAGGCTTCACACCCAACAGCACACACCCAGCAGCCGTGCAGATGGAGTGATGGAATGAACAGAAGAGGGAAGAAAGGGAGAAAAGACAGGGGGAAAAAAAGAGAACTGATTCATTCCCCCGTGTTTGTCAGATCCATCTGTTACCACATGACGCAGGCGGATGAGTGTGTGAGAAAATGGCAGGGCGGGTGGAGGAGGGAAATTAGTGTGACATGGCCGACGGTTTGATCATGTAACCGAGCCGGCAAGGCCCCGTGTGTGTGTTGGCCAAGGCTGTGTATAAGAATGTGCTGACAGCTTCCTAAAGGAGTGTTCTCTCGTTCTTGTTTTCTTTCTCTCCCCTCCACTTCATTCCCCCTGTTCCCTCCAACTCTCCTGCTGTCCATGTTTTCTCATCGCCCCCCTCCCCTCTCATGTTCCATTTTATCCTTCTTATCGCCCCACCATCTTGGTTCTCATCCATATGCGTTTCTGCCTGTCTTCTCTCCGCCATCTTCCTTTCTCTACCCCTTTATTCACCTCCTTTTTCTCTTCTTACCCATCTTTCCCACCTTTCTTACCCCTATCCTTCTGTGTTTTTCCCTCTCCCACTGCTCCCTCTCTATCCCCCTCTCTCCCCGTGTGTTTCTCCCTCTCCCACTGCTCCCTCTCTATCCCCCTCTCTCCCCATGTGTTTTTCCCTCTCCCACTGCTCCCTCTCTATCCCCCTCTCTCCCGTGTCTTTCTCCCTCTCCCACTGCTCCCTCTCTATCCCCCTCTCCCCGTGTGTAGGAGTGGAGCTGTTGTGTGACAGGGATGTGGACATGGCCACGCGTGTGCAGGACCTGCTGGAGTTCCTGCACGAGAAGCAGCAGGAGCTGGACGTGGCCGCCGAGCAGCACCGCCGCCACCTGGAGCAGTGTGTGCAGCTACGCCACCTGCAGGCCGAGGTCAAACAGGTAAACACACACGCACACACACACACACACACACACACACACACACACACAAACTAAAACACTTGTCACTTAGAGCAGCACCACCGACACCTGGAAACGTGTGTGCAACTATGCCACCTGCAGACCGAGGTCAAACAGGTAAACACACGCACACACACACACACACACAAGCTAAAACACTCATCACTTAGAGCAGCACCAGCCAACTGTGCCACCTGCAGGCCGAGGTCAAACACACCAAAAACACTCACTCACCCCTTAGATCAGCACTGCCCACACTTGGAGCAGTGTGTGCAACTATGCCGCCTGCAGGTCGAGGTCAAACAGGCAAACAAACACACTCACCTCTTAAAGCAAAACTGCCGACACATGGCACAGTGTGTGCAACTACGCCACCTGCAGGCTGAAGTCTAGCAAGGAGGTGAAAACTGACTCCCATACACATGGATGGATACACACAAACCCACATGCACCCGTCATTCACCTGTCACACACGCATGTGTAAACACATAACAAACACACATACATGAACACACACAAACACACACCTTCAAGCTAGATTCTGCAACACTATCTACAGGCTAAGAGCACACACACGACACCGTGTAGCACACACACTCCTCTGAGGTGGCTGAAACATTTAGCCCACACACTCCTCTGAGGTGTCCGAAACGTGTAGTACACACACACACACCTCTGAGGTGGCCAAGAGACCTGCTGATGAGTTCTGTTTCTGTGGGGATGGCCAGAGGGCAGCCACTGGCACAGTCTAATGAAGCACCTCGTACAGACCACACACACTTTTGCACTTGTGAAGTTCAAGGTCCGCTCTAACAATCGTGTGTGTGTGTGTGTGTGTGTGTGTGTGTGTGTGTGTGTGTGTGTGTGTGTGTGTGTGTGTGTGTGTGTGTGTGTGTGGTGTGTGGTGTGTGTGTGTGTGTGGCCAACCACCAGGTCCTAGGCTGGATCAGAAACGGCGAGTCGATGCTGAACGCGGGGCTCATCACAGCCAGCTCCCTGCAGGAGGCCGAGCAGCTGCAGAGAGAGCACGAGCAGTTCCAACACGCCATCGAGGTGAGGCCGCCCTCCTCCTCCTCCTCCCCTCCTCTCCTCCTCCCCTCCCCGCAGCATCTCCTGTCTTTCCTCCACCTCTCTGTTACCCTTTCACCCTTTTCTACCCTCTCTCTTTGTTGTTCTATCTTATCTTCCTCTTCTGTCTTTGTCTGTCCAATATGGTGTAGGTAATTAGCTCACTATGTTTAGACCAAACCTCCGTAATGCTGCCTTAAATTGGGTGTCGGTTTGTACCTTATAAACGGTCGACCCGGGTTTGATTTCCC
The DNA here is from genome assembly GCF_900700415.2 of Clupea harengus. NCBI lineage: Eukaryota > Metazoa > Chordata > Actinopteri > Clupeiformes > Clupeidae > Clupea > Clupea harengus. Next base: position 16,166,311 of record NC_045170.1, read on the forward strand.
GACCACTGCAGGATGCCTTTCCAAGATGCTTTGGATAAAAGTGTCTGCTTAACACCGGCCGTTAACCTTTACCGTGAAATCTTAAAGAAGCATTCGGTCGCCATGTGTTCCTTTGAGGAGTCCTCTATAAAACCATATACTTTGCCCCCGGTCCTCTAAAGCCTAGTACAGGTCACTCGGTTACTATAGGCCCCAGCTGGTGGACAGCAAGCCTCTTTTCCAGCCACTTTGGAAGCACTTTAAGAGAAAGAGACAAAGGTGTTCCCCTTGTGAAGGCTCCTGGGCTGGCCTGAAAGGCCGCCTTCACACTGTTGCCAAAGGAGATTGCCAGCAGCTATCAAGAGCCCATTGAGATTGCGGGCACGTTAGATTGGCTACTGTGAGCGAATCAACCGGACTGTACCCCCTGACAAAAGGGTCTTAGAGACAGATTCACACAGGAATAAAGGGCTTTTTTCTCTTTATCTCTTTATAGGTGTACTTGTCGTAAAAGTTGTGTGCTCTCTCTTTTTATAGTGCTCCCAGTCTTTCTCCCTCTCCATCCATCTCTCTCTCTCTCTCTTATTCTCTCTCCCTTTACTAAGTCCCTCATCGTGTCTCTGTGATCTCGTCATTGTCAGGATCTCCCCTGTCCTTTTTTTGTCTTCTTTCCCCTTGTGTTTGAGACTCTAACTACAGCATGCTTCTTTCTGTGACCCTCTCTCTCTCTCCCTCCCTCCTCCTCATGCTCTTCCTCTTCTTCTTCCTCTCTGTGTTGATCATCTCTCTCTCCCTCCTACATCATCATCCTGCTCACCTCCACTTAATTCCCCCTACTCTTCTGTTTCTTCTTCTGTCTGATTGTGCCTCTCTCATTCCTCCTCTCCACTCAATCCCCTCACACACTTGCCTGTTCTTTTCTATCTGAATATCTCCCTCTGTCCTCATCCTCCTCTCCTCCACTCCACTCTATCGCTTATTTTATTCTTTTCTATGACTGATTATCTCTCTCTCTCTCTCTCTGTCTCTCCTGTAGAAGACGCACCAGAGTGCGCTGCAGGTGCAGCAGAAGGCCGAGGCGCTGCTGCAGGCCAACCACTACGACATGGACATGATCCGCGACTGCGCCGAGAACGTGGCCTCACACTGGCAGCAGCTCATGCTCAAGATGGAGGACCGCCTCAAGCTGGTCAACGCCTCCGTGGCCTTCTACAAGACCTCCGAACAGGTGAGGGAGGGAGGGAGGGAAGGAGGGGGGAGAGCAGGCCTGTTGCCATGGAGATGGAGGCGAGCGCACAGTAGGATGGCGGGTAGGGTGTGGTGGGATTAAACAGAAGTTGTGGGTTAGTGACAGGGCAGTGCATGATGGGATATGTAGTTCCTATGGCCAGTTTGCTATGGAGAAAAAAAAGGTGTGTGGAGTGTGTGCAGTCATGTATCTCTTATTGCAATAGTGCAGGTTACAGATCATGTGAAGTTTTTTACATTATTTTCTGAGAATGTTCTGGAAATGTAAAGGGTTGTGGTGTGCCTGTCTGCGTGTGTGTGTGTAGGTGTGCAGTGTGCTGGAGAGCCTGGAGCAGGAGTACAAGCGTGAGGAGGACTGGTGCGGAGGTGCTGACAAGCTGGGGCCCAACTGTGAGACTGACCATGTCACCCCCATGATCAGCAAACACCTGGAGCAGAAGGAGGCCTTCCTTAAGGTAAACAACCACAGCGTCAACAGCAGGCTGCACTTAACATGAACTCCACAGTTTATTACTTATAGCATTAACACACACACACACACACGATCAGCAAACACCTGGAGCTGAAGGAGAACTTCCTCAAGGTCTAAGACGGCATGAAACAACTTAATTCATCACTATAAAGAAGAGGCCATTGCATTAGGTTAGTTAATGGCCAAAATCACAGTAGATTAACTGTAATAATAGCACGTTGGGTATACAGATGTATTACAGAAGCACCTTGAATAATTCACTTTTAAAAAACAAACATCATATAGGAGAACAGGAAGCCACAACATAGGTGGACAGTGAGCGAACACATAGCAGTCTTTACAAACAGGGCTGAGTTTTAGCGGCAGTATGTTAAGTCCAGTGGTGCGCACATGAGCTGACCAGACTGGGGTTCTTACAGGCGTGTACGCTGGCCAGGAGGAACGCAGACGTGTTCCTCAAGTACATGCACCGGAACAGCGTGAACATGCCGGGCCTGATGAGCCACGTCAAAGCGCCCGAGCAGCAGGTCAAAAGTGAGTACCACCCCACATGTACACGCGCACACACACACACACACACACACACACACACACACACACACACACACACACACACACACACACACCATGTTTGGTCTCCTCTTCCTTCACTGGAGATGGTTGTTTACCCTTGTTGTCATCCTGTTTCAGCGTTCATTTACAAACCGTGTCCACCAGGAGACCTCTAGTGGCTCCTCTCTTCTGTCTTCTCTCTCTCTCTCTCTCTCTCTCTCTCTCTCTCTCTCTCTGTGCTGTACTCCCAAAGTAAGCAGCAGCTCATCACAGTGCCTGGCCCACTTAAGCCCTCTTCAGCCCACTTTATTTGTGTGTGTGTGTCGTCCTCCCTACCCTGTTCCAATAAGGCTGCATTGCTCTGTGATGGGATGTGTGTGTGTGTGTTCCTGTCTGTTCTACTGCACAGGCTGTTGAGGCCTGCTCCACTTACCGTTTTAAGACGCTCAAGTCATTAAAAGAAAAAAAGAATATATATATACACACACACTCCCCACAGGAGAAATCCATCACTGTGCCACTCTCTGGCAAGGCCCTCATCTGACGTCCACACACAAAGCTCAAAACACACACACACACACACACACACACACACACACACACACTCTATAGTGAAAACACACAAGCCTTTAACCATCCCCTGCCCTGAGTTATGTTAAATATCTGCTGTTCATTTCAGGAACAAGAGCAGATGAGTGATGAGTGTAATTAGAGGCCAGGTACTGTACACTCTCATCCTGCTCTTCCTCCCTCTCATCCTGCTCTTCCTCCCTCTCATTGGCATGTGAGAAAAGGCACGGAGAGAAATCAATCAGTCGATGTGTTTGACGGGTGTCTGGCTGACTAATGTACCCCTATGGCTTCACACAGAGTGGACGGCCTCAGTGGCTTTTTCAGCGTGCGTCTGAAAGGGGTCCCTGCCTCTGATCTCTGCTGCTTTCATGTCCACATGCCACTTTGATTCAAAATGAGACGTCAAGCTGTCGCGTGATCTTTTCATAAGCACTCATCGAAAATGTGAATGTCGTGTGTGTGTGTGTGTGTGTGTGTGTGCGCGCGCGCGCGTGTGTGTGTGTGTGTGTGTGTGTGTGTAGACATCCTGAACGAGCTGCTGCAGAGAGAGAACCGGGTTCTTCACTTCTGGACAATGAGGAAGAGGAGGCTGGATCAGTGTCAGCAGTACGTGGTGTTTGAACGCAGCGCCAAGCAGGTTAGCATTGCATAACGCACGCACACACACACACACACACACACACACAAGGCATGTTTACATATTTATATCACTGTGTTCTGTCTCCTGTACAGGATACATACAGAGAGAGGTCAAAATAGGGGCATGTACACAAACGGTTCAGCATGCAGGCACACACACACACACACACACACACACACACACACACACACACACACACACACACACGCAAGCAATTTATTTTCAGCAGTTTACAGGAATGCAAACACACACTGCATCTCTTAGGCACATTCTCTCCCCCACAGTGTGGGTTTTTTCAACAGCTGAAACCACAGATTGGCAAACACTGAACTCCTCTGCACTTCTTAATTGCCCTCTGTCATGCAGCACAAGAGACATTATCATTAGGGAAATTACTGCTGTCTCCACACGCTCTCAGACGTGTGTGTGTGTGTGTGTGTGTTAGACAGTGTGTGTGAGGTGAGGGATTAAGCAAGAAAGCAAGCTAGTGTGTACATGTCTGGAGCTATGTATGTATGTATGTAGCCTCCATTGGAACAGACACCATCCTCCATTTGCCCCCTGGTGGGAATGTGTGTGCATTACACAGAATGACATCATTGTTTACTGGTTGTTGGAGGGTCTGGTTGAATCAACTTCAGTTGCCATCCAAGAAACTCCCACTGAACATTTGTCACTTAAACTAATCCAACTGTCCATCTGTGTCTGTCTGTGTTTGTGTGTGTGTGTGTGTGTGTCTGTATGTCTCTGTGTGTGTGTGTCTGTGTGTCTCTGTGTGTGTGTATGTGTGTGTTTTTAGGCGTTGGAGTGGATTCACGACACAGGCGAGTTCTACCTGTCCACACACACCTCGACCGGCTCCAGCATTCACCACACACAAGAGCTGCTGAAGGAGCATGAGGACTTCCACATTACAGCCAAGGTGCCCGCCAATGTTCAAACACGCGTCTATACGCACATTCAGATTCAGACTATTCAATCCCTGATTAGATTGAATGACTGAAACATGCTGTGTGAGAATAACACCATACATATATAACGTACTGCACAATTTGGCATTATTGTGGCGTAATGGAGTTTTGGTCTAAAACCTAACAAGCAATCTCCTTAAAAAAAGCATGGGAAAACTTTGCCAACATCACCAACAGTCCAGTTGGCACTGGTGTCTTGGCGGTAGTGTTTGGGATGCTACGCTGTGTCGGCTTTTCTTAGATTTCCGAGGTGGTTTCTGCCCCGAACCACAGAAGTACATAGCGCATAGCCTGGAGGGCTAGTGGGGACATCAGGTGTGTGTATCTGTCCTTCGCATGACTATACTCCATCAAAATGAATTTGGAGATGATACCAAAAGTAATTGCTTATAAAGAAACTGTGCAAATTGTTGCATAGGATAGGATCATAAATCAGTATTTACCAGCAATAACATCATCAGCAATATCATGAATATGCCATGTAGGAAACCATTCTCCACCATGTTCAGCAATACACTGGCACAGTGCTACTTATGATCCCTGTTTCAACTATACTTGGGAACTGCCTTTTGACATTTTGGCCTCTCTTCCATCTCTCTCTGCTCTCCAACCCTCTCTGCTCTCCATCTCTCTCTCTCTCTCTCTCTCTCTCTCTCTCTCTCTCTCTCTCTCTGCCTCGTTCTCTCCCTCCACCCTTTCTTCTCCCAGCAAACCAAAGAGCGAGTGAAGCTGCTGATCCAGCTGGCCGACGGCTTCTGCGACAAGGGCCACTCCCACGCCGCCGAGATCAAGAAATGGGTTACGGCGGTGGACAAGCGCTACCGGGACTTCTCGCTCCGCATGGACAAGTACCGCACGTCCCTGGAGAAGGCCCTGGGCATCGTCTCCGACTCCAACAAGGCCGTGAGTGTCCGCACAGCTGAGGATGTGTTCTTTTTTTTTTTTACATGAATGCGTTCTGTTAATGCGCGCGCAGGATGTACTGCTTGGATCATTTAAAGTCGGCCCACAGCTGATACACTTCTGCCCCAGGTTCAGGTTGCTCTTGCCCAGGTGTGACTTTTAGCGTAGGGGTGTTTCCTACAGTTCTAACAGCACAGTCTCACAGTGGACTGGTGGAAAGACTGATATGTAGCCCGGGTGGGGAACGAGGGAAGTAAATCGAACCAGATGAAGAAGTAGATTGATGTAATAGTTTGAGTAGATTGATATCAATAAATAGACTCCCATTTAAGAGCACTGAGGCACTCCAATCATGACGATTCTGTTCGTAACCTGAATCCCGCTGTCCACCCAGCTGCTGTCTTTTGTGGAAAGGGAATTTGGCCAGACCGTATTAGTGTATTTCCCATTACCCGGCTGTGAGGGAGACACGGAACAAGCCTGGGGGGTGGATTTGATGAGGATGAGATCAGGATATGACAGACCAAAGCTTATGAAAAAGGACATCCACGTTTAAGCTTCTACTGTTTCAGATTGGATATATGCAGTGCCTGGCTAATGTTGATTCATTGTGATGTTGATTGTTACTGATCTTTCTTCCTTGTTGTCCTGTCCTGCCCCCCCCTCACTCTCCTCCTGTTCAGAGCAAAGACCTGCAGCTGGACATCATCCCCGCCAGCGCTCCAGGGTCAGAGGTCAAGCTGAGGGACGCCGCCCACGAGCTCAACGAGGAGAAGCGCAAGTCGGCCCGCAGGAAGGAGTACGTGTGCTCCCACTTTCAGCGTCCTCCTACACACACACACACACACACACACACGCACACACACACACACACACACACACACACATACACACACACACACACACACACAGAGAAGCTGTTTTCTGGCTCCCCATCATATTCTAGAATGTTCTGTATTCCATATTCTGACTTGTCACCCACCCCTACTCAGTTCTTCATACAGCTGTCCAGACAGAAGTCTCCTGGCTAACACCTGATGAGTCTGCCATCATGGACTGTAGTTGGCTAAAACTCCTCCAATATAGGCCTCAGTTGCATGTTCAGCTATTTCTGGGAGGCTGTGATAAAATAGCATATATTATACCTGTACCTGGAGAACACATGCAAAGAGAGACATGACCGTCCGTACATGATTTATCATTGCAACACTTTTGGAATAACAAAAACAAAATCTCTTCAGAGTTTTGGAAGAGATGGTAACAGAAGGTCATGATTCAACTGACAGCCTTGTCTTTGTTGTGTTGGAAGCGTCTAGCAGATGGGAGGCCTTTTGGTCCACACATAGAGTCCGCTGGTGAATAAGTGGATGTCTTGGTAACAGTGGCTTTGGATTTGCGATCAAAAGGTGGAAGATGAATCATTTTTCATTGTTTTGTTCCGTACAGGTTCATCATGGCTGAACTGATTCAGACGGAGAAGGCCTACGTGAGAGACTTGAGAGAGTGCATGGATGTGAGTACCTCACCTGTTAGCATCTTCTAGCAGAGAGTTTTGAGTGGAGAGCTGGAATATGTTTATCCGACTGAAACGTTGACACCACTGCCATTTGTTTCTGACACCACTGCCATTTGTTGCTAATTTATTAACGCGTGTCTGCAGACGTTTTCAGTGAATTTAAATCGAATGAACCTAAAGCATTCTAAGGGGAAATTAAAGATTTCATAAAAGTAGTGTCTGAAGCGTTGTTGTTTTGGTCTGTTTGTTGCCCATGTCAGACATACCTGTGGGAGATGACCAGTGGCGTCGAAGAGATCCCACCAGGGATCGTCAACAAAGAGCACATCATCTTTGGCAACATGCAGGACCTCTATGAGTTCCACCACAAGTGAGTTGACCTTACACCCCCCACCCCCACCCCCCGTTCTTTAATGCGTATTTGTTTGTTTGTTTTGGGTGTGTATTTATTCAATGTCCTCTGCCTCTTCATTATGTTTCCTTTATGGATGGATGTCCACCCTGCGTCTCTTGTGTTTTCATAGCGTGTTCACTGTGTGTGACCCACTTTTTTTCCCCTCATTTCTAGTATATTCCTCAAAGAGCTTGAGAAATATGAACAGCTTCCAGAAGACGTAGGCCATTGCTTTGTAACCTGGGTAAGTCTGGGTGCACGTGAGAACTGAATTGTCTATGCTTTTGGTCTGTCAATGAGATAATATAGTTTATTTTCAGCAGTGACTTGAATCCATATGATTAAACCTCAATAGATAGCTATTCAAGGATATTATTTCCATATTAAGTAGCATGACAATGAACAACTGTGTGCTTGCATAAACTATGGGAGGGCACTAGTTTTGCATCTAAGTCATCTCTGTATTGAGGTAGACATCTTAGAGTCTTCAGTCATTTCCAGAAGACTTGCGTTCTTTGAGTAATCACTTACCGTGCACTTTTCCTGTCACAGGCGGACAAGTTCCAGATGTACGTGAACTACTGCAAGAACAAACCAGACTCCACCCAGCTGATCCTGGAGCACGCTGGGCCTTACTTTGACGTGAGTCGCCATCTTGGGCCTTAAAACCGCCAGCGACAGCAGCAGTATCACTAGAACAGGAAATGAATTTCACCCTCCTAACTCTGGTTGTTGTTTCCTTTTGGTAACAGGAGATTCAGCAGAGGCATCGGCTGGCCAACTCCATCTCCTCATATTTGATCAAGCCTGTGCAGAGAATCACCAAGTACCAGCTCCTGCTCAAGGTTAGATAAGCCACACACACGCCCTAAAAACAAGATGTTTGACCGTTATTTGTATTTACATTATATTTACATTCACTTTCAGTCCAATGCATTCTGCAGTATTGTACATCACGTCTATTAATAGAAAAGATTAGAACTAGTGCATCAGTATCATCATCAACCACCCTTCCTAGTTAATATGCAGCGACATTACATCTCAAGACAAAGGTTGAATATGCAGCACTTCAACACTAAAGACATCGCAAGTACTGCGATGGGTCAGTTTTCTCTGACAGGGTTGAAATGTCAGGTGTTTTTCCACTGCGAGAACGCCAAGCTGCTTGGAATGGCTGGTCACTGACCCGCGCTAATGTAATGCTTTCCAAGAGTCAAGCTGCTTGCGCTAGTTTACTGATCTGAGAACAGCCTGTGGGTGTCAGAGCCACCAAGCCACTGGGGAATTAGATGCAGTGCATTTTGGGTGATCGCTGTCAGAGAAAGGTCAGACACGACAAGTTAAAAATGTAGTTTGAGTACTGAAAAGTGTGTGTGTTTGTGTGTGTGTGCAGGAACTGTTGACCTGCTGTGAAGAGGGCAAGGGTGA
>NC_045170.1:16177486-16219986 GCF_900700415.2 Clupea harengus
CATCGTCAAGTTGATTGTTTGCTTTGAGAATCCATCCATTGCAATACATTGTTCAGAACCAACTCCGGTCCAGCCAGTCAGCCTCAAACTATCAGTGTTTCCTGTCTGTCAGTTCAGCCACGTGTCCCATTTTAAGTGTCCTGCACATACCCCGACTGAAATAGTAAAATTCTCTATTCTATATTTGAAATTAAGCCAAGTCAGGGATGCAAACATGGAGGCCTGGTGAGTACAGACCCTCAGAGCTCACCCCTTAGACACTCGTCACATTCAAATAAACAGCATCAGAATGACCACTCTTACTTAACCATGTTTTTCTGTCTCTCTCTTTCTGCCCCTCCCCCTAATATTCACACACACACACACACACATCGACATTCATACTCTAACATGCACAAAAACCTCTTCATGTCTATACAAACACACACCCCTTCCTTTCTCTTTCTCTCTCTCTCTCTCTCTCTCTCTCACACACACACTCACACACACACACAGGCCTCCAGCATCGAGAACAAGCAGGACTGGATCAAGCACATCCGCGAGGTGATCCAGGAGCGCACGGTGCACCTGAAGGGGGCGCTCAAGGAGCCCATCCACATCCCCAAACCCTCCACGGCCAAACACAAGGGCCGTAGATACACGCCAAAGTCAGTGAAGCCCACTTTCATCCCTACTTCTCTTTGTAGTCCTGTTAAGTCCGTCCAAATCACATTTGGATGTTTCTTGGTGCTGTTGTTGTGCCTGTGTCGCATTTTGTGAGGAACTGCAAGTGCCGAGGTTATGAATGTTTATGTTCAGATGGTAGCAGTTCTAGCATGTTCTCTGTGTTTTGTCTTGTCCTAGTTAAGCTGATTTTACTCCTAGATGACATTTTGTAGTTTGAGACTGAGGCTCATGGTCCAGTCTGTATTACCTAAACGCAAACTCGGTATAATAGAAAAAGCGTCTTGTCTTTATAAATGTTGAATGTGTTAAGATATTTTTGACAACCATCCCAGCTGTCTGATAGGATATATTGTAAACTTGATACATACTTCTGAGTAAGCGCCACAAACAGGATCACTTACTGACGTCCAACCTTTTATCTTTGAATCTGGCACAGAGACGGAGAAGACCTGGACAGCCAGGGTGACGGCAGCAGCCAGCCGGACACCATCTCCCTGGCCTCACGCACCTCCCAGAACACCCTGGACAGCGACAAGGTGAGGCAGAGACCCCACTTCAGCCACCCAACTCCTGAGCTCTGCAGAGAAATGCTAGAAGTAGCTATGATAGCTTCAGTTGTTCCAGCAGTTGTAGTAGCAAGTCCTCAACTCCTCAGTGTAGTCAGTAGGAGTAGGAAGTGGTGGTAGGAGCAGGAGTAGGACTCCTCAGATAATAACTACTATTAGGAGTATCACTCGTAGTTGTAGAGGGAGGAAGAGGAGTGTGATTTCCAGTCAAGCGGTTTAGCTGCAGTTGCTAGCAGGTGCTGTGGGTGTTTTGAAAAAAGGTAGAAGTCAGCACTAACTGTAGGGATTTATTTCTGCTCTAATGCCAGAGAAGCCAGGAAGGAGATTTTTGCTGGTGTGACACTTCCAGTGAGATTGGGAGACGCTCTAGGTTAGCGAAAGTGGAGTTGGTGAGACTGTAATGAGCTTATTGCTGATATGCCTCTCCTCTTTATCACCCATCCCTTTTCTCTCTCTGTCTCCGTCCTCCTCCTCCTCATCCATCTATCGTGTGCTGTGTGAACTTCCCACTAATGACATTGTTCTCTTTCTCCATCCTTTTCCCCACTCCCATTTTCCCCCTCTTGTTCTATTATTCTTTACTTCTCTTTCTCTCTTTCCTCTTTTCTTGTTCATTGACCTTCTCTGCTTTCATTCTCTCTCCCCACCTCTGTCTCCCACTACATCGGTCTCCAATTCTTCTCCCCCTCGCATAATTTTCTTTCCCTCTCCTTCTCCTTCTCCCTCCACTCCTTTCCTATCTGTCCTCACTCTCTCCTCCTCCTCCTCCTCTTCCTCCTCCTCCTCTCCCACACACACAGCTGTCCGGTGGCTGCGAACTGACGGTGGTCATCCACGACTTCCTGGCGGGCAACAGCAACGAGCTGACGGTGCGGCGGGGCCAGACGGTGGAGGTGCTGGAGCGGCTGCACGACAAGCCCGACTGGTGCCTGGTGCGCACCACCGACCGCTCGCCGGCCCAGGAGGGCCTGGTGCCCTGCAGCACCCTCTGCATCGCCCACTCCCGCAGCAGCATGGAGATGGAGGGCATCTTCAACCACAAAGGTGGGTACCTGTACTAGGTCTAGGCCAGAGGATAAGAGGGAGGGAGGGCATTCTCAGGCACAAGAGTGGGCGATGCGTGGGCACTAGATGGATGTAATGTATGCCTGTACATGTAAGAATATATATATATATATATATCACAGGTGTAAGCACTGAGATAGCTGCTGGTAGTGTAGTTACATATCTGAGTCTACATGGGTGGCTATGTGCACAAGTATACAAAAAAAAGGCCATTCACAGTGAATGACGGTGGGGGTTGGGAATGGTATAGCAATGCTTTTTCTGATGGTCTTTAGATTTAGGAATGCTATAGATAGATAGATAGAAGTCATCTTTTTGTGTTTCACACAATTTGGTCTTCTGTTTTACCATAGCCCTAGGTTTAATGGTACATCTCAAGTGAAGATATAGTTCAAGTTGTACTCTATACCGTCCACTGATCTCTCTGTCTTTGTACTCCTCCTTCGCTTCTCTCTCTCTCTCTCTCGCGCGCGCTCGCTCGCTCCCTCAGACACGCTGTCGGTGTGCAGTAACGACTCGCTGCTGCCGGGCTCATCGCACACGCTGCAGCCGGGCCACGGCATGGGCTCGCAGAGCTCGCCGGGTCCCAAGCGGCCCGGCAACACGCTGCGCAAGTGGCTGACCAGCCCGGTGCGGCGGCTGAGCAGCGGCAAGGCCGACGGCCACGTCAAGAAGCTGGCGCACAAGCACAAGAAGAACCGCGACGTGCGCAAAAGCGCCGACACCGGCTCGCAGAAGGACTCGGACGACAGCGCCGCCACGCCGCAGGACGAGACCATCGAGGAGGTGAGATGGGAGGTAGGGGAGGAAGAGGAGGGCCGTGTGGGTGCCGGGTGAGATGGGAGGTAGGGGAGGAAGAGGAAGGGGCCGTGTGGAGAAAGGGGTGGCGGTGTTGGAGTGAAGGGGGGTGAGAGGATGGAGAAGAGGAGTGGCTAGTGTGTTGTGTCACTAGGCCCTAATTTCATTAAGGGGTAAGGAGGAACAAGCGAAGTCCGTTGCTCATGAACTAAAGCTAAGGTGTGCCGTATGGGAGTGGTGCACTGACCCACCTATGTTAGCACTTAGGTCTTGCGCATGGTGTTGAATTAGCAAAATGATATTGCCAATTCACAAGTAGAGAATTGGCTTTAGTTCATGTGCGCCAGACATGGCTCGCTGCTTTGCTCGCTGCCCATCTATGAAATTAGGGCCCACTGTGTGAGATTGGATGTTATTATTCAATGTTATTGTCTCTATATTGTTTTATCACCATCTGTTTGTTGGATTGAATGTGTGTTTGTGTTTCAGTTAGTGCCTTTTCTGTGTTTGCTAGTTCCTTGCATCTCTTCCTCACAGCGTTGCGTGTGTGTGTTTGCAAAACCTTCTAACTTTCTGTCTGTCTGTGTGTGCTGCAATTCTGTAAACACCCTAACCTGTCTCTCTCTCCTCTCTCTCCCCGTTCCTTGCAGAGGGTGCGTAACGAGGGCCTGAGCAGTGGCACGCTCTCCAAGTCCTCCTCGTCGGGCATGCAGAGCTGCGGGGAGGAGGAGGGCGAGGAGGGGGCCGACTCGGTGCCCCTGCCCCCACCCATGGCCATCCAGCAGCACAGCCTCCTGCAGCCTGACTCCCAGGACGACAAGGTGAGCCAGGGCATGCAGGGGACCAGCCTCAGGGGGGTCAGGGGCAAAAGTCGGGTGATCACGGGTGGGCAGTGTGCTGGGAGGGGTTGGTTGGGGTAGGTGCTCACCTGGGCGGGTGGAGTGTCGAGGGGTATTTAAGGGACGATTGGGAACTGGTTGAATTCAAAGGACGTGGAAAAAAGAATCTTTGATAAAAGGTTGGCCTTTAACAAGACACTATATATTTTTTCTGTTAATTTTGAAATGCCTGTTGTCACACTTGTTTGGAGTCATTCAGACATATGGTCGGACCATTTCCTTATTTCCTTAAATAGGCCAAATTGCCCGTTGTTAACTCGCGTATTTCACCATGTTCATGAACATTGCCTTCGGCTCCTGCCCCCTATAGGAAGTAGTTTAGCCAAGTAGGTGCTCTAGTTTCATCCCCAAACCCTTTTATGTTCTCTCATGCTCAAACCCCCATCTCCCACCCAGAGGAATGAGTTTCTACACAGACTCCTCTTCCCCCTTAGCTCCTCTTTTGGGTCAGTTTGCACCGCTCTGGTACATCCCCTCTTTGATTTGAATGATCTCTTGCTTTTTGTTGGGTGAATTTCTCATCGTTTTTTTTTTTTTTTTTTTTTGTGCACCTTGTATGAAATGTGCCCATGTGACTGGTCTTTTATGCCATGCACTGCATTGCCCGAAGCCCGTGCGACGCGGAGTGTGCTGAGATCGGTCCGAAACGAACGAAACATTCAGCCATTATCGAATCTGAATTTAGACTGTTTGATCATTCTGTAGCCAAATCTGCTGGGACCTGAAAACTGAAATCTCTACACGCTTCACTTCCACCAAAGGTATTCACCAAAACCCACCACTAGGGGGCAGTTTTGTGCCGTTGCTGCATTTAAACATGCCATTGAATTAGTAGAGTATTGCTCCACAGCAAATGCCTCAAACAGACTTCACTCTAATCACCCCCTGGTGTCTGTTAAACCAGGCGCACTTTTGGCAGTGCAGTGCATTGGGTAACATAGGTCTCTCACACGCTCTCTTTTTTTTACTCACACGCATACACACACATACACACACACACAAAGAAACACTCTTGCTTGCACGCACACACTCTCCAGCTCTGCCCCCCTCCCCCTTTCTTCTCTGCACAGGTACAGGTTGTGTGACACTAATTGTTTTTGTTTTTCTCTTGTGTTGTTGTTCTGTTGTTCGCCCACGTGGTTCTTCTTCTTTTTGTTTCTCTTTGTTAACCACTCAAGCATTACAGCGTTGATTTGTGTCCTGTCTTTGTTTTATCTCAGTTTCCATACCTCTCCATCTGAGTCGCATTCCCCCCTCTTCTGCTCTCCCTCCCTCCATCCAGAGTGTCCCCCCTTTCTGTTCAGCACCCCCCATTCCATGCTAGAACCTAAGATCCTGGTTTTTAGCAACCCCCCCCTTCCTCCCCTCCACACACCCCTGAGACACCCCAACCCCCACCCCAACTTAATTTTGCCTGCTCCTTTAGAATTCTTATTCTCTCTACTTCGCCCCTTATTTGGTTACTTTAACTCTTTAGTTAGTCTTTCTTATGTAGAACCCCTGCTTTGAGTTGTCTTGACTAAAGATGTAAATGCAAGTTTTCTTTTCTGCTTTTAGTTTATTGCCTTGACATATTCTGATCTTTGAGTTTCTATCCTCCTTGATGGTGAACAGTTCTTTCAACGACTCAAGTATATCAAAGCACATCTACCCAGTTTTTTTTTAATCATTTACCTTTAAGTAGTAAACCTACTTGTTTTCCATTTCTGTACTTTTGAAATGAGAAAACTCCAAATCATCAAACCTGGTTTGTCAAAATCCATTTTTTATTTATTTATTTGTTATTAGACTTCGGTGCCTCAGACAGCCTCCTGACTCGTTCCTCAAGCGTAGCTTCAGAGCACAGCAGGGCACATGCACTGAGAGGGGGGAGGTGTGTGTGTCCACGTGCATCCGTGCGCGTGTGTGTGAGAGACTATGGTCATACGGGCGCCTGTCGTGAACGCACGTGTCCACGTCGGTGACATGCACTCGGACAGAACAAATGGGGGGGGTTCCATGTGCCTGACAATGACTCTGAATCTTACTCACCCCGCCCCTCCAAAACCACACACACACACACCAACAACAACCACCCTCTAACGTGCCCCACCCCCATACCCCCAACCCATCACCCCCCCTCCCTCTGTGCTTCGCCCTCCATAACCCCCCCCTCACGGGTGTCTAATTGGCATCTAAAAGCTAACGCCACCGGAGGCCGCTGCCAGACCTAAATTGGAAAGTCTGGAAGGCACAGCAAGGGTGAGAGTTTCTGCTAGCTTTTACTCTTTGTGGTGGACAGCACTGTGTCAGTCTGGCCTTAGCTGGAGGACCCCTCAAAAGGCAATAACAGACCGGGGTCAATTTAATGTACACATTGAGTTTTATTTAGTATAGAACATGAGCTCCCAGAGTGACTAAGTATTTTAGTGTAGTATGATGAATTATTGTTGGGTCCCTGTGGTTCTTCTTAATCTTCTTAAATTATGATGGTATGTTCCCAGCATTCAATCATGTTAAATTCTATGGAAGAATATGAAGGAATCATACCTGGACCTAATTCTATTGTGTAGCTGTGGGGTAAATAAACGTAACTAAATAATGAACTAGTTGAGAGAAGTGAATGAGATCCCAAAGTTTGTATGTACATCTCTTTATGTTTGCATCTCGTCTGAATGTCTTTCTTCCCTGTGTCTTCCTTTCCTTCTCTCTCTCTCTCTCTCTCTCTCTCTCTCTCTCAGACGTCCTCCCGTCTGTCCGTGCGTCCCTCCAGCTCAGAGACCCCCAGCGCTGCTGAACTGGTCAGTGCCATCGAGGAGCTGGTCAAGAGTAAGATGGTAAGAGTCAATCAGACACGCACACATTTACAATCTTCTGCAGTGCTGACCGATATGTTATGGTGGCAGTTTGTTGTGAAGCCGTGTATGTGTGTGCTAGTTTGTGGGGTCTGTGGTGCTTTGGCCTTTTCATTTGGCTATGAGGCCAGCAGTGCATCCATAATCAGTAATGTACGTACATATTATCAAAGTACATTTGTCTCACTTCTGCTGTGTGAACCAGGAACACTGACTTTGATCTCTCTCTCTTTGTCTCTTTCTCTCTCTCTCTCTCTCTCTCTCTCTCTCTGCCTCTGCCCTCTCCCTCTCCCCTTTCCTCGTCTCTTCTCCCCTCCTCTCTCTCTCTCTCTCTCTCAGGCTCTGGAGGACAGGCCTAGCTCTCTGTCAGTGGAGCAGGGCGACAGCAGCAGCCCCTCCTTCAACCCGTCCGATAACTCGCTCCTCTCCTCCTCCTCCCCCATCGACGAGATGGAGGAGCGCAAGACCGGCTTCCTCAAGAAACGCCAGTACGTCGCCCACCCTTTCCTCCCACTTGGCCCCCCCCCGCCACCGCCGCCTCCTCCCTTCCTCCCTCTGCTGGGCTCTGACTCAGCGCCTCCTTCTCCTCTGTTCCCCTAAGACTTCACTATGATCTATCCGGGATTCCCCTCCTCCTGTTTTTCCACTTTAGGCCGTTTCAGACGTACCACTGTCCTTCATCACACCTCCATCATGTGATTACTATCACAGCGCAGCACATTTATCCGCTCATATGACTGATCCACACATATTTGACTGCTCAACCCTTCATACCTGTTATTGGTAGACATACTTGCCTCGCCATCGTTCATTTGAAGTTAGCATCTTGTCATCACAGTTGTTGTCATCCTCTTCTTACACGTCTCGATCTCTTCTCCTCTCCCCACTCTTCCTCACGTCTCGCTGTTGACTCTGTGGGGGGGAACTCTGAGCTGAGGTGTGTCTTCTCTCTCCCCTGCAGTTATGTTTTACTGGAGCTGGTGGAGACCGAGAGGGATTACGTGAGGGATCTGGGCTTGGTTGTGGAGGTGAGTTGGTCTGTGTCTGTGTCTGTGTCTGTGTCTGTGTCTGTGTCAGTGTCTGTGTCTGTGTCTGTGTCTGTGTGTATGTGTGTGTGTGTGTTTCATCCATAACTAATGTCATGTGAACATGTGCACCTGGCAGGGCTACATAGCCAGGATGAAAGAGGACGGCGTCCCTGACGACATGAAGGGGAAGGACAAGATTGTCTTTGGCAACATCCACCAGATCTTCGACTGGCACAAAGAGTATGTGTGCCACACCACTTTACCTCCCTCTAATCATCCTCATACTCATGACACACACACACACTCACACACACACACACACACACACACACACTCTACCAAAAGTAAAGCTGGTGGCCCACTGTGTTCCTTCAATTCAAAAGAAAGAGTGTAGGAATTAACAGTCATGGGATTAAATCCCAGCAGTACACACACACTGATGCCTGAATGATCTCTCTGTAACAGACCTCCACAGGGACGATCTTTCTCTGCGTTTGGTTGGTGGTATTGTCATATTAAAAGAAATGTTTCCTTCATTTCTGTGTTTCAGCTTCTTTCTGGGAGAGTTGGAGAAGTGCCTTGAAGACCCTGACCGACTGGGCTCTCTGTTTGTCAAACATGTGAGTTAGTCCCTGGTGTACACACACCCACTCACACACACTCACACTCACCCACTCACACACTCTCACACACACTCACACACACACACTCACACACGGTGGTGTCCATCTATCATGCCTGAAATGTCAAGGTTAAGCACTGCTTACAAAACAGAGATTGTGTTACAACGCTTCTGTGAGTGGGATGCTGGTTGGTTAATTTTGCGCTTCAGATCCTCTGTGGCTCCTGAGTGGGCGTGCGTGTGCGTGTGTTAGAGTATGTGCTAATCCAAGGCATCTGTTTTATCCACTGCAGGAGCGGAGACTGCACATGTACATTGTCTACTGCCAAAACAAACCCAAATCGGAGCACATCGTCTCAGAGTATATCGACACTTACTTCGAGGTACACTGCCCCTCAGATTCCTCCTCTCTCTGTGTTTGTGTCTGTGAAATATGGAGTTCCTGGTCAGTCTCTCTCTTTAAATTGGCTGACTCCACATAAACCCTCATACTGACACTTGACCTATGACTTTTAAATGTCCTCAGGACCTGAAGCAGCGCTTGGGTCACAGGTTACAGATCACAGACCTCCTCATCAAACCTGTGCAGAGAATTATGAAGTACCAGCTCCTGCTGAAGGTAAGAGAAAATGTCTCGTGTTGATGCAGTAGGCACCTCTAGTAAAAAAGCATCTTATCAGTAAGTCCTTATGCAGTCTGAACTAGACATCCACAGCATTATCACTGCAGTACTGTACTTGCTAAATATTCAATATGCACTGCTTAATAAACCTTGGTCTGTTACAATGATGTATGTGTGTACATAAAACATTGTATTTAATGAGTTTTTTTTTTTGTTTTTTTGTCCACCCTTGCAGGATATCCTCAAGTTCTCCAAAAAAGCTCTGCTAGACTGTCTGGATTTGGAGGTGAGTGTTTTTGTTTTTGTTTGTTTTAGTTTTTTCCCCCCCATTTCTTTTTTCTGTTTTCCATAGTGGTTGTGTGGGCCATCCTCATCACTGTTGTGACTGTGTTGCAGAAAGCATTAGAGGTCATGTGCATTGTACCAAAAAGATGCAACGATATGATGAATGTTGGTCGACTCCAAGGATTTGACGTAAGTATTGACTTAACTGAATACTACATGAATACAATATCGTGGATTTCGGGAGCAAAGTAAGAATTTTCTCCTTTTGCAGAAACTTAATTTCTCTCTCTCTCTCTCTCTCTCAGGGGAAGATTGTAGCCCAGGGCCGTCTCCTCCTGCAGGACACCTTCCTGGTCTCCGACCCTGACGGAGGCCTTCTATCCAGGATGAAGGAGAGGAGAGTCTTCCTCTTTGAGCAGATTGTCATCTTCAGTGAGCCCCTGGACAAGAAGAGAGGCTTCTCTATGCCAGGCTTCCTTTACAAGAACAGCATCAAGGTACAGCCCAGTGCTCTCACATCACTCACTGGCTACAGACTAGACCCAAGTGTCACACTGCAGAATCTGGGCTCTGGGTTCGAGGTGCTCTTACTGTAAGGCTACAGGCCTAACTGCAGACAGGCAGATCACATACGCAGTCCTGTCTGTCAGCATTTACAACAGGCCAAAAGCAGCATCTCAAGGTACTCAGGTCACTTAGTTATTCACTGTTCCCACCGTCATGGAAATCCTTGAAAAGTCATGGAAATTTTTTTTAAATCCTATTTTCCAGGCCTGGAAAAGTCATGAAATTCAGTAAATTCATTGAATGTTTTGGAAAAGTGATTTAAATTTGATTTTGTTGTTATGGAGTTCTAAACAAATGAATTATGTTTTTCTACTCTTCCATGGATAATATTTCATTGTGCGAATTTCTACAGCATGATGCAGTCTCCACTTGAATTTGACATAGCCTGACTAGCCTATTAGAAAAGGAATGGAAATGATGTTTAATTTTCATTCAATAATTAGGCCCAGCCTGTAGAATAATGGATGGAAATGTGTGTATGTGTAGGTTGAGAAGGGTCATGGGAATTTCATGACGTGTCCTTGAAAACTGTTTTTGAAATGTTCATAAAAATGGATGGGAACCAAGTTGTTGGTTAATTAATTAATTAATGTATTAGTTGGTACAACTTTATCTGGGAGTGGTGGAGGTAGAGAGACAGTGGGTCTTACTGAATGAATACATGTTCTGTCTTCCACCCCTGTAGGTGAGCTGTATGGGCCTGGAGGACTGTTCGGACGGCGACCCCTGCAAGTTCGTGATGACCTCTCGGACGGCCGGCGGCAGCACCGAGTCCTTCATCCTGCACTCGGCTCACCCCGGGGTCAGGCAGGTCTGGAACCTCCAGATCGCCCAGATCCTGGAGAGCCAGCGCAACTTCCTCAATGGTACCAGCCTCCGACCACACAACACCACTCTCACTCGATGCTTTTATCTTAGCTGTGATACAGTGTTAATGTTAATAACTTCCTCAATGGTACCAGCCTCCGACCACACAACACCACTCTCACTCGATGTGATCTTAGTTGTAATACAGTGTTAATGTTAATAACTTCCTCAATGGTACCAGCCTCCGACCACACAACACCACTCTCACTCGATGTGATCTTAGTTGTAATACAGTGTTAATGTTAATAACTTCCTCAATGGTACCAGCCTCCGAATCACGCAACACCACTCTCACTCGATGTGATCTTAGTTGTAATACAGTGTTAATGTTAATAACTTCCTCAATGGTACCAGCCTCCAACCACACAACACCGCTCTCACTGGATGCTTTGATCTTAGTCGTTATACAGTGTTATTGTTAACAGTTCCATATAAGTAAATCAAATGAAATTGAAGTGTTTTTATCAGTATCAGTTCAGTATTGTTACAGTTTTGTTTTGTTGTTGAAATGTCATGTCAATACATCTCTAACTTACCTCTACTAACTCCGAGATTTCATCCCTCATACTGTATGCTAACTCTATTAACTGATTTCCCTTTGTGGTTCAAACCCAGCCTCACTTTCCCTTTGTTTACCTCTGCCTATGATTCCTGCTCTGCTGGTTACTGAAACCACTGTCTCATTCTCAGTGGTTTCTTTCTCTTTCTCCCTCCTCTTCCCCACACTCTTCCTGTACCTTCACTTCTTCATACCTCACCCTCTCTCTCTCATCTCCACGGCCTCCTTTCATTCCTCTGACCCTCTATCTCTTATCTGCCACCTCCTACACCTCTCTCTCTCTCTCTCTCTCTGGCATTCTGTGTATGTCTCACTGCAGCGCTTACCTCTCCCATAGAGTACCAGAGGAACCACATCGGAGGGGGAGCGAGTGGCCCTAGTTGCCCCAGCAGCAGCAGCCAGGCAGGGGGCAGCAGTGGGCCTGGCATGGCCTCCGGTGGTGGTGGAGCTGGCGGGGGAGGAGGTATCTCCGCCGGGTCGTGCTCCCGCTCCCGACCCTCGCGGATCCCCCAACCGTCCCGCCTTCCCCAGCCCCTCCGCCACCACTCCCCCGCCATGGGCTCCGGCGACCTCGACGGGCCCGACAAATTATCAGGTACGTCCTCCCGTCCCGTTGCCGCGGGTATCCCCACACTCCCATCCCCATCCTCCACCGCCCCAGCCATTGACCCAGAACACAGCCGGGAGGTCCGGACGAGGATGCAAGACAGCCCTCGCTCCAGACGGCCCGACAGTGGCTCCAAGGAGATCCCGGTCGAGCCGCCAACTCCCCCTGTGGTCCCCGTGGTCCCCGTGGCCCCTCGCACCGCCACGAGTCCGATAGCAATGGTTAAGCCCCGGCCAGGAGCCCTCTCCCCCATGGCACCCCAGCTGGGCTCCCCCGCCTTTGGGAAGGAGGGTCTCCCACCCTGCAGCCCGGTGCAGAAGACTGCCTCCACACCAGGTGCCGGCAGTTCCTCGGGCTCCTTCTGGAGCTCCGTTCCGGCCTCTCCTGCCAGCCGGCCCGGCTCCTTCACCTTCTCGGGGGAGGCCTGCGACACACTGGGCCGGCAGAACCAAAACCAGAACCAGAACCAGAGTCACCGGCACTCCACCCACAGCAAGGACGCTGACCGCATGAGCACCTGCTCCTCGGCTAGCGAGCAGTCCGTGCACTCCATCCAGAGCAATGGGGTAAGAAGCCCTACTCAAGCCCCAGGCTTCGGTTCGGCCTCCTCCACTGACAGGCACTGGCTGTACTAAAAAAAAAAAAAAAACGATTGCTTGCTACTACCAGGCCAAAACCCTAGGGAAACGCCTCCTCTTCTGCCTGCCTTCTCCGGTGTCTCTACTGACTGTACTAACACGATGTAGGACATTTTCTGTTCTCTCTGCTTTCTCTCTTCCACTAACGCCTCTCATGTCGACACATTGCTCTGTGTGTACGGAACCTAATCAGAATTCCATTTTTCGACTGCTACTAATGTCTAGTGATCCATCATCTCCTTATCAGCGGAGGCCTGACGGGAGACGCTCGCGTCTCTGAGGATCGTCCTCCAGATGTCAAGCCGCCTCCACCGCTTCCTTCTCAAACTCTCGCTCTGATAACTGTCCTTCCTGCCTTCCTGTTGGTGGAGAGGGACCCTGACGCAGAGCGCCCACTGTATCTCCTTCTGCCTGTCTACTTGCTCTTAACCAGATCCATCCAGAGTGGTGATTTTAAATCTCTGTAGACCAGAACAGACAGACCAGGTGCCTGTTGTCAAGAGTTTTAGTAACTCTTTCTGCCGCCTCGATCAATCCTTTTTTCTTCGTCGACTTTCTCTCCTGCCTTCGTTAGTCCTCTTCTCTGGGGGCTTAGACCCCACACTTCCTCTCTCCTAACATCCGATTTCAGCAGACTGCATCTTGAGACTGTGGGGGGGTTTGTGGTGCTACTGCGGGACTGATGTGTGTGTGTGCCCCAGATTGATGTACTAAACTAGATAAGACTTGTGTGTATCCAAACTCTTGTAACATGACCTTGTAATGTATAGAATTTCGTAAGGCAACCATAATAGAATTATTTTGTGTTTGTTTGGGGACGGAAAAAACAGTGGTAGCGTGTGACATAGAATAGATGATTTGCACCAACTCTCCATCCCCAGCAGTTGCACTTACCACTGTGTGTGTGTGTGTGTGAGCAGAGTGAAAGCAGCAGCAGCAGCAACATCTCCACCATGCTAGTGACGCAGGACTACGTGGCTTTGAAAGAGGATGAGATCAGCGTGAGCCAGGGCGAGGTGGTGCAGATCCTGGCCAGCAACCAGCAGAACATGTTCCTGGTGTTCCGCGCCGCCACCCAGCTCTGCCCCGCCGCCGAGGGCTGGATCCCCGGACACGTGCTGGGCCACACCTCCACCATCACCCCCGACAATACAGATGGAACCATCAAGTACGCACTAGTCACATCCAGCACACTTAGAAGGAAGTAGAACGTTTAGATTGAACACTAGTCACATCCAGCATATTTAGAAGGAAGCAGAATGTTTGGATTAAACATTAGTCACATCCAGCAGACTTAGAAGGAAGCAGAATGTTTGGATTGAACACTAGTAACATCTAGCACACTTAGAAGGAAGTAGAACGTTTGGATTGAACCAAGCGCAGAAAGAAAAGAAGAGCGTAGACTGGGCAATAATGTAATAATTATGCATTTCACACTGAACATACTTAGATTTAAGATTGTATGCTTGGCTTGCGGATGTGGCGGTATAGTGATATTAAACAGGGTAATGTAAATAGAAAGAAATATTGATCTAAGTGTAGATTTCTTGTTTACAGTGGAGGAGAACTGTCAGCTGTGCCGAATGAAATGTTTTGACTAAACACAAGTGTGCTGACCTGTTACTGTACTGACCCTTGTGCCCGTCCTTGCTCCGCCTACAGGAAATCATCATCATGGCACACGTCCCTCCGCATCCGCAAGAAGTCAGAGAAACGAGAGAAAGAGAGCAAGCTGGAAAACGGCTACAGGAAATCCAGAGAGGGCTTAGCTGTGAAGGTTTCTGTAAAGGTCCGTCACCCCTTTCTTCTTTCCTCCTATGCACATAACAGTAAACACTTTGCTTGTTTCAAAGATCCATAAGCATTGCATTCATTGTTTGTCTCTTTTGTGTTTCAGCTTCTAAATCCAAACTATATCTATGATGGTAAGTTTTAATGCCCTTGTCCAGCATTTTTTCACCAAACTAACCAATTCAGTGATTCACCATATACCAGTAGAATTCTTAAAGACCCACATTGGGAAAATAAACTGAGGCTATTTTCGGTTCTTGTCTTGTAGTTCCGCCGGAGTTCCTAGTGCCCCTGAGCGACGTCACCTGTGACAAAGGAGAGTGTGTGACCCTCCGGTGTAAGGTGTGCGGCCGGCCTAAAGCCACCGTCACCTGGAAGGGGCCAGACCAAAACACACTTACCAACAACGGCCACTTCAGCATAGCCTACAGGTACACAGTCCAGATACTGGTCCAGTCACTCACTGCAGCAATAAACACAGAGATTGGCTGGTTGGGTCAAGCAGAGGATGTATACACACAGTTCAGCCATGCCATGTTGTTTCCTGTTTTCTGTTTCGATTTTGTTTGTTTGTTTTTCACTTTTCTCATCTCCGCTCTTTTCTCTTAACACAGTGACACTGGTGAGGCCACGCTGCGTATTGTGGGCGTTGCTGCGGACGATGACGGTGTCTACACCTGCGTCGCCACCAACGACCTAGGCAGCGTGACCTCATCAGCCAGCCTCCGGGTACTAGGTGAGAGTGCATCTTAACACACGACAGATCACACACACACACACACACACACACACACACACACACACACACACACACACACACACACACACACACAAATATCTAGGTGCACTGATCTAAATGCACACGTAAAAAAAAAGCATATCTGACCCTTCTTGTTTCACAGGAACGTCCAGTGATGGACTGCGTGTCCTGTGGAAGGACAACTACGAGTCCACTTTCACTGAGGTAGCAGAACTTGGCAGGTAAGGGGTCACATTCCTGTACAACCTCCACTGAAATCAAAAGAAGTTTGAGCCAATAGGATTGTAACTGTTACAAACCTGAAGTGTAAAGAGGATGTATTTACAATGCATATTACCCGTTGGCGTACGGGTTAAGAGGTACCAATGTTCACAAAGCATGTGCTTCACCAATAGGGGGTGCTTTGCTGTAGTGAAAAAAGCGGATGTATACAATGCATATTACCCGTTGGCGTACGGGTTAAGATGTACCAATGTTCACAAAGCATGTGCTTCACCCATAGGAAAAACCAGTGGCACAAGAAGCTAATAATTTTTATGTTAAAGGATTGCGGATGTATTTACAATGCATATTTCCTGAAACAGATGCATTTAAGATGCATATTACCCGTTTGCTTACTGGTAAAGTGGTACCAATGTTCACATGGCATGTTCTTCACCACTAGGGGGCGCTTTGCGGTAGTGAAGCGGTGCGACCAGCGCGGCTCCAAGCGAACCGTGGCGGTCAAGCTGGTCAACAAGAAGCTGATGAAGCGTGACCAGGTGACCCAGGAGCTGAGCATCCTGCAGAGGCTCCAGCACCCCCATATCGTCTGCCTGCTGGACACCTACGAGACCTCCAGCAGCTACGCCCTGGTCCTGGAAATGTGAGTGTTGTGCAGGATGCGTGAATACACACACACACACACACACACACACACACACACACACACACACACACACCACTATTAAATCCAGTAACCAGATCCATGTTTATAAACAGTTTTTTCACTTTGGTGCAGGTCAGGGTCATGTCCTGGGCTATGTTGAGTAGTACACATAAATATAGTAAAGTACATGACTATGAACCTCAATTATGTTGACTGACAGATTTTACCAATCGCTCAGTCTCTCTCACATGCTCATTCTATCTTCCTCTCTCTTAGACACTCACACACAGACACACTCACACACAGACACTGTTGCATCCAAAACGCAGGTCAGTGTTTATAAACAGTGGTTATGTTTGTCCAGGTCTGACCAGGGTCGTCTGCTTGACTACATTGTGAGCTGGGGGAACCTCACGGAAGAGAAGGTGGCCTTCTACCTACGGGACATTCTAGAAGCTTTACACTACCTGCACAACTGCAGAATAGCCCACCTGGATTTAAAGGTGAGCACAAACACTGGACAGGGGTAATAGCAGACTAGCAGAATAGCAGAATTGTGGCCCAGTGTGGCCCAATAAACCATGCTTCCTGTCTGACTTAGTTCTGTCCTATTCAGGGGGGGCACTAGAATATAGCAGGACATTTGTTTCCTGGATCAGCCAACTCTGATTATTTGCCGCTGTGTACAGTGCACTTGTACACCTAGAATATATATTTTCCGAAGTTGTTGATTAAGCTCTACAGCCAGCTTTGCATCTGTACAACCTGATTCACCCATGACCCTCATTTCCTCTCCTCCGTCAGCCTGAAAACCTTCTGGTGGACCAGTGCTCATCGCAGCCCACCGTGAAGCTGACTGACTTTGGCGACGCCGTGCAGCTGAACTCGGCCCACTACGTGCACCCGCTGCTGGGCAGCCCCGAGTTCGCCGCCCCCGAGCTGGTCCTGGGGGAGCCGGCGGCGCTTGCGTCGGACCTGTGGAGCCTGGGCGTGGTCACCTACGTGGTGCTAAGCGGCGCCTCGCCTTTTCTGGACGAGAGCGTGGAGGAGACGTGCCTCAACATCTGCCGGCTGGACTTCAGCTTCCCCGGGGACTACTTCCAGGGCGTGAGCGCGGCGGCGCGGGACTTTGTGTGCCTACTGCTCCGCGCCGAGCCCTGCAAGCGCCCACCCGCCGCCGCCTGCCTTCAGGACCCCTGGCTGCAGCCCAGCGCCGGCGGCCACTCGGTCGAGTGCCTGGACACATCCCGCCTCATCTCGTTCATCGACCGGCGCAAGCACCAGAACGACCTCCGACCTCTCGGCGGCATACGGGCCTTCCTGCACAGTAGACTTCAACCCAGGATATGAAATTGATATTGTGATGGGGGGGGGGGGGGGCGGGGCATACATTTTCGAGCCAAATTAAAGGCCAAAATCGAAGAAGAAGAAAAAAAGAAGAATGATCTCATCCTCTTTCAGCTGCCAATCGTGATTTATGTTTTCAGAGGAAGCCTGCTTTCCTCCTTCAATCAGAACTAATCAGAGCCTCAGAGAATGTCATTATTGACGTTCTCAGCCAATCAAAACAAAAAACGAAAAAAAAAACTTAAGGATCGCTAGTCCTGTCCCTGTCCTAAGCTGCTGGCTGTTTTTAAACTCACTTGATTTGTAGAATGAACAGGATCGGAAATCGGACGAGTTAGTTTGGTTATCCGATAACTTTCACCTAGATTCACCGAACACCGGAGCCACAAGAGATGGACTTGAATCTACGCGTGGAAAACAGGAAAAGAAACCTGCACAAACATGGTGGAGCTACCCTGTGTGGGGAGGCATCACCAGTTAAAACTAGCGTGGAGAACAAAATGTTTTTTGTCAATTTTATTTTTTACTTTTGCCTGAGCCAGAGAGAGCAAGCAGTCCTGCTTTGCGCTTTTACAGTATTAAACTTGAGAACATTAGAGCAAAAGCGAAAACAAATACAAGAAATACCCTTTCATAGAGACAATGTATAGGAGAAAAGATCAAAATCACGTGAAGAGAACTTCCACGCCTTTTCCAAACCACATTTGAATACACTGTACTTACGAAAGCAAATAAAAGCTAAAAAAAAAAAAAAAAGATATATATATACATATATATATGTATGTTCTCAAACAATACGCCCTCTGGTCAAAGATACATATTTGGGGAGATTCTCAACGCCAAACTCCCGAGCGTGACACTCTGATATCTTGAGATGTTTTTTAAGTCCGATCAAAGTGTTTTTGATTGCTTCATCAGTTACGAAATCTCATCAGATCGTGATGGCCACTCTACATTTAACAGATTTTAAACTGCTGCAAGTCAAACCTCTCACACGTTAAAAGAAAGAGTAACAATTTTTCGCTTTGACTAGAACATTTTGTGTTGCGCAAATTTAAGATGTATAAGCCTTACTTTGTACATAGACTGTTGTCTGGCCTGTGTCCTTTTCATTTGAAAATGGTGTCCTGCCACAAAGAGCGTCCTCTGGGCAGGAGAAGGGAATCCTGCCGGACGAATGGGAGATGACCATGGAGCAGGTGAGCTTCTGAGTGGCGGCCAAGAGAGCCAATCGGACGCAAGAGTGGCGGGGAAAAAAGGAGGAAGACAGAAATCTGTAAATGCACTCACATTGTATGTTATGTTTTTCGATTCTTCTCATGTGCAATGTTGCGGCTTTAACAGTTTATGCAACTATTTATGAAGACATCTGTTGTATCTGTAATAAATATATAGAAAAGCATGTACTTGGTACTGCAAGTTCTGCTGTTTAATGGTGTTTTTATTTAATCTTTTTTTTTTTTTTTTTTTACTGTTATTTAGTCGAGTATTACTTTCCCTGTCATTTCACAGGGTCATTTGTCTACATGGCACTTATGCGTCTGTCTGTCACTTTTTTTTAACATAGGTTATTGGCATACCAAAGCTATCCCAGCTTTACTATGATTTACCATTCTGTTCCTCCTCGCGCATTTCACTGCATTAAGTTATATATTAAAATGCCGTTCAAAGGTGTGTTTACATGTGTTTCTATCATAGCTTTATTTTATTCCTTTTTATCGAAGAAACTCCAACTTAAGCCAGTTGTCCACATGACGGGCTATCCTGTTCTTATTCAAGTTGAGTTCTCTGCACATCATTGGGGAGGGTGGGGTGTCGGGGGGGTGCGGGTGTCGGGCCAAAAATGTTTCCCCACTGAATCGGACAATATTGTCAGATTTTGTTTCTGGACGTCTTGGACGTCTTGTGATGGCAAAACATAGGCATGAATGTGATGCCTTTTGAAATTATTTATGTAATTGTCTTGCCTCATACCATTTGTTTTTAAGACCAGTATTTAGTTCCGTTTTTTTTTCTTTTTTAGTTTTCTTGTCTACGGCCTTGCAGTAAGGGCTTGCAGTTGTTGGTGGTAACCATAGCTAGAACCCCGCCACTGTTAGGATTTTCGAAAAAAAAAAAATGCAATAACACACACTCGCACTGATAAGAGATTCTTGCGTAGGACACAGTGGTCAACCTGCATAGTAAGCTGCTACAGTCATATCTGTATGAACTAGGAGTCATTTTGTCCCATGGCAGTCGGTTCTTTCTTAGAGTGAAGCTCGGCAGAATGTTTTCTCTCTCTCTTTTTGCATTATGTTTGGCAGTGGAGAGATTCATGTCTTTCCATAAAGGAAGGAGTGTACACATGGAGTCATCTGTATAGTCCCATATCATGTCCTCTTAATTTATTCGTTGTTGTAAAGTTGTACAGAAGGCGTTAAAACATGGGAACTCGGACTGGATGCATTTCTCTCTCTCTTTTTTTTTTTTTTTTTTTTTGTTTTGCTCGTTTTAGCTGTCTGTTTTTGTTTTCTCGCTTAGTTCCGATCTCACGTATTTTATATGTATGTATGATTGTGGTTTTATTTTCCAACAGATTTGATTTCAGTTATTTTATACTTTTTGCATGTATATTTCTTTGTACAGATGCCATAAGTGTTTACGCGACCTGTGCTGTAAATATTTTCCGTTTTGCCATTTTGTTCTTTTGAAATTAAACATCCAGAACATTTTCTCTGCTTCTGCCATTTGTTTTTTCATCTTTTCAACTTCATTAAGCAAAACGCTTTCATTTCACTCCTGTTCTATGCATGTTTGGTCTTTGTAGGTGATATAATGGCGTCATTATTGATAATCATCTTGTCCGCTCGCAT
This sequence comes from Clupea harengus, assembly GCF_900700415.2. Lineage (NCBI taxonomy): Eukaryota > Metazoa > Chordata > Actinopteri > Clupeiformes > Clupeidae > Clupea > Clupea harengus. The sequence continues at coordinate 16,197,731 of NC_045170.1, forward strand.
AAATGTTTGAAACTATGACCACTTATGATCATGTAATAGATTGTTATTGCATCCAGATTCAGGGCGTTGTCGTGACAGGTGCACAGAGTGGTAACATGCTTATGTCATGTCACTGTCACTAATGACGGGATAAGGCTTCTTTATGATGGGGCTAAATGTAAGCCTTAAATGTAAATAGAGTTTAAGTCAAGCATCACAGAGCACGTTGTAGCTGTTCACTGAATTGCAAGTCCTGGAGTAATGCCAGAAGGTGTCCTCAACAAAATGGCTTTATAAAGAAAACGTTTCTGTTCAAATACCTGTCAAAAATGGCCCCTGGACGTTGACGGCTGAGTTGACCCACGGGGCGGTTGTTGCGTTGATCTGTTCCAGAGTAAGGTTCCATCCTGAATTGCCTGTGCAGTCACCACTGATCATGTTAAAGTTGGGCCACAAGCCATAGTGATATATTTTTCTAGGTTGATCTTGTTCTATAGAACTAGTTAATAAATTGCATTGCATTTTGCTGGTTGTACTTTTTAGCCTTATGACACTGATAACTTTAATTGTGAGATGGAATCTAATTATATTGATTGTTTTTAACTTAATTACTAGCTTGTTGCAATTGTCCAATTAGTTATCTCGATTATTCACCTCTTTACCTTTTGTTAGAAATAAAACTTCATTAAGGCCCTTGTTTCTAGTTAGCAGAAGATATCTCACTACTAGGATGTTAATAGGTCGGTAGTCTTGCACATTACAGTAAATGGGTTTATGGTGAGAAGCCTTGTTTGTGTTGGCTTTCACCTTAATTCAATAGACCTACCAACATTTGGATGTGTTGTCTTCAGACTGTACTCGGTTCAGACGGTCACAAAGTCAAGCTCAAAAACTGTAAGCTTCAACGTGTATTCTAGTGCTTTGGCTATCTGAAAGTCGTTTCGACCTAACTCTAGATATGTGTTATATTGAGGTCTGTTTGGCACCGCAATGCCACAATGTCATCCAGAATGTTTTTGACATATGACGTGAATAGATGACATTGTAGGAATATGTCACAGACTGTTACACACAGTGTGAAAGAATACAAGAGCATTCAGTGTTCATCCCTAAAAGCTGTTTTGTGTGCTTATAATAGGCAGAGAGGGAGGAGGATATCCTGGTTGGAGTGCTGTTGTCAATACTGCGCTCCTACTGTGCAAGGCACTGCTTTTGTTGGCAGTCAGGATCCTGGGAAAACTCTGAAAGCCTTTTCCTTGGCATCATTCAGGAATGTCACCAATGTGCCAAACGCATTTTGCCTGCTGTACCTTGGACATGAATATATATTTAGGGCATCATTTCAATACGGCACTGGAAAAGCCAGTGCAAAAAAAATGCTGAATGTTTGGACAAATTGGACTTTACTGCTTCCATGTCATCCTATTGGGACGTTTTTTATAAATGTTCTGTTCTCTAGCCCAAAACAAGACCCTGTAGGGTACCCACTCTTGTCGACTTAAGGCAGTTGAAACGGTGAAATAGTACAACCAAATACAACTCTCTTTATCTGTTGGTGCTGGTCTAATCAGTTCAAGTGCTATGTAATGAATGTGGTGGTATTTGTTAAATGCAGTAATAGATGCATGGTGTGTTGCTATGGTCCACAACCGATCACATGACACTTGCTCTCCGTATTTATTCCTCGTGCAATAAATACATAATCCATGTAAGGGTGTAGGTGTATTTAAGTTCTCTTTGCGTAGCTGTGGGATAATGAGGATGGCACAAATGGCACTCATGGGCACATGCCCGCACCAGCACATCTTCGCGTGGTTTCCTGCCAAGTGCGGATGGTCTGGCGTTTAAGCCTCGTCCTGGGCATCGAGCTGACACAACTCTGTCCTGTCTGCTGCACAATTTTGCCCCGCGGTCTCACCTCCGCCCCTCCCTGGCAGAGGCTCTGCCAACCGTGGCAGGCGGGTGAGTGGGCAAGTGAGCTGAGTAGGGCAGGCCGGGACCGGGCAGCAGCTCCCCCTTTCTGCATGCCGAGTGCTTACCGCGCCCCCCTGCTGCCCTGGAGCTGTTTGGAATAGCTGACTGCGTTGCTTTGTTCTTTGAATAATGCAAGTTGTTAATGAAATGTTTTGGTAAGGGGCCTAATGTTTATAAGGACAAAGTTTAGGACAACACGTTTCTTTTTTTTATTCTCATCTGCGATACCTGAGCCCGGAGGGGTTTAAGAGTGAAATACCAGACAACAACTGGATTGGTTGGGTTGGGGAGGATTTTATTGTCGTTTGTGAACACTACAGTGTGTCTTTTCTTGAGTGCACACCATAAAAAGACAAGAGAGATGATGCACGTTGCACATAAAAAGCGAAAGTATACAACTTTTTACACAATCTTTAGTCCTTAAATAAACATGGATTATCACAATGGCATATAACGACATTCACAACGTGATACATGTGGTTTTGAAAAAAAAAAAAAGGAAAGAAAAGAAAAGGTTTTGGATACAGAGGAGCAAAAGATTAGCACAAGGTGTGATTCTTCTCAAGGAGGAGCGTCCCTTAAACTGGACCGAAACCTAGGGTTCTGATACCGCTAGGTGCTTGGGGCTAAGAAGTCTGGCGAGATGCCAGCGATTTCCTCTGCATGATTTGGACCCAATTGCCTCCTTCAGTCACCGTTGATCTAGTCTGTGTACAGCCAGTTTATCCCTACAAGGGAAGGAGCTCTTGGATGGCTGGATGGGAAAATGGACCCAAAGGCTAAAACGTCAGGATGGGATGGGGGGGTCTGGGGGGGGGGGGGGGGGGGGGGGGATTACATCATACTGTCTATGAACCAAATGTACTGGAAGGTTGGTATCCATGAGTGTGATGCCCAGTGACAGCTAACATAGCTTATTATGGCAATGTAATACAAAAATAAATACAACGCAAAAGTGGTACCAAAGCTATTTTCTTTATTAGAATACTTTGATAAAGAAGATGGCTGCCACACAAGGAATGGTTACCACCGGTGTGTAAGTGATATCGGATTGCCCCACAGAACAAGAGCTCAGTGGAAATAACGATGATCATGAAATGAACTGTAACAGGTTATACTCTATTGTGCACGTTCAGTGTCTTTCATCAAAGGAAAAGCTTGAGACAAGTTTCTGTACTTTTTTTTCTGGTGGTCTTTCTTCTAGAACATTTGCACCAATTTGCATCGACTTGTATGTCAAAACAGCATCTATGCTACGTGACCACAGTCAGTTTTGTTCCATGGTACTGAATCCACAGCGATAGAGCCTCTATGGCCTCAGTAAGGCCACTGCATTATTATTTTTTTAAATCTAAAAATAAGTTTTACTACATTCCTTTATATGACTTTTATCTTCCCTCACACAACTTCTAAAGGAATGTTGTCATTTTAGAGTGTGGGCGTGTCATGCCGAGGAAATGCAGGGATCTTATCAGAGATACATAATTGTGAGTGAGTACAGGTAGTCTGTCATAGGTGTATCCACAACGACCTGTTGATGGCTCCATCTAAAGCCTCTGTAAGGCCACAGTAGGAATTTAGCATACTTCCACGTTTTATTTTTCTCTATTTGCCCGCAGTGCCTTGACATTCCTAATTCATTCTTTGCATACCTTTCGGATTGTGTGGGAATGCAAAAACCATTGTCTGGAGGTGCAAAAGTATTACAGACAAATGCCCTCTAACCCCTAGCCACTCAGACCCTCTATGAAGCCAAAACACAAACAGTCACTGGAGATACTAGGAGCCAGGGCCTGGGTTTGGCTGGAGGGGGGGTGTCAGCTTGCTGTACTATGATGCCACATGAACACCTGGGGTGTGATCAGCATGTATGTGTCAGTGACTGACTGTGTGTGTGTTTGCACCTTTTGTGCCACGGTTGCTCTCCCTCTATTAGGGAGGGTGGAGGGTGTGTGTATCAGGGAGATGGGGAAAAGCCTGTGTGTGTGTGGCTAAGTTAGGCATGAGGATGGGGGTGGAGGGCAAATACAGGGGCGATTCATGAAAGAAAAACATTGCATGACAGCAGGGTCAACACTTATGCATGTGACTCTTTGTTCAAGGGTAACGCTAACAGTCTCAATGACTGGTGAACAATAACCGCCTCTCTCATGGATAGTTATTAACCAGCCTGAAACACCTGCTCTGTGCTTCCAGGCTACGGTTATGAACTAGCATCGAATGCTATGCATTTGTGTTTCCCTGCATGGCTGCATGCCGTCATCGCATTGAAATTGAAAACAGTGGAGTGACGTGATGCAACGTAGGGGACACTAAGAGAGGTGGGCACCGTTCTACTCCCTAAACAAAAAAAATGCAACAAAGTGAAACAAAGCAGCTTTTTTTTCACAGATGTCAACCACCAAGTAGAAAATACAACAGAGGAGGTGAAAGTAAACAACAGAAATGGTTTTGTAAGGTTAATACTTGACTCTGTAACACTTTACAAGATAACAAAGATTAAGACTATAATACAAAGATGCCCATTTTGGATCAGAGATACCAAATCGTAAGGTTTTTTTTGGTTTGCAAGTGAATCAGGTTGTTGAAACGTCTGTAACGCCGTTTCCTGCTTAATTGCTCAAGAGAGCCCCGAGGCTTCCAGACAAGCAAACTTTCAATCATTTTTTTCTTCCTCTCTTCCTGTCTTTCTTTATCTTTCACTAAACTGGAATGAGTGACAGGACCAACATTTGAAAACGTCAAGGCTGTGATAAACGGTTGGTGTACAGCTGGCATACGGTGTGTGGAGTGAGGTTTGAAGGTAATGTGAAGCAGGTGGTCTCCGACGGAACCAGATGGAATTCCGTCTCCATGACAATTAGCCCCTCAATCCCTCTATGATTCTGTCAAGTTTTTTCTCTGAAGGGGAATGTGGTCATAACCATCGAGTTTTGTTGTGCACAACTTGATTTATGACCTCATCCATCATGTTTTTGGCGAGACGAACAGTAGACGACTAAAGCCAGCTTGATTTAACATGGAGATCTATCTGTGAAGGGTGAAGATTGTTCTACATTCTACCAATGAGCAGAGCTATCACAAAAATCATGTTCATATATATATAGATAGATAGATAGATAACTTTATATGAAAATAATATAGAGTACTCACATCTAGGCTATGGGTTGGTAATAAATTATTGGTCAACTCCAACTCTGATTAAGAAGCTTATATTACTGTACACCCCCCTTCCCCCTCTGTTTTCTTTTCAGTGTGTGCTGGAGCTCTAGGTTTGTGTGGAGGGGGGGGGGATTTGCCAATGGTCTGCCTATCCTTAATGAGAGACGTGAAGTGAGCAAGGTGAGTCATAAACATATGCGACAATAAGATTCAGGTCCTAGTGATACGCACTCCCTCACTCACACTCTCTCTCACAAAACAAACACTCGGTGGATTGCAGTGGCTCTAGGAGAAGCATTAGAATCACGCGCACATCTAAAAAACAGGTGAGTGCTTTACCCAACTAGACGCCACCTATATATTGTAGCCTTTGCCCTAATCCCAACTGGGTTTTAACAATTGTCCACTTGTCAACTGTCCACCAGGAGGTTTAGCGTTTAGCAACTATCATAGCGTGACAGAGGCAGCAATCAATGTGGTGATCCAAAAACGATCCGAAATTTCGGCATCGGTCGAAACCATAATAACGGGGGAACTGATAGAGTCTCTGCACAGTGCAGCTTTGACGAAGAACAGCCGGGGGGAAATTGTGTTCTCTTCACACGTAAGGAAGGCTGACGTCGTCATCACAAGTGGTCTTTGGAATAACAAAATGTCCTGAGAGGTAAACTGCAGAGGGGTTGTGTGTGTGTGTGTGTGTGTGTCTGTTGAAGAGTTACGGGAGTTGACGTCTCGTTGTCATGCTCAATTTTTTTTTTTTCAGTTTTGTTTATTTTTTTGGCTGTGTACACTTGGGTTGGTGACGGGGTGTTAGGCTTCTAAGATACCCCTGGGTCAGTAAGGAAGCCCCTTCAGAGGTTGCCAGGGGAGGCGGGATTGTGGAGGTTGGTTGGGGGGGCGGGGGTGAACGTTGGGAGCGTGCGTCTACTTGCGCCGGCCGTGATGGTGCTTTTGCATGTCCTCCATGGTCACGCGGCCCCACACTCCGATCACGAAGGCCTCGATCTGACACTCGTTCTCCCCGCGGGCAATCCGGAAGTAGCCACCCTCACCCCAGTCTGTGCCCCAAGAGTTGGCAGCAAGCTGTCAAGAAGAAAGAGAATATGAAGCATATGAAAAAATTATCAGTCTTCATACATAAACCTCACATAAACCTCAATATCTATCAATAATCATATATCACAACCAATGGAAGAGCCTTTCGTCTACACTTTACTGTATAATAAGACTTCCTAAATGAAAACCTTGAAATGTCATTGACTTACCCAATACTTCCGAGTCCCATCATGGGTTGCCACCTCTCCCCAGCTGTAAAGGAAATACAGAAAAGAAAAAAAATCTTCATCAAAAGCATGCCAACGTAACGCTGACCTTATTTTGTTCTCCGAGATAAAAAAACAGGATACCTCTATAAATAAGGACACAAAAAAACACCCTACATGGATTCCATTGTCCCATCAATACCATGTTCTATATACCTAAAAACAACATGTCTTTTGGGAGAAGCCTCTCTGTCAGTACAAAAATATATCGCTATATTGGTGTGTATCTGTCACCCTTGAACATAAGGGGATGTGACTGACAAATGTCTTTCCGTTCCTGAAAAAAGAAATCACGCAGGAATGTCTGTACCTGAGAAACCCTTTGAGTGTGTGAGGAAGGAAGGAAGGAACGAAAGAACAGGGTGAAATACCGATGAGGTGGAGTCCCTCACTCCCACCCTCCTCTCTTCGGGAGCAAAACATCTTCAATCTGACAAACAGCATCCCGGCACAAACATGTGTTTGCAGGAGCACACTGACAGAGCGCCACACCACAGTGATGCCACGGAATTCCCCCAATGCCGCTTTCACCCTTTGCAGAACGAGAGAGGAAGGATACGATAGGAGGCAGGAAGTCCCCCTTCCCACACTCACACAAACACACACACACCTCCACCCATCTCCCTACCTTCACCAGGCAGAGACACCTCAGTAAGGTCAAGCGGAGTTGACTAGCCAAGAGGGGCCGTGGGTGGTTGTTGTTGTTGTTCTTGCAGTGGCCTGGCGTCTCTCTAAATCACCAAGCCTTGTTTTTTATGTCTGTCCTGGAGAATGTTCCATTCCCCCCCACCCCAAGGGCTTTTTGAAACTATATTTGTATCCCCTTCCAAATCTAAAGTCTAAAGCCATGTTCTAATCTAGGCCCCTATCCACCCTTCCCCTCAATCTATTTCCAAGCCTGTGGGAGGCACTGTTCCTTGTGGGGGAACCATCCTGTTCTTGAACGTGAGAGCGGAATGCTTCGGTCTCTTTCTCTGGCCAAACTCCGCAGCCATCCAACCACACTTTGCCATCTCTCAACAGCTATTTCACCCCCTTTCTAAACAGCCCAACTCTTTCTTGAAACCCAGGCAGTGTGTCATCAAGGTCCAGGCCCAGGCATTAATAAATCACAAATATAGACAATCCTGGCCAGTAGATAACTGATCACTGACCAGTGCTGATGGAGTTCAGCACTCTCTGTAGCCAATGGGTGTGCGGTGGAAGAGTCAGGCCTAGGGTGTCCTCATTTGTTTCATCACCCCATGTTTTGGTCTCGTCTCCACCCCTGTCTGACCTGCACCTGTCCTGTGAACAATCACAGACATACCACAGCCCCCAGACCTCTCCTGACCTCTTTCTTTTGGGGGGTGGGGGGGGGGGGCGGTGATAGGCTGGGGGTTGGGGGGGGGGGGGGGGCGGTGATAGGCTGCTGTTGGTGGGGGGAGGTGGAGGGGACCGTTATCCTTCCCTGTCCGGTACAGTTTGGGATCATCCTGTCAGACAATGGCGTTTCCAGCAGAGTGGGCACCAATGCGCTTTCCACAAACTTTCCCAGGCCCTGGGCTTAGCCCTACGCAGCGCGGTGGGATTTGCAGCCGTGCAAACAGCCACGCTGCCACCCGCCTCTCTCCAAATCCACCCTCTCGACCCTCCACTGATGCACAACATCTCTCCCCCCCCCCCCCCCCCCTCCTCCCACACTCAGTGCCTCCTGTCCACGGCCCACAGCAGCCAAAAGAACCGCACCGTCAGCGAGCGGCCAGGGTAGAAGAAAAGATCGCATCACCACAGTCCACCCCACCTCAACACACACACACACACACACACACACACACACATCATCCACTGTGAAGCGCATCATCATTAGCACGCACGCACAAACACACACCCCGCCCTCCACATCAGACCAACCGAGTGCCAAACCATTGGCACAGGCCGAGGCCATAAGCTCACGTCTGCAAACAGTCCACAAGTTCAAACAGCGTCCAATTATCCAATTAGGGTTACGAAAGCCAAATCCTACCCAGCCTTACACAACGGCATCACACCACAAGGGAACAGCTCTCTAAACAGTGACTTATATCCATGCCTTGAGTAGCTTGGTACTGGTATGCAATATAAAAATGATGTTGACTCGCGGCCCCATGAAAGAAAGGAAGACAGTGCATTTCTCTTCAACCCACATAATTGCGTACACCTTTGCACATACAAATCCCCGCCTTTACTTCACCGGCACACTCATTTGGCTACTCTAACTGCCACCAAGCCAGGTAAACAAAGGATGCAGGTGTGTCCCAGCCGCAAGTTTGAAATGAGATATTTTTGCGTCATCTAGATTGACATTGTTTCATGTTGTTTTGACATAGTACATGTACGTAGTTATAATGCCCGTGAAAGCAACGTTCATGCATACAAGTATACATGCATACTTGTTGCATACAAGTGACGCCAAACTTCTGAGCAGTCTATGGCTGGCTGCCTATTACTAAATTACATGTCTCAAGACAGACCCGCTCCTCTGCTCTCTCCATCTCCCACCCGGCCATTATGAAGGAGCCACCTGGACCGTCTGCATGCAGTCAGGAAGGTATTTGTTTGCCAGGGAGGAACTATGGCTCTCTTTAGCCTAATTGGAAGGCACTGTGGCCTTTCACTGGGGCACTTTCACTCTTCTCCACCTTTATCATGTCTCTCTCTCTCTTTCTTTTTCTTTTCTCTCTTTTTTCTCTACCTTTGTTCCACTCTGTCTTTCTTTCCATCTCTCTCTCCCGCTCTCTCTCTCTATCTCTGACTCTCTCTGGTGATGGCTGGTGCAAGAATTACTGATATGGAATGTATTGATTTAATATTGATGTATTAAAGTGTTTTAGTACAAAGTTTCCCTCTCTCTCTTTCTCTCTGTCTCTGTGTGTGTCTCTCTCTCTCTCTGTCTCTGTCTCTGTCTGTTTTTCTCTCTGTCTAAGTTCTGGTTATGAGACAGAGTGCAATACTGATGACCTGATGAAGCAGGCACTGAGTGAGGCTGCAGTGCTCAGACAGGTAAGTTGGGGGGCAGGGGTGTGTGTGTGTGTGTGTGTGTGTGTGTGTGTGTGTGTGTGTGTGTGTGTGTGTGTGTGTGTGTGTGTGTGTGTGTGTGTGTGTGTGTGTGTGTGTGTGTGTGTGTGTGTGTGTGTGTGTGTGTGTGTGTGTGTGTGTCTGTAACAAGAGAGGTGAAGGGATCCAGGTGTAGTGTCTGCCCGCATTTTTGTGCAGACCATGGAGACAAAGAGCACGTCTGGGACACGAAGGCCTGGAGCGGTGGTATGTCTCTTTGGAGTCTAAACAGAGTACTAAAGGCTTTTACCCTTACCTGTGTCAAAAACATAGCCATGAGCGCCAATACATATAGTGTTTAGATGGCTTAAGTTGTGTTTTTTTCCTTCAGTTAAAAATGGAAATATAGTTGTTTTGAATGATGTAAAAAAAAAGAATCCTGTGTGAGTTCCTGTGCCTCACCAGGGTTCTTACTTTGTTTTGACTGCTGAACTCGTTAATATGGTTATTTAAAATAGTTAGAAAAAATCCAAAATTGTTGCAAACAAAAATCTACATGTAAATGTAAATGTAAATATGGTTATTTTAAATTGTTAAAAAAAATCCCAAATTGTTGCAAACAAAAATCTACAGGTACCAGCCCCCCCCCCAACTTGGAATTTAATTAAAACGAAAATCCACAAGTGCCTGAGGTACTCACCCTGTGATCCTGACTGAATGTGTGCCATGCTTTTGATAGTGAGGGAGCTTCTGGTAGTTCACATCTGTGTGCCGATAGATCCCGCTCTTGTAAACAAAGAAATCCTCATGGACTTCCAGGATGGCTGGACAAGGAAGCCAAGTGAACAAACAGGTAAATTAAAAACAAGTCGTCTTGTTCATTGTTCGTAAAAATTTACAAAATAACCCAAACTAATTAACAAACAAGTAATCACACATCTATCACAATAAAAAAAAATCTACAGACACCATTGCTTCCCCTTTAGGGATTTTCAGTGTTTGTGTAGTGCAGCCTGACTAGTCATGATAGGGTTCTTTTGTCCTCGTGGACAACCCCGATGAAAGTGCATTTAGAGTACTGATTAAACAATACAGAGAGAACAATAGAGCATTGAGCTGGGCGTATTTTGGCTGGGTAACTCTGTTCATTTGAGGCTCACAATGTCAACACTTCCCTCATTACTTCTTCATGAGGCCAACAGCAACAGCACCTAGTGCACATCCAGTGATACAGAGGTCCAGGTAGACCCCTATGAAAGCACTACTGGTGTTTGAGGCCAATTCTAAAGAACAGTTACATAATAGTATATAAGCCCACCCTATTGGATCAAAGAAGGGTTTTGGCTGGAGGCATTCTGGGGCCCATTTTGATCTCTTCTGCAGCGATTGTTTTCAGGAGTTCAGCGGAGCTGTGCTCTGTTTGACTTTCAAGGCTTGGAAGCAAAGTCCGGAAGGTGCCTGACATCGTATTGTGAGAACTACCTGTACCCTCTCCTCAAAGTCCAGTTGAGTGTGCCAAGATTACTTTCCATGGCAAAACTAAATATGTGTATATATAGTTACATACACGTCTTGAGAGATCGGCACAGAGATAATGCGCTCTCTCTCTCTCTCTCTCGTGTGGCATCTACAGAGGTCAGGGCAGGAGGTGGACATCAGCGCTTTGGAGAATTTCCTGACTTCCCATGAATCATCACCAGGATGGAATGCGGCTTGTTCCATGTCAGGAAAGAGATGATTGGGTTTAGAGTTCAGCTCATCTCCAGCGGCGACAGCACAAGGGTCATCAGGGGGAAAGGAGCAAGTCACAAGTTCATCAAGGTGATGCACTTCAGTTTTCTGCTCTTCAGGGGGAATGCCTAGGAGCTTTCACATGTTTTGTCTCAAAGTGAAGCAAAGCCTTTTGTCTGATTATTGTCTCTGACTGAGTTGACCTCTCCCTTAAAAGGTGTGATGCTCTAAGATTTTACAACTTACATGAACCGTTATAATTGTAAGGGATCATGTATAGTCCACCGGCGGTATAAGAAAATAAATCCTGACAGAATGAACAGGGGAACCACTTTTTTCAGGTGTTGGGTTGCAACCTATTACTTCCTGACTTCACAGGACGTTACAATGAATTCACGTTACATTAATTGAACAGACTACTTGTGGAATGATATGAAAGATGTGAATTTGAATTATTTCTTTGCAGCGTCTATTATAAAGAAACATTAGTCCCCGAACGTTGGGTTGGTCTATGCTAATTAATGGAACTTTTTGCAACATTCTGAGGAGCCGTATAATAAACCTGAATATCAAACATTGCTGTCTTGTTCATGCTTTCTCTGTAATAATTGCTCCCTCTCAAACTAATCTGAGCACACACACACACAAACACACACATACACACACACACACACACACACACACACACACTCACACACAAATACACGCGCTTGATTTACCTTGTACTGGCCCATTGTCCATAATCTCCTTCATGATCTCTTTCTCCTGTGGAGATGAGAAGTAAGCAAAAATAAGAAGTGAGTGACGAACTACGACTATAACAGATTATCAAACTAACAATTAGGATTAAACGGTTGTGTAATGGACCTCCGCAGATTGACTAATAGCATTTGATGACTGACTCCACTGATTGCAGTGTTGCAATGTTCAAGGTAGAATGATTTACGTGTCTTGGCATTGTCTCTCTGTATGTGATATCTCCATGGAATTTCCTGGAAAGCCTGAGGCCACTAAAGTTAAAATTATAATTGTGAACCCCCTGGTGATTTTCAGTTTATCATGCCACTTTAGTCTCTTGGCTTTTTTGCAGAGTTGGTTGCGATCCAGACTCCATGAGGGTCGAATGTCTTTCAGCTTTGCCGAGTCTCCCCCAGGCTACAGTAAGCAGCCTGGGAAATGCTGTTTGGGTGGAGGTAATGCTGAGGGATAGTCTGGAACATGCGGGCCAAACATGACACAGATCTCCACTATCCTGTGTTTGTTTGCTATTATCTCATATGGGATATACACCCTTCATGAGGAAATCAACTGTTATCCGAAACTGTAAACAAGCCGTGTTGTTGTACAATCAGAGGGTCTCTAAAGGCCTTGCACAGGACAAACAAGGACTCGTGCGCTGGATTATAAGCCCCTCATTATATAACCATAAGAAGTTGGTTTTTTTTAGCGTGAGAGAATTGTCTGGACCAGCGAGCTTAAGCAGTCACGAGATTCTAGAGGTTTGAACATCCCGGTTCAGAAGGCGAGATGCCCTTGCCAGTCTTTCCAGACAACCACCTGTCTTTGGGTGGAAGTAATTTTTGACTAACTATGGATAACTATTTTTGAGCTAATCTGCAGGATTTACGGATGAAATCTTTTAAAACGTACTTGAACCTGCCACAATTCTTTCCAGACAAACCTGCACAGTGACTAAAACACCGTATCTGTAAAGATGCAGGCACATTGAAAAATGGGAGTCTTACGTTGGTGGACAGCCTGTATGGAGGAGTGGACTGGAAGATGTCGTTGTTGTAGGTGTGGGTGTTGGGGCAGCGGGCGGTGGCCTGCCTCTTCCCCCGGCCCACCGACCGGCTGTGCATCATGCAGTGGGCTCTCTCTGCTGGGGCGTCCTGTGGGGGGGAGAAGGGGTAGCACTCCTCCGTCACCACCCTGAGAGAGAGAGAGAGAGAGAGAGAGAGAGAGAGAGAATTATAGGATGACTAGCAGTATATAAAGAGATAACAAGAGCTTTATGAACTCTTCCCTCACACTTCATAAGCTCTTAAAAAACACCCATCTCTCAACCTCATCACTCAACATTCAAGTACCTCCATGACCTTCTGTTGTGAGGTCCTGCTTGTTTATGATTCATTTTTTTTAAACAGGTCTGCAAAATGAGAGGCTGGCGTAAAAAGGCAACGAGACAGAATCTTCCTACCCTCTGCGGCGCAGGTACCACCAGGCCCCGTCGATCCGGCCTCCGGCACAGCCGCCCTGGTTTCGCGTGTCGCAGGAAATGAGGTTCTGCGGCGACAGCTGGGGAGTCATGTGACCCATAGACTGAATGGCGATGCGGTCAGACGCCACGGCTGGGGGGACAAAGGTCAAAGTTTTATTTTATTTCGGCCATTAAAGGAGTGAAGAGAGGAGGATGATGGGAGAAAGGAGTGCCCTCCGCCTCACCGGCTGTGGAGAAGGCCCAGGACGCGGCACAGTTCCCTTGGTCCAGAGGCTCGTGGATCTTCCCTGGCCATTGTTCTGCAGCGTTGAAGTAGCGTGGCAAAGGCTTGCTGTCATCCATGTTCATCTGCAGGTCAAAATCAAATAAGTTGTCATCACAGTGACAGCATGAAGCTGAATTGCCTCCATAACAGCTTTGTGTCATTTACTGTGATTGAAACACTGTGCGGGCAATTCATCTCATCATTTGAAGGGAACCCTTAATTCGTGGTGAGGTTGCCTCATGTAGCTGTTTAATTCAGCAAATGGTATGAGGCTTGAAATTATTCCAGTTGAGAAGGCAGAAAAAATGTGGTGTTAAGGCCAATTCACTGCGAGCTGTCTACACAGACTTCATTGAACAATTCCACAGGGCCTAGGAAATATAATCCCACTGAAAAGATGAGTTTAACCCGTCACTTTGAGATCCCAGCTGTCAGACAGTACAGTGCCCAACCGGATAGCAAACACATGCGTCATCAAGCAAAGCAGAATCTACGTTGTCTCCTCCTCCTCCTCCTCCTCCTCCTCCTCGTCAATTTTCCATCACACATCGCAGCAACTAATGAAGTGGGCTCTGGACGCTTCTTGAATGTTAGACATGTCTGAGGTGCTCTGGAGTGTTTCAGCCAGTCTACGCTCTTTTGCCCAAGACTGGGCCAGAAAAAGAATGTGCCCTACACCTTAGGAGGCAGGAGAAGAGAGAATCTCTCTCTCTCTATCTATCTATCTCTCTCTCTTTCTCTCTCCCCCAAGCGTCTCAGGCCTCTGTGAAACTCTCACTATGGCTGAATAGCACAGCTGCCTGCGTGGGTCCTCTAACATTCCAGCCATTAATCTCCCCCTCCGTGAGCTGGCCGAGACGGGGCCACCTGATAGAGAGCGCAGGAATGCAGCCATGCCACGCGCTGACTGGCCCGTGCACTGCTGCTGATGGTGGACGTGGCGCTTTTGGCTGGCTAGTGCGGTCCAAAGTCCCCCCACCGCCCACCGTCGAGCCATACCCCAGAGCAGCGTCTCAACAGGTGTGTGTGTGTGTGTGTGTGTGTGTGTGTGTGTGTGTGTGTGTGTGTGTGAGAGAGAGAGTACAGTACCAGCCTTTAGACTACAGCAGTTCACTCAATATTTATTTCTTTGCACACCAGTGGTGTATGTTGACTGAGCCAATGAACAAGAAGAAAAATAGAGATAAAGAAAGAACAACAGAGAGGAAGAAAAAAGAGAAAAAAAGAAAGATTTATGAATGGAGTCTGGTGCAGTTCTCTGACTCCAGAGGCAGGTAGCGACCTGCCGGAGGATGCGGGAGTGAGGAGATTGTGGCGGGGCTGTGGGAGGCCTTATCTGGAAGGCGCTTCCATTCATCTATCTGGAACCTTCCACAACGCTTTGATTCACACCTTATATAATCCATCAGGGTATAGGAGCATGAGACTGAAAGCCTCACTGGCTTTGATGAAAACAGACAAGAATCAGACAACGAGAGACAGGATGGTATATCACACCACATAAGCCACGGGATGGGTCTGACGTAAGCGCACACAAGCCCGGACAGCTAATGTAGCATGTCTGCCCATGACCCGGGAGAGGAGCAAGAGAAGGGGAAAAAAAATGTAAATCAAAGGCACACTTTCACAGAGCGCGGTTCATTGGGTGTGAAACTCTTTGAAAGAGAACTGCCCTTCGGCTGGTAGTAAGACGGTCTATCTGTCTATCAGGGGTTACTTACATAACAGGATACAAACTTTTGACCACTACTGGACCACAGGTGCCGGGAAAAACTACTTCAAACTGAAAAAAAGAAAGGATGTCTGTTCTCACAGCTAGTATCTAATTGTAGCAGGGAGAGAACACTGCAGTGTACAGCTGACGTGTTCAAACTTTAGGTAGCAAAGCATTATGGGAAACACCAACAGAATTTGTATCCATACGTTGTGCTTCTCGAAACGTCTTTCCTCTCTATCCTTTAAAGAATCTCATGTCTGCATAGTCAGGCCACCCTTGAGTCACTGTTGCATGAAGATGGTGAACTGATTTCTCAGGAGCCTAGTTGTGGACGCTGGACTGATGCACAGACTCACCTGCATCTCATTCATGCTCTTGACGGTGCGGGAGGGGGCTTGGGTGCCCAGTCGGTAGCGCAGGCCCTCGTCCAGAGACATGCCCCAGAACTTGGTGTAGTTGGCCGCCCTCCAGCTGAAAGAAAGAGGGAGAGAGAGACAGAGAGAAAGAGAGAGAGAGAGAGAGAGAGATAATGAAAGGCAGGATGTCAGTCTTAAGCTCTGAATTGAAGCTGCGGGGGGTCAGATTCAAGAGGGGTGCTTTGTTATGGTCATAAACATCCGAAGCGGATGCTGACGCGGCGGGCTGGCGGAACGCTACACCTCCCCGAAAAAAAAACTTGTGACACACAGGAACGTGGAGAGACAGAGAGAGAAAGAGGGGAAAGTGGAAAGAGAGAGAGAGAGAGAGAGAGAGAGCGAGAGAGCAACATGGCGTGACATCCGGCGCTGCACGGGAGGCCAGGGCTCGAGTCTCGAGTTAAAATATATATTTTTTTAAACTCACCCGTAACTTCCTCTGTTGACTGCCTGGATCATGTCATCCTCAATCAGGCAGGCGTGCTGCTCGCAATCCCAGAGGCCATTGCTGCCACACGTACTGCAGAGAAGAGAATAGGGGGGGGGGCACCGATCAGTGTCGATTAAAGACCTGGACCATGCGGCAAGTTATTTGAGGCCAAACCTGTTCTGTAGAGTGTGTAAAAATGTGTAAAAATTTGTAAAAATGTACGTTGAGTCTGTCAGAGCTAGAGAGCACGGAGGGGTAAGTGATGAGGGCAGACGTTGGAAATAAAGCCCAAGCAAAGAGACCAGGCTGATTGGAATTCCCCGGGGTGAGACTAAACAGCAGGAGGACAAAATGACTTGGCAGAAGAAGAGAAGAGAGAGAGAGAGAGAGAGCGAGAGAGAGAGAGAAAGAGAAAGAGAAGAGAGCGAGGGAGAGAGAGAAGAGAGAGAGAGAGAGAGAGAGAGAGTTAGAGGAAGCGCCAAAGACGTCATCCTTAAAAGGCTGCGGAGCGCAGAGAAATAACCATTTTTAGTCAGACGGAGAGAAGGGAGGTAACAGGCTCGAGCCAATGCTGGCAGAGGCGGGAGGGTGGCGGGGGGGTTGTTGGGGGGGGGGGGATGCACAACTGTTTGGGATGCAAAGGAAACATTCCTATCCCTATTGTCTCTGTGCTGAGTCACTGTTTACCAAAGCATGTGCCAAGTTATTATGGAAAGGGGTCGAAGTTCACGCTTGTCCAATGCTGGTCCATAAAGTATAGTTTCCTTAGCAGGTGATGACACAGAGAGAAGTAGTATGGGTAGAGAATAAACATATCGCTCACAAAAATAACAGATCAGGCTCTGCAGGGGCTGGGGTCCGGAGACGGTGAAAATTGCTCAGATTATGTCCGCAGCTCAGCTAAGGCCTGGTTATTTACTGCGGCAGCAAAGGCTGCTGTGATGGACGACCCCAAAAGCACTAGACACCCAAAATGCCTGCTTAGTCATGCCCTGACTCACAGATGTAGGAGCGCACAAATAACATTCCTCAAACGGCGGCCCTCCCTTCTCCTTCCTCCTTTCATTTTGATGGGAGCTGCGTACACTCGTGCGCACCCTCTCATCACTGCCCTCACATGTGGATACACACACACACACACACACACACACACACACCTATCCTCACTTACTCTCACACATGCAGTCACACACTCTGAAACACCGCAATGCAGACAAGAATGCATGCATGAACAGACATATTGTATACATATAAACAGACACTAACACACCCAGACACATACATACATACACACACACACACACTCATACTCATGAGTTTAGAAGTGTGGCAGGCAGCCTGCAGGGATGGCCAGAGGATTCTGATGAGAGGGAAAATAGACACCAACCCCTGACCTCTCTCCCTCCCACTGCAGCCGGTCCAGAACAGAAGTCGGGGTCACTGGAGTGTCTGTTCACACGGCAGTGCGAGGGATCTCACACTCGCGCTGTCCCACTCACTTACAGAGGAGACAGCAGGGGAGAGGTCCTCCCTGACAGGTCTGGGGTCAGGGCCAGAGCACAGGTCAGATTCCAAATCTCACTTTCAAAGATGATTTAGTAGGGAGAACTGGGAGAGCGGTCGCTAAGCTTGTAAGAAACACAAATATACATACTCATACACATAAATGCACACGCACACACACACACACACGCACACACACAGACACAGACACACACACACACACACACACACACACACACACACACACACACACACACAGACAAGCACATACACATACACCTGTCTGCAGAAATCCCCATGCCCTCATGTGGTGGATCTGTATGTGTGTGTGTGTGTGTGTGTGTGTGTGTGTGTGATAGAGAGAGAGAAACAGGAGATGGCTGTGTTATAGGTGTGTTTACACATCACAGTAATCTCTGCAGCTTGACAGCAGGAGGTGAGAGTCTCTGTGGTGGTGGGCTGAAATGGAATGCCACAAAGTCAAAAATGTGTGTGTGTTCCCATTTGTACAGCTGCTGTGTGTGTGTGTGTGTGTGTGTGTGTGTGTGTGTGTGTGTGTCCGTGTGTGTGCGCATATGTGTGTCGGTTGTACCTACACAGAGTTTGTGTGAGTGTGTGCATAAATATGATCTTACGTGTAACACACATGTGTGTGTGCGCGCACACGTGCGTGTGTGTGTGTGTGTGTGTGTGTGCGCACACACGTGTGTGTGTGTGTGTGTGTGTGTGTGTGTGTGTGTGTGGGGGGGGGTATACACACCCACAGAAAGCCTAACAGCCATGTGTGAGTGTAAAGTGCAGTGTAATCAAATCTGAGACAACCCAGCAGAGGATCCTGCAGGAGCCAGATTGTCTACTGGCACGAAGAGCCAACAACATACATACCACTGCATACCACTATGATGGGGCCCAACATGAGGCCCCCTAATGCCACTTTATGCATCCACAACTCCCACAGGCCACTGATCTCTGATCAGGGAACCTCTGTCCTGCAGGTGTCATGTTGGTCTGGTTGCCAGGGCAACAAGCCTTTTCCTCTCGAGCACCTACTGTGTTGTGTCAGGGTAACGTCCTGGTCAGATAAGACAGACATGGACCGTTCCATGTGATTGGAGATAGCTGTGGAATGAGGCAGGCGCCGATACGGAGACCGCCGCGATCTGGCCTGATAACTCACTGTGCTTGGAGATTATCATCTGCGACTACAAAAGGGATGCGGCTATCGCTGCAGCTCACTCACACTCAGACAGACAAACAAAAAGCGCAAATAGCAGGAAGCGTGCACAGAGTGCCCAGAGAGAGGCAGGGATAAGAGTGTGCAGACAGGCACTGGGACATAACATAAGTACATATACACACGTACATACATGGACACACACACACTCACACACTCTGAAACACTATCTCAGAGACGCACAAACCTACAGACAGACACATGTACACACGCACACATGTACACACAAGCAAACACCCTCATATCATGCTCTCTCTCACACACACACACACACACACTTTCACACTCACATGGCAGCTCCTAATCTTAATGGGAGATATGCTTCAGTGTTAGCACTCTGACAAGAGAAGGTGGTAATTCCCCTCCTCGTGTCACGAGAACCTCCAGACCCTTCCTTGGTTATGATCCAAAAAAACACTTTTTTGGTCAAAACCAGCAAATCTCTTCTCACAGTCCTCTAGCTGTCCATTCTGAGTGTGTGCACTCAAATAAACTCTGGTGTTCATACACAGTCCTAGCTCTGTGAATGGGAGTGGCTCAGCCCAAGCAATACACTACTCCAGCCAATCAACAACGTCGCTTCAGGAGCGCCTGAAGAGGACGTGTGTATTTGATTGGATGTTGAGTTCCAACATCAACACCAGGATCAAGGACAGAGAAGGCAACCCCAAACATGAGTAGCCATTACTGCACTGCGCTGCATTGCTGTTGCCCTGCTTTGCAGCAGTGTGATGGGAGGACCTGATGGGGGAAGCTAGTAATGAGTTGAGCGGCTTCTCTCTGGGGGAACTGAAGCTGTGCAGCCGGCCGGAAGAGATAAGGGCGGAGGAGGTGAGAGCTTGGCTCGGTCCTAAGGGTGGGGGGAACCAAGAAGAGAGGAGAAGGGGGGAGTGGGGAGGAGGGGGGAAGACATTGAGGGACGGAAACCTGCCTATCCTCCACGCCCCAAAGTGTTGGGCTGTTCTGTGTGTTTGTGAGTCAAACTAGCCAGTGCTGAATGTGAAGGCATGGAAAACAAATGCAACTGTGTTTACAAGTGTTTCAAATGAGTCTGTAAGTTTACAGTAATTTTTAATGTTTGTAGGTCTATGTGTGTTTTCTTGTCCTCTGCAAAGGCATCTGAGTATACATGCAGATATATATATATGTGTGTGTGTGTGTGTGTGTGTGTGTGTGTGTGTGTGTGTGTGTGTGTGTGTGTGTGTGTGTGTGTGTGTCAGCTATAATAGGAGAATAAAGAAACTGAATTAACTGAACTGAATTTGTTGGTCAGCTTTAATCTAAAAGTGAAAGTTGACTCCCAGTCCTAATCCCACCCTAAGCAGTGTTAAACTGCACAGGCCTCCAGTGGTCTATTTTTAAAACCATCAGGGGACTTTTGTTTGTTCAACTTTCACCGAAGCCTCCCTAAGGACACAGTAGCGAGCGACGGGGGGGCTTGTCCACTGAAGCCAGTCAGGCTCTTGTCACACTGATGACTGCGGGCCACTCCTAAGCAAACCGGAGCAAAGGTCATTGCTAAAAAATTGTGACATATCAGCTAAAGTGACAGGCCTATAAGAAGGCCGGATACGGAGTCTTTGAAAGGCTACAGCCCAGACGTTTCCTGAAACAATGAAGAGTGATTGGCTGTCTCTCTGCAGAAGTTGGAGACACACACTTAGGCCATCCTTACAGTTCGTACAGGAAGGCTACGAATTCCACTTTCACTCCCTCAACCAGACACACACACACATACACACACACACACACACACACACACACACCACCCCCTGACCTATAAAATGGCACCATTTTCCTGAGGACTAGTCAGTCAACTGCTGTAATAAATGTCTTGAGGGTGATAAGAACAGTCCAACTCTCACCCTTCTACTTTAATTATCTACACTTCTTATGATTTTACAACGGTCCAGAGGACTTGGCTTCAGTACAGAAGATCAAAGTGTAAGAACTCCTGAAAGGCACTATGGAGGAAATGTGGGGAAATCTGAATCTCTTCATTCTTGCTGCTTTCAAACAACCATTTCATTTAATTTTAACTTTAACTTTAATTTGCCAACTTAAAAAATGTCCGAGACCTCAGTACTAATAAGACATGTAGTAGACACCATCTGCAGCAGGGGGTGCATCCTTTTTAGTCTGCTAAAGTCCCTCAACTAAAGTTATACTGAGAATCTTGTGAAACCACGGCAACAGCACCCCATGGGAACTCCTCCAGCCTCAGTGAGACCCCTGGACCTCAAAGCTAATGCTGAAGACCGCTCAGCTGACCCATCAGGTGACCTGAGGCGTAAACGAAGGGTGAATTCCATCACAGAGACGGTGAAAGACGCAGCGACCACCGATCAAAACAGAAAAATGTACAGCATGACCGTTATCATAACTCTCGTCCGCTATAGGATTAGTGCGTTTCCCTGAGGATGGTGGTAATCCTCTTAGCAGGTTTATGTAAGGAGCTGGGAGTCTTCCCCTAACATAAACATGTTGTGTGTGTGTGTGTGTGTGTGTGTGTGTGTGTGTGTGTGTGTGTGTGTGTGTGTGTGTGTGTGTGTGTGTGTGTGTGTGTGTGTTTGGGGAAACGTGACGGATGAGACCTGGCCCTGTGTCTAAGCTGTCTTTGCCACCACTGGAGTAACACATGGTTGCAAAAGACAGTGCAGCACCAGTAGAGAGGAAGAGAGAGAGAGAGAGAATGAGAGAGAGGGGGGGGGGGGGGGGGTCTTTGAGGAATGTGGCTGAAATTAATTTCCATCCATGAGAGGTACCCCCCCATCACACACAAACACTCTCACTCTCTCATAATATCTTTCTCTAAAACACACACACACACATGCATGTA
This sequence comes from Clupea harengus, assembly GCF_900700415.2. Lineage (NCBI taxonomy): Eukaryota > Metazoa > Chordata > Actinopteri > Clupeiformes > Clupeidae > Clupea > Clupea harengus. The sequence goes on from NC_045170.1 coordinate 16,219,539, forward strand.
AGCACATACACATATATACTGTATATATTCATAAGCACACACATGCATATGCACCAGGTGCATACAGGGACTCTCTCTCTATCTCTCTCACACACACACACACACACACACAGCAACCTCATGGATGGTTTCAGGGGATAAACTGAACAATGCATGGTGGCCAACAAACCACAGCGGTGCCCCAGCGTCGCCATGGAGATACGGGCTCCACCGTACGCTCACAAAGGTCATGTTATTTTAAAGCAAAGCGGATATTGTCTGGAGAGACTCTGCGTACGTGAGTGAGTTTGCATGTGTGTGTGTGTTTGTGCGTGCATGTGTGTGTGTGTGTGTTTTGTTTGTGTGTGCACGTGCATGTGTGTTTTCTGACTCACCATAAATTGCAGTTCTCTTTGTAGGTAGCCCCGGAGTGGAATCTGTGTCCGTTTCGCTCGCAGACACCTGCAAT
>NC_045170.1:16229986-16232486 GCF_900700415.2 Clupea harengus
CTGCCTGGTCAGCCTCTCCTCCCTGTGATCAGTCAGACAACTGCATTCCAGCCCCCCTCCAGCCCCGGTCCAAACACAGGGCTCAATCAGACCACTTCTCCTGACCCCATGGCTCAGGACAGCAAGTCCAAGCAGCTCACTTGGTCTGCTTCTAATGTGTGAAGTAATGTATCGCCGTTATACAGAAGAATGTTGTAATTGTCAAGAGATCATATTATCGTCCATTTAAAGTCAAATTCAGAAGGTTTAGATGGTTCAAGTAATGTGTTTGTAAGGTTAGATTTAAAGGCAGAATTGAAATATGCTGTGTTGAACTAACTGCTAATAATCCTGTATTATTTTTCCCACTGGCAGCTTTAATATGAGATGTTAGGTGTGTATTCCGAGAGATTTTCTTCTTAAATGGCAATTTTTAATTAATTTACTGAAGCAGCATCATACATCCAGTCTGAGCGGTGAGTGTTTTTAAGCAGTCTATGCAACGATATTGTCTGCCGCTTTATGGCCAGACAGAGACTGTGGTCCTCAGACACCACTGCTCAGCCAACAACCCCCCCCCCCCCCCCCCACCACCACCCTTATCCCATTCCCCTGGGTGACGATTAAAGAGCAGATGATGATCAATAATTCACTCTGTGAGGGGGAGAGTGTATGTGGGTGGTGGGGGGGGGGGGGGGTGATGGTGTTTGGGGATGATACAACATGGGTCCACTCACATTTGAAAGGACAAAATTGAAACACACACACATTACCCCACCCCCAACACACACACACACTCTCACACACACCCACACCCACACACAGACAGACAGACACACACACACACACACAAAGACACACACACACACACAAACAAAAATCTCGTATACATGCGTGTGTTGTCATGTACGTGTAAAAGGGTTTTATATACATTCTTTGCTCAAAGGCATGACTGTACAACGAGCGTATTGCACAACCTCTGTCTTCTTTGTGCATTCAAAAACGACTGAAAATAAATAGCCATAGCTGCTAAAGAACAGCTATTAAAACACTGCGCTTTTGTCACGTTGTTCTAAAAATTCTTCTAAAATTAGGTGATGTCTTATACTCATGAAGGTTCATGAAGGTTATCGGAGCACAGGTCTGGGCAACATCTTTTTTTCCATGCTCTAATGCCAGCGCCTTCTACTTGCTCAGAACAGTGTCTACAGATCAACCCTGGCGTACACGCATACCATCGCCTTCCCAGTGGCTGCCTTCCACAATCATTTACCTTATGATTTCATTGCTGTACAAGCCTCGTCACAGTTGCAGGGGTGCGTGTGTCAACTCACACAGCTGTCACTTAGGTCAAGCGTTCAGTCTGGTTTCTTCTGGTTTGGTCTAGTTTCTCTTTTTCTCACACCTGAAGAAAGCTGAATCTTTTTGGTACCCTGGGCATATACCGGTGTTCAAATGTGAACATACTGTTGAAACCTAAAGACAAAAGAATTCTTAATGAGATGTGTTCTGTATCTGACTCCCGTCCCACATACACATACTGTGTATACACATCCCACAAAAAAACGGGGGATATTTATGAAGTCATGGCATCAACTCCAGGGGTCGCAGTCAGGGTTTTATGGTAGGGAAGTCACATATACTGATTCAGTTAGTACCCCATGTTACAACACTTGGCCCAACTTTTTTTTGAGAATTCTGCTCACAAATTTACTGTTAAACCAAATTCAATATGTTTTTCAACATTAACATGTCACATCTCTGAGTGTACTGGTTTGTACTGTGTTGTACTGTTTTACAATAACTGAGTTATTAATGCATATTTTCCAGCATAAATTCCACCTGTGTGGGCTCACCATTCCTCACTATTCCTTGCCATTCCTCTGCTGAACCGTTTCAATCATATTAGTGAAGCATGGACCTCGCTCTGAGTCATTGTACGCCGCTTCCTTACCGTAAAGCCACAGACATGCGATTGTAACCACATGTGTGGGCTGAGGCCTGACCCCCAACAAGTGCCCCGGTAATTAACCCCCCCCCCCCCACCACCTGAATCAGAGGGGTGGGTGATTAGGCCATGTTGAGTGATTCACTGAACACGCGCGCTGAGATTCATACTGAGGCAGTGAATCAGAGCACGTGCAACCGACAACGGTCAGTGTATAGATTTCGTAAGCTCACAATGTGGCGTCTGTGTGTATGCGTGTAAGGACAATGTGTGTGTGTGTGTGTGATTGTGTGGGAGGTAATGAGAGAGGGTTAATGACTCAACAGTCAGCGAGACCCCTCCAGATGTGAACTGTCACTTACTGACCCTAATGCTTTACCAGAACAGGAGAAGGAACCGTGGAAAAGGGGAACCGTGATGAGACAGTTCCTGAAAATTAGAGTTCATCATGAGAGCGCGCTACAGATGGCAACATTTCAGAGGGTCGTCACACTTTGGGTGATAAACTGACAGATAGACGGACAGATCAATGTGACAAGAAAGACAGTGTGGAAGGAGGTGGGGCGGAGGAAG
>NC_045170.1:16239986-16261819 GCF_900700415.2 Clupea harengus
GCATCTTTCTCATCCATCTTTGTTCTTTCTCCTCCGTCTCTTCTCTCTAGTCTGCCCTCCTTGTCTTTCAGTCGGTCTCAGTTGTAAAAAAAAAAAAAAAAGAAGAAAGTTGTTGACCTCTTTTGCTTCCAGCTCTCAAGTGTTTGTGTACTCCAGCATTGGAAGGATTCCCGCAGCAGACCCCTATCTGTGGTGTGGATGGCCCGTGTTGGATTGACTGATGTGTGTGTGTGTGTGTGTGTGTGTGTGTGTGAGGTTGGGTGGGGTGGGGTGGTGGTGCGGGTAAGAGGGGTCACTCTGTGGAAAGCCATTGTTTGTTGGCCAGAACAGCCACAGTCGGGGGATTGTGACAGGCAGCCGAGAGCTTCAGCTTCAGGGGCTTTCAGGCAGGGGCAGGGAGTGCGTCCTCATGGACGCCCGTCGGAAAAAACAGCATCATGTTGCAATGCCGAGGCTGCCCGTGGTCGCCATGGTGACTGACGGAAGCTTCCTGTTGAGATATAGAGGGGTGGTGTGTGTGTGTGTGTGTGTGTGTGTGTGTGTGTGTGTGTGTGTGTGTGTGTGTGTGTGTGTGTGTGTGTGTGGTGGGGGCCTGTTTTTCTGTTCCAGAGTGAGAGATGAGGGAGGACACTTAGACACATCAGGCAAATAAAGAGAGAGAAACAAATGGTGTCTAAGGGTTTGCCCGCTAAAATGATATAGATTACGATGTCTGAACGGACATGCCTGGCATAGTTGCAGGTGACTGCAATACATTTCACAGGCATTACCTAGGCGCTGTCTTATCTCCCCATTCATCTCAGTTTGTCTTTGGGTGAGTCATGGCCCTGTTCCTGCCTCTCCCTGGTGACGGCCATTTCTCCAATATAAAAACAGCCTGCCCTCCCTGCGCTTGTGTCATTGTTTAACAGACTACCTTGGAGACGCGGTACAGTGGCATTTCTGTTTTATCAGCCTCAAGGATGGTGTGTTTGGCAGCCGCGGGCAGGCATGCTGATGACTCAGGCCCTACTCCTCACACACACACACACACACACACACACACACACACACACACACACACACACACACACACACACACACACACACACACACACACACACTTGCTCTGCCAGGGTCTCTACTCCATACACACACACTCGCTCTGCCAGAGGCTCCTTCTGTGTCCTTTCAGGACAGATCAGACCTTGGCCACTGACAGTCTGTGCTTTCCTCCTCTCTCACTCTCTTTTTCTCTACGTGTATTGCAAACAAACAGATAATGTGGCCTATTTACGGAGATATAAGGTAAACGACTGTGACAATGAATGACTGGAGGACTGGTTTCTACCTAGTAACATGAGCGCCTTTGATTAAAAAAATAATCTTTTTAAATGCAGGATTTTTTTTTTATTAAAAAGTAAGTCGATCTCTCTCTCTCTCTCTCTCTCTCTCTCTCTCTCTCTTTCTCTTTCCCCTCTCTTGCTGTCATCTGTCATTGATCCCTCGAGGAGGAATCCATACTCGGTGACAACACCTGCTCCCCGGGTCATATCTTATCACTGCATCTGAGGTGTTGGGTTAATATATGATGCTGAGACAGAACATATTTGGAATGACTGCCCTCCCCCCCCCCACCCCCCAAAACACTATGAAAATCTACTTAATGGCAAATCAATAGAACAATTAGATAATCTGAGTTTCCTGGGTCATTCATTTACTGCCTGTCAGGATGGTGAGATAGGTGATCAGGCAAAATGATAACCTGTCTGGGAAGAAACAAATTGTGAAGAGATAAGGTCTAGGAGATATGGCCTAGTTGCTGGCTTTGACCCAATACCCCCAAAAAAGACACACAGACACACACACACACACACACACAAGCACACACACACACACCCACACACACACCCCTACATGCAAACACACACACACAGACACATACACTCACTTTCTTTATTTCTTTCTCTTTCACACACACACACACCCACTTGATTTTCCCAATGCCCCCCTTTCCACAGCACTATTTTTGATTCCACCTCCTGAGACATGTCGCTGCAAGGACTATTCAGTCAGATTCCCAGAATTCTTTAGATGCACTATCTCAGGGAAGGATGGGAGAGAAAAGAGGAGTGAGCGAGAAACAAAAGAAAAAAGAGAGGGCCAGCACAAAGACTAAACAATGTTCTGTTGTTCCCCTTATTCGAAAAAAAAACAAAAAACAGATAGCAACTGGGTTAACCTTGAAAGAGTCTTAGTTTCCCCATGGAGTCCAGGACAGCCATGGCCGGTCATGGGACATCCTCTAGGAGAAGAGGGTGATAGATGTGCCCTTGCCTGAGCTGGTAGAGGGTGGCATTAGCGCTGCGGAGGTCATACATTCAAGTCCCCTAGGAGCACACATATACAGGGACACAAAAAGATCTATTCACGGTATCGCCAGTTGATGTAGGGAGGGAGACTCGTACACTGGAGGACATGCTAAAAGGAACTGCACATAAATGACTGGTACTGTGTTGCCTCGTGACCAGTGTATGTATGTTGGGCCTGAGAACTCAAAGTAAAAATGGGGAAAAGGGAATAAAAAGGTAGCCTTTCAGTAGGTTGTTAAATGCAATTTACATGCACACACAAGCAATAGCTAGCACAGGACGACCATGTGTGTTTAATACGCTGATAGCGACAGAAAGAACATTCTTTTGCATGCGCTGTTAGAGGGAAGCGTAGATCGTCAAAGCTAGGTGACCGAATGGTGCCCTGACACTGAGGGGTGTGTGTGTGTCGGGGGTGGGGGTTATGTGGTGAGGAAACAAGGGCCATAAAATCATGGTCACAAACAATCAGCATTTCCTGAGAGACCTTACCTTTGACCCCGTACATCACATCAACACGGGTCGGTGTGCCGTGACCCCCCTCCCTCTGGGAGACGTCCCCGCCCCGAAACACCTGGGCCTTGAGTGCTAAACAGCGGGTGTGTCGCCAATGAGTGTCTATGAATCACTCCTGTGCATTGAGGCTCCACAGTGACACAGAGGTGAAAACATCAATAGGTAAACGATCCCTTTCAGTGCAGTCGGCAGTATTTGCACATATGATGTGTATCATTGCTTTGTTGTACATTAAGGCTCCACACACCCATTGTCTCTACATGAAAATGAAAATGGTCTCTCTCTGCAGGACCATTATGGAGAAACAATTCAGGGATCAATATCAAAGCTAGTCTCTTCTTTTGTTCTCTGTTCCTCGATTAGTATCTCATTATGATCTTCTCCAGACTAGTGTCTCACAAGCATCCCCCCTCAAAGTCATGTCCACTGAGAACAAAAGAAATTACTTGCATGAAAGCATCACAACATAATCCGATTCCCTTGGTAGATAGAGTTCTGAGATGGACTGAGAACTTCTAGGGTTTCTGTAGTGCCTTCTAAGTGACTGGTAATGCCCAGGGCAGAGCACTTGAGGTCCAGGGAGAGGCATGGAACATTGTTGATGCCGCAGGGCATAAAAGACGGAGACGCGCACGCGCGCGCACGCACACACACACACAACCCACACACACACGCCGCACACACACGCGCACATCCACACACACGCACGCACACACATGCACGCACACACTCACACACGCACACACATACACACAGTAGTCCACTGACACACACACACAAACACACATATGGCAGTCTACACACACATACATACACATACACACACATTTTAGCCCTGTAACTCCACACCTGGCAGATAGCAGCAGACAGAGTACTGTGCTCTTACTGCAGTACTAATTCATTCTCATCAGACCCACTCAGGCCTCCTCCTCATCATATCAGTTACCCACGTCCTCGGTCCTCCACCGGGCTTCCCATGGTGCACTCCTGCAGAAAGAGGGAACCACATTCCTCATTTATCTGGATCGCAGATCTTATTTCTTGTGACATCAGAAACGGCCTTGTAGTACCTTGAAGGCCTTAAAAGGGAGGCGGCCTCCCCCCCGGTGGAGTGTGTTTCGAGACCCTAGTGACTTCTGTTGCGTAAGATGAGTGTGTTACCTTGAAGTGAGGAGGCAGTGGGATGGCTGAGCATCTGGTACATAAAACATCAGCCGCAGATGGAACACTTGGAATGGTGCAAAAAGGGTTGACAGGAGGGAAAATAACAAGGGGAGAAAGTGTGTGTGTGTGTCTGTGTGTCTGTGTGTGTGTGAGAGAGAGAGAAAGAGAGAGAGAGAGAGAGAGAGAGTGTGTGTGTGTGTATGGGTGTGTGTGTGTGTGTGTACGTGTGTGAGAGAAAGGGATTTAGGATGCAGACAACTTGCTGACACCAGGAAAAGGCTGACCTGAAGAATTCAGGCGCTGGGAATGGGGTCGGACTGTGCCGCTCCTGGCACCTGCGGAGGGGGGCAATGCACTCCCCCATCATCCTCACTAGCGGCACTCCTCCACATAGGGTATGAGAACGAGATAGACTAAAGGGTAGGGAGAGGGCAGGACGCTTCCTATCACCCCTACAGATGATGGAGTGGACTAACAGGGATATCTTATCATAGGATCCTCTTTATTGTGTCTCACCGGCTGTGGTGTTGTTAAATATTGGAAGCACTTGTTTCTTTTTGGAGGAATTTGGTACCTACCTTGATTTCATGAGCTCAACAAAGGCTTAGACACAGAAAGAAAATACTGTAAATAAGAACCCTTGTCTCCTGTTCATTTGTGTAGGTAACACTGGTTCTAGAACCTTCGGCACCCAAGGTTCCTGCCTCAGCAGAGACTGATTTAGTGCTGCCCTCTAGTGGGGGAGTGAGAGTGAGAGGGATTCACAGCACTGGGTTCAACATTTTCAATGCAATTTACAACATGGATCAAATAGTGTGCTGCTTTTCAGTCCAATTGATGCCGTTTTAAAATGGTAATTAGACAGGCACAATCAGCACTTGAAATAGACTTATAAAAGGACTATCATATCTAAAACATATGCATAATAAAATATGCTACATTTTGCATGTACAAAAATAAGGGAGAAAAATATGTGAATGAAAGGGACAAAGAGTGACTATGAGACAGACGTGAGACTGTTGTCCTCCCCTCTGTTGGCCCCATGTGAGGTCAGATTTGGGGGGTGGGGTGTATGCGAGGTGTCCCACAGCTGTGACAGTGAGGGCTCTAAAAGGGTGCCAGCTCGGTCCCCACCAACGAGCCCCGTCTGCCAAAAATGAAGGGGAACACGACTGCAGGACAGTGATGTGGTGAGAACAGTCCCTCAGCCAGGGAATGTGTTGACTTAGGCTGGGCTGCTCTGTGTTTAGTCTGTGGAGAGATCAAAACAAGATCAAAACAAACCAGAGAAAGTGTTCACTCACAATGAACTGACAAATGTTCTCTCTGATAAGACTTAATAGAAGAAGTCGTTATGTATCTATGTGTTATGATGTTACGTTGCTGTGGATTTAGCCTTTTGGGTCACATTAGATCTATTTTCAAATGCAGATACAAACTGCAGCAAAAATGTATTGAACAGAAGCATTGCTGCTGCTGCTACTGTTGCTACAAGCCACAAGTAAAATACATGCTGCTGGTGTATTCATATAAACCTTTTCCTTCAAACAAATTGCTGTCTAGGTTTATGGTCTCTTAACATACAGTTGTGTTGACGCCATGTATGTGTACAGTCAAATACACCTAACAGGGAAACCAGAAAAGTGCCATGTATGCGATATTCACACTGACGTTCATCGGCCATTTCAATGCCTCAGTTCATAATTGTGTAGGTAAGTTTGTTGCGGTTTTCAGGAGCTCTAAGAAGTTACTGTTTCACTTCTTAACAGCTAAAATATGAGAGGTAAAGACATGTTAAAATAATAAACCAGAGAACGGGTTTTTAAGAGCCTATGGGATACGGTGCAACTCCTTCTGAAGGGAGGTTAAAGACTGAGCCGGCATGAGTTAGGTGACTGAGTGTGGAGTGCGGGGAGCCAAGCTGTGAAACCTCCTCACGTGGAGGCTGGAGGAGCTGGGGGGAGCTGTGTGGAGGGAGCAGCGGGGAGAATGGTCCCTCCTCTACACTCCAAGTCCCCTATATCACAGCCCACCAGAGACCACTGGAACTGCCTCTCCCCCTCATGCACTCACACACACACACACACACACACACACACACACATAAACAGACACACATCCTCCAAGAATGATGATGATGATGAAAACCCGGAGGACCTAAAGGAACAAGTGGGCGGAACGTTAATCTACACAGAAAACAGGCAAAGTTCAACTCCGCCGGGTGAGAGGGAAGGAGTCCGTGTGGGAGGACGGGACAGGGATCTATTTGTGCCTGGAATTCCTGGAATAAAAAAACGGCAGACGTGTTTTCAGTAAACACTCAACACTCGCATGTCGCAATACATCACCTGCCATTTCACAACCCAGGCCGACTGTGAGCAAAGTATATGCTGTGATGAAGCACCCTGTGCTAAATGAATAGGGTGACTTCTCCAAACTGGTATTTATGAACTGCTGTGTGAGCTGATGGTTGGGCACATACCACACGTATGACTGCATAGAGACCAATTTGTGAAATATCACCTAATAACACCAGTCGCAAACACGAAGATGGATAATAAGGTTTCATTTACTGGCCTGTCAAACTCATCTCCCTTGAGATCTGCTATGTGTTGTAGAGACTGGAGCTCAAGCACCTGTGTCAACAATGTGTTGGGGCTGGTGGGATGAAGTAAACGTCTGAGGCGTGAGATGGCAGGGAGAGCGTGTGCGTGCTCATTGAAGTTACATTGAACAAGGGAATACTGGGGTATATGGGGAAACCTCCATCACTGCCATAGCTGGCTGTCATTTATTTTGAAAGGGAGTCTGTCAGTGTGTGAGTGGAGGGACAGGGGTGAGTTGCACACAGATGTGTGTATGTGTATGTGTGTGTCTGTGTGTGTGTGCTTGCGTGTGGGTGTGCATGCATTTTGCTTGAGTTCAGTCAGATCAAATACGTTTCACAGGTTAAAATGGAGGGTGTTGACAAACAGTACAACATCACATCACAACAAAGTCACAGTCCCAGAGTCCTCTTCTCTCGCTCTCCTGGTGAACTCTTGGAGGAATGTATGCAATCCACACTGGGTCCATTCTGATGATTAAATGAATACCACTCTGTAAACTGATGTTGCTTTGCTCTGCCACTGAGCCTTATATATACACAGCTGAGTGTATACTCTCAGAGCTAGGGAGATAAGATAGGAGGCATGTGGCTCTTCTGCCAGGTATTGCACGGAGCAATTTTTCACCCTTGAGGCGATCTGGATGTTTTATCAAAGCCTGCATTTTAAACATGGTCATCATGTGGATGAAATGCACCTCTCAAATAAAATTCCAAGTGTAGTTTGTGGGTTTGGATAACAATCTGTCACCCAATACATCTTGGGAAACAAGCCATTTCCAGAGCACTGAGACGTTTTGTTTTTAAACGATCTGATAGCCATCCACTATGTCTAGATAGACTCAGGCTCACTGTGTGAACAAGACTGTGTGATTCAGAGATATTACATAGAGGTCCAGAGCCACAGGTTCTACATATGCATTCACCATAATAACATCAAACTACAGGGTGGTTTTAATGATGAACAATTCATGAATGACAGAATGTTTTTAAAGCTAAACTCAAATTTGCAACACCACTCCTGAATTCGACAACTCGTTTCGCAAGACAAGGCGAAACGTTGGAACAATGGTTACTAGATGAAGAAACTGAAAAGCCGTCTTGCCAAATGATTCACAGGAAGATACCATCTTGGAAATGTGTTCATAAAAGATGAATGGAACACTACCCCATGGAGAAAAGTGAAAAAGAGTTACGCAACAACAAAGGGAGAAAGGGATAACATTGTCTGCTGTAGGGTGTGAAAACAACAGCCTGACCAAACCAAACACAGGTACTTCACAAAAGCCTCATTGATGTGTGAGCCAACCGGCTCCCTCTAGGGAAGAGGACAAGAAGCTTAGGTGGCGCTTTCAGCATCAGCGTATATTCAGAAGCCTAAAGAAGGATCTAGAAAAGAAGCCGGAGAAGAGAGACACAGCCTGTAGATGGACAATAGAATTGTGAGAAGAAACAAAAGCAAATTGGACTTGAATCTGTTTTTATACCCCTGTCCCTCCAGTAAGCATGCCAAGATGCCTTTTGGAGTAGGCGGCGTAGCTCTCATAGGGTTGAAAACTGGGGTAAGCACCAGCATGTTGTTCCCAAACTCCGTGAGGCCAGGTGCAGTATATCAGCATGACTTTTCTGTTCCCATGGCAACAGCGAGTGGACAGAGTGTGCCTTTTTTGATGAATTGGTCCCACTCGTGAGACAATGGTGCCAAGAAGGACACTGGGGCCAGTAAACAAAGCTGGGGCAGACCAAACATGATTGCAGGAGGCTCCGCCTGTTGCTTGAATTGTGTATGAATTCACACAATGAGAACGAGCAGATGAGCTTCTTAGAGGGGGAGACATTTAAAAAAAAAAAAAAAAACAGATGAAGGACAGCTGATTTGACGAGTAAAAAATGACAACATTCTCAAAAAGGTAAACTGTTCCATCCTTTATTAAACATAGCTTGCAAGAGATAAATATTACAAAGTTATTTCCTCCAAAATTAGCTTATTTTTTCAGTCAATGCATAATTTTTGTTAATCAACCGGCAGTAATCAAACAGCTTTTTTTTTTTCAATCTCCATTTTCAGTTTTTTTTTTTTTTGACAGTTAAATATCAAGGATGTGCAAAAGGTCTGGATTCATTTCCCAAATGAAAATGAAAAATAAAATGTTGACAAAGAAAGGACTTGAATATTTTTGCCTCCGAATTCTGAAGTCATTCCACAAAGGTCCATTTCAAATCATACACATTCTAAACAACTCCATTGCAATTGTTTTCTTAATGTTTGTGTTTTTAACAAATGGGATTCACAATATGCCGACATCCATTGTACTGAAATCCTAGCTAATGCAGCTTATTCAGTTAAAGAAAAAAATTAATCAAAAAGTTGACTTCTTATGAAGAAAACTAAAAGACAATCCCAACTGTATTGTCACCTTTCTCCTTAAAAAAAAGGTACTTGTACTTTTGGAGGAGATTGCCATCATCCCAAATGAGTGTACAACATAATACTACATGAAAAAAAGACTGAGGAAATATGGTCAGGGTAAATAGAGCAGATAGGTAGAAAAGAGAAGCAATCCATGGCCGTGACCGCAACACTTCCCACACTAGCTGATTGTCTGAGTGGAGAGTTTGCAGACTGCATTCTCAATGGCATCCTTTTATTTAACACTTGCAGTGTTTTCCTTTCTAATACTTTTTCAACATTTTTACAGACTAAAGGAAGTAAGCATTTGACCTTGAAAAGGAAAAAAGAAAATTCAAAGCAAATTGTTTTCATAAAATAAAAAATGTATACTATGTATACATTTTTTTTTTTTTTTTTCAATTGTAGAGTGAAAATAATTGAGATGTGTTTTACAACCAATAGCTTGGTTCAAAAGGACTACGAACAACTTTTCGATTTAAAAAAATTAGAAAAACAAAGACTAAGAAGAATATACAAGATCTGCCCTGTAGGGTCCACAAAACCCTGTTTTGAACACAGCTGAACTTGTCAAATTTTGCATGCTTCATTGTATTTATCGTTTGCTTATTTCCGTTTGCATTTACCGGTGAGTGCTTCGGACTTGGTCGAGTGCAGGCAATAGAGTGTAATACTGTCAAATGTTTGATCCACTCCAAGTCCTCAAAGACAAAAAAAAAACAAACAAAAAAAAACCACACACACACACACACACACACACACACACACACACACACACACACACACACACACACACACACACACACACACACACACACACACACACACACTGCATGGATTTTCTAGATAAACAAAGGTGTACATTTCACTGAATGTCTCTGTCGTTACTGACAGAAATTAAATGAAGAGGAACGAACACACACACACACACACAACACGTTGAGGAATGTCCTATAGGCCTCAGCCCACGGGACTTTGGCTTGGATCAAATGCTGTGGCTGAGCAATAATGTTTTTTTTTCTTTTTTTAATCTTCAAACTCTACACACTACAAAAAACATACAGCCAGGGCAAAAAAGCACCTAAAGAGCTCATTTGAAAACAAAAAACAAAAAAGCAAATTATCCAAAACCAGGAGAATTGTAATAATCCTGTACGTTTTGCACATTTTGTTACACAATAACACACAGTGATCACAAAACGAAATGACAAGCTTCACAATATCCATGGCTTTTTTGCTTGCTTTTCTACACAATATACAACCATTTTTCAATTTCAGTTCATTTTTTAATTCAAGGGAGAGGGAAAAAAAAGCATATGTACAATAAGTCATTATTACTTCTCACCTAGCAAATATCGTGCCGTTTTTATTTTGAAATTCATACAATTTTTTTTTTGCTTGATTAAATTTCATTTTAAAAATCAATAAATGAAATGATCAAACAAAATAAGAACTTAACTGAAGAGCCAGCAAAAAGAAATGTAACATTTCAAAATACTAGAAAATTACATTTTCAAAAGTTTTTTTTTTCTGGTTGATATTAACATAATGTATATGGATGCATCTATTATAGTCTGCAAGAGAGCGCAAGAGAGAAGTAAGGGACATTAATATACAAGTTTTACAGTGCTTTCAAAACACTGCTAACATAAAAAAAAAACATAAGACAAGGTAAAGCGCCAAAAAACGATGAGGGGAGAAGGTCCTTTAGTGGAAATGTAACCCAGATCATGAGATTACCGTCTACCCAATTAGAAGGACACGCCGGAAAAAAATCAGTATAAAAGAAGAAATGAACACCTCAACTAAATCTCTTCGGAGCGTAAACTTTCTAACAGCTAATATTGCACCTGCCAATCAAAATCAAGGTAGTTCTGAAATGACTGGGTTTGGGTCTTGCATCTTACTTCACCTCAAGCTACAAGTAGCATACGCCCTTGACATACGCAATAGCATATGCCCTTGACATACGCAATAGCATACGCCCTCATCACCAAACCTAAGAGACCTAGCAGCGTTTGAAATTGCTATCAAACAGGTGACCTTACCAGAAACGATGTGCTGTCCTTGGGGATATCCTTTTGGATTAATTTTAATTAAAAAAAAACCTTTCAAGCATCCTCAAAACTGCACTCTGTCCCTCCACTTGAACATACTTCCCCTCTGCTCTCCTCGCATATGACCAGGCTAGTTGGAAACACACGTTGCTGAGAAAACATCACCACACTACTACATCCTTTGGTTCCTCCTGGCCTCAACAGCTTTGTGAACCTAAAAAAAAAACCTGATTTCAAGTCCAAACTGACCCTCTACCTCTGAGGCTTCTCTGTATCGACACTTTGCTTGGTTACTTGAGCTTTTACGCTAAGTAAATGCAAAACCAGAGAAACACTGAAGGACTGCAAGCAAAGTGCTCGAGCACCAGAATCCTTCTCTGGGCCCTGAAGAATTACATTTCTACAACGAACGCTTGAATGAACAGTATGTCACAACGGTCCCCAGTCAGTTTCCTGGTGATTGCAGCAGTACGATGCTTTTAGGAAACCGCGTCCTGATCTGGCGACGCAGCAAACCCAGTTAAGAGTAAGTCGCTTTGTTGTTCGTCCCCTTTTATAATACTGCATTACGACTAAACACTGCTTTAACTGCTAGATGTGAAGGAGGCCCTGAAATAGGTCATCCAGGGATTCTTCACCTGAAATGCATTGGAGTACAGAAGAGGGTATGTTTATCGGTGAAAGATGGGTCAGTGATCTCTCACTTAAAACTCTTACTAGACAAGAGCAAACCCTCCTCTCCAAACAAAAGCAATGTATTGTTGTGCCAAGAATATGATGGGGTAGGGACATCAATGGAAAAGGAAAAAACAAAGACATATACCAAATTTGTTACAATTCAGTGCACAACACTCAAAGAGTCTCTCGTGACTTTCTGACGAACGATTCGATGACGTCCACACTTTTTTTTTTACGTGGGGGGGGGGTCGTATAAACCATGACATTCCGATAATCCTGTTTAGTCAAAACCGTTCTTCCTATTTCAAATGAACAAGAAAAGTGCTACCTCAAGGACGAGACAACTCCCGTGCACTGCTTCACACGCTGATTGCTCTACGTCTCCGCAACAATAGATATATCCATCTCCTTCTCATAAAAATCCATCTCTTAATGCTAACAATCTATACATAGTCCATTTAGATCTTGAAATAGTTTCTCTATCTCAATATGGTGATTTTATCGTCTCCAAGGGCACGTACCTTTCAGATACACAACCGCTTCAAAAGGAGACGCCGTTAAAACAACAACAACAAAAAAAAGACAATCAAAACTACTAAATAATGGTATTCTGGGATTAACAGCTCATGGTGGTGGCAATGAAATTGTCCCTCCAATTCTCTCTTGGCCCCTTGAACTCACTCTTGAACTCCCTCCTGTTTTTTGCCAAACACAAAAAACAAAAACAACCAAAGGAGTAGAAAGAGTGAAGAGCATGCAGTCAGACAGAAACCGGTATGTCAAGTGCTCAGCAAGGATATGGGATGCCAGTTTTCTTTTCCATGTTAACTCCATGTTTGCTCAACACCGCTACGGTGCACTTGCATTCACTTCCAAACCGCTCCGCTGCGTGCACGTGATGGTATTTAAACCTTCCATAGATTCATATAAAAAAAAAAAAGGTCATATACTTTATAAAAAGGGCCCTTGATTAAACTTGTGACCTGTTCCTGGGCAGGACCAGCAAGGTTGCATCATTACAACGGCTCTTTGTATGCATATCGTTGAGCCTTTTACAAAGGTTGGTTTTAGCTGCAAGATGAGTCTCTGCCACTGGCTTACCTACGAGTCTGAGCACCGGAGCAGTGCTCCAGAGTGGCATAGGTATCAGAAGCACAGAGGTGGGCTTCAATTCTGAAGAAAGTAAATACCAGTAAGTACTTCATCTGGGCAGAATATGAACGAAAGGCAAAAGACAGTGACATGAAGTCAAAAGACAAAGCTGAAAAATATTCTTTGTGTGACCCTGCATCTAGTACCCTCCCTCTTACAAAAGAAATAAATAAAATGCAAAAGAAAATGGATACCTAAAGAGAGATGTGATAAGAATAAGTGTAACAGAAGCAACAACAATAATAATAATAATAATAGTGATGATAATAAAGGTAGTTGCAATAACGACAGCAATAATAGTTGCAATAATAACGATATAGAGATTTTGCTATAGTTTAAAAGAGAGTTAAAGAGTTGAGATGCACTGAACAGTTTGGTGTCTACTGACAGGCTGCTGATTGTGTCATTTCTCATGGGTTAGCTGGGTAGGCACACGGACAGGCACTGCATGCGATGGGAGGGAGATGGCGGGCGATGGTGCTGGTGGGGTAGGGGTGGGGGGCAGTTGTGTGTGTGGGGTTGGGTGTAGGCTGGGGGGGGTGGGGGTTTGGGGGTAGGGGGGTATATTTGAGGAAAAGGAGGGGCAGAGGGGTCATGGGGGGAGATGGTCCGGTTCCTGGTGGAGCTCATTTCTGTCCGGTGATGGACTGCGATATGGACCGAGGCGGGATCATGTCCAGCAGGTACTCCCGCTGCCGGTCTGCTAGGCTGGAGCCTTTGTGGCCCCCCACTGCTCCTGGATTCAGATAGGCAATGTTCAGTCCTGCAGGGGGGGAGAGGACAACAGAGAGTGAGTGATGGGGAGGTAGGGGAGGGGGGCAATGCCAGGGCAAGAGAATGAGGAAGTGGGAGAGGAGACAAAAGAAAGGGGCAAAGGGTGTGTGGTTGTGTGTGTGTGTGTGTGTGTGTGTGTGTGTGTGTGTGTGTGTGTGTGTGTGTGTGTGTGTGTGTGTGTGTGTGTGTGTGTGTGTGTGTGTGGGGGGGGGGGGGGGGGGGGGGAATGGAGAGGGAGATGCGGGAGACTGCCAGAAAGAAGAAGTTGAATGTAAAAGCATCCAAAAGATGAGGAAGAGGAAAACAAAAGATGAAAAAAAAGAAATCGACACACAAGCTAACTGGACAGGTTGAAGGCAGGAAGGAGAAACGTCAGGGCAGCAGAGAGATGTGAAAGAGGGGGAAGAAAAGTTTGGCAAGGAGGAATGAACTGTGGTGACAGCTGAAAGAATCTCATTCTCTTTCTTACACACACACCCTCACTCTCTCTCTCTTTCTCTCTCTCTCCTCACCGGGGATGTTGTAGATCTGCCTGTGGCTGTCATGCTGGCTTCGGCTGCTGCCGCCCCCTCCGCCGCCCCCTCCTCCGCCACAGTGCTTCCCTGCCATCCCCAGCAGGCCGCTGGCCACCTGCAGCTGGGAGGCCTGGGCGAAGTTAGACAGGACGCCCCGCGCCGAGCTGGACAAGCTTCGCTGCAGAGCGGCTGCCTGGGGCTGAGGAGCCTTGGGGTTGGGGAGGGAGGAAAGAGGGGAGTAGAGTGGGGGAGAAGTGGGGGGGAGGAGAGAGGGAAAAAGCAAAGGATGGGAGGACCAATTTAGGATGAGATGGTTTTCACATAGGCCCCCATTGTATGGTTAAGGGGTAGACATCAAGACACTCTGAAAGGCTGGACTCTTCACTGAAGAGGCTAACTACAAATGGAAGTCTAGACAGACTACTGGCAGCTAAGCTGAATTTGTGGGACCATACAAACCCTAAGATGAAATGCTTTTGAACACTTTGTTGAACTAAAATAATAATAATAATAATAATAATAATAATAATAATAAAAAAAGACCTTAATGAGCCTTAAGAACCCTACTTACCAACATGGATCGATGTAGAACCTCTAGTGTTTTCAAAGAACCCAAAGCCAGTGATTTGTGGAGTTGATGCTGGGGAGTTACCTGTCGGAGGGCATGGTGCCGGATCATGGTCTCTGCCTTGCTCACACTACTGACCGTCTGGGCGGTGCTCGGGGACAGGGCGGCCTGCTTCTGAAGCCTCTGCTCAATCTCCTGCACACAGAGTGGACGGAAAAGAGAAAGAATTAAGGGACGAGGACGAGGAAGAGAAGACAGAGGAAGAGGGAGAGAGCGGACAAAGGGAGATGATGAAGGGAGGGAAGGGAGGGAGAAGAGAGAGAGAAGCCACTTAAAAGGGCAGGAAGAGAAGAGATGGAGGGTAAAAGAAGGAAGGGAGGAAGGAAGGGAGGAAGGAAGGGAGGAAAAAAAGCGAGGATGTGCCGAGAGAGTGAGAGAGAGAGAGAGAGAGAGAGAGAGAGAGAGAGAGAGAGAGAGAGAGAGAGAGAGAGAGAGAGAGCGCAAAACAGCTCTCTAAGCATTTCCACACAGGTATTTATCACCCTGGGGGTTTCTCCCAGGAAGCTAGTGACTCAGCCTGCGCTAAATGGACTGAAAATAACATCAGGTGTTGCTCTCCTCTCTCTCTCTCTCATATGATCAGGGTTTTGGTTACTTTCCAGAGCGTGAATAAATCAATTTCAAGTGCTGTGAAGTAACAACACTGCAAAAACAGTGCAGTCAAATGCAGTCGGGTGGACCGCCATGCCACTGCAAATGTCTTATAAATCAAGTTAACTGGTTTGCCACAATGTGGTTGTGAGGTGCCATTGACAGCGAATAAGAGAGCTGCATGTGGGTCAACTGACCTGCTCCTGCTGCAGGGCCTTGACGAACGCGTTCTTCAGCCGGTTGGTGTGCTCGGCCTTCAGGGCCTTCTTCTGATTGGACGTCATGCACTGCTCGCAGAGGATGCGCCCGCCCTTCTCCTGCTTCCAGTGGGGAGTGAAGTCGGTCTTGCACTGGGCACAGTGGAAGGGCTCAGTGTTGGACAACGAGCCCCGCATCTTACCTGAGGACACACACACACACACACACACACACACACACACACACAAAAGAGAGACTGTGAAGGGAATCTGCAGGTTCATATATGGCTTGGACAGGCTGAAGGACGTCCCAAGTCTCAGGTGTCCCTCTAATACACTCTCTAGACCCATATTTCAGCGGGGTCCAGATTTAAACCTTCTCCTCCCACCTTGCCATGTCAGACACCCATCTGCTGCCACTAAACAAGTCCCCAACGCCACTCCTCATCCCCCTCTACTAATCTAACTTCATCAGACTCATATTTCTACAGTTAGTTTCTTGCTGTGCTCCACAGAAATAGAACATGTTGAATTTCACACAATGGACCTGGCTGCTCATCACAACAGTAAGCTTAATATCAATGACGGAAGAGGAAAGCAATGAAGCTCTTTGTTCAATCTGGCCAATCAGTCCAAGACTGTGCAATACATTCTCAATACAAGATGCACGGATGCCCTGCAATGAACACCATAGAAACCAGGTATTAGTAGGAAGTAGTGAGCACAGACATACAGCTGCACTGCAACTCACTCTATTTCTATGCTGTATTTCTCTCTCTTTTGGTGATCTCCTTGATTATTATAACATTACTGCTCTACCCATTCCCTCCTTACTATGTACTAAAATGAATCTAAGCCCACTGCTCCTCCCGTGGTCCTCCTCTCTCACCATGGTGCTGGCTGTCGATGACGCTCTGGACCACCTCCTCCAGCCCCACCATGTAGATGAACTCGCTGTTGGCGGCCGAGGGCAGGAAGTGGAGGAGCGGGGCGGGGGGCTTGGGCGGCGGGATCTCCAGCAGGGTCTTCTCCAGCTGCTTGCGCAGGGCCAGCTTGGCCGCCGCCTGGCTGCTGGCCTGGTCCTGCATGGAGGCCACCGAGTTGGCGCTGGGCATGCTGGAGGGACTCACGGCGCCCACGCCCCCGACTCCGCCGACCCCGACGCCGGCCACCCCGGCCGCGCCCGCGGCCTGCATGTGGGCCAGGTTCATGTAGATGGCCGAGGAGGAGGCCGAGCGCTGGGAGGCCGCCATCTGCTGGCTGGTGGCCTGTATTGAGATAAAGAGTAAAAGAGACAAAAGGTATATTAGTCAGCAAAAGGAAAGTGGTTACATATGTGTAGATGTGCAGGTTCAAAGAGTAAAAATCCTGCCTTGTCTCTGCTCCAACCATGCTCTAAGCCTGCTGATTTGACCCAAAAGTTCATCCTAGCTGATGAATGCTGCTAATCCCAAAAAAAACAAAATCCAACAAAATCCAGATGTTTACTTCGAAATAATTAAAAAGACTTTTCATGAACTAGGGAACGAGCACTCTAGGTGCTGCCTGCCTTATAGATACATTTTAACACATATTTAATGATTACACATAAATGTAAGTATACAAAAGAAATGTGTGTGGTGTGTAATGACTGTTCGCAAACAATGAACAGCATTATGTTACAGCAAAATATCAGTAACGAAAAAGACTCAATTGCAGGACTTGCTGAGTAAGCATGTGTGTGTGAGACAATGACAAACACCGGAGATCGGATAGTACCTGCTGGTAGCTGACAGCATTACCCATGCCCCCTGTAGATGGGCGGCCCATGCCAGGCTTGGAGGGCAGCCTTTGGCCCTGGAGCTGTGCCGGGTTGGGGGCAATAACCCTCTGTGACATCATCATCGGGGGCAGATTGGCGTTGGTGGCTGACCTGATCACTGTGTGACCCTGGAACAGGAAATGGGGATGGATGTCAATCTAATGTGAGGTGTATGAGGCTGAGAGACCACTGACGCCAAAACCATGCTGACTATTTTACACTTGGTGTCTATGGGGAATCACTAACGGTGTGTAGTACCATATATGACCACTAGGTGTCAGCAGACACCCATTTGTCATTGAGGAATCCAGCTTATGCAAAAGTGTATATGTAAGGAACTGGGAATAAGAACGGACAAAGCCAGATCAACAAACTGCCCAGGACACACCTAATGGCGGGTGCCTTGACAACGGGAATGTACTCTTAGGAGCACAGACTTCTGGAAAATATAGGATTATCTACTAATGTAATGTGAGGTCACCCATGCAAATACTACCACAGACCCACAAGTGACTAGTAATGGAATTCATCTGGTCAAATATAATTTTACTGTATGCAGTATAGGAGACAGTATATTAAAGCATTGCACAGCCTAAAATGGCAGACCACAAACATTATGCCTTCATTCCATCTTCACAAACTAATGCTTACAACACGCATATTCTCTCTTTCATGTTCTCTCTCTCTCCTCCTCCTCCTCCTCCTCCTCCTGCTCCTCCCTCCACCGCTCTCACACATTGCGTACACACCTGTGCAGTACGGAGGTTCTGGGGCTCTGTGGTGTGCAGGCCTGGTCTCACGGGCATCTTGCCCAGACCCTGAGGGCTGTGCATGGGGGAGGGCTGCACTGAAGAGGGGGCATTCTGGACTACCGGCACCTGGGGGGAACAGAAAGAGAGAGAGAAAATTAGAGAAAGGCAGAGAAAGAAAGAAAGAAAGAAAGAAAGAAAGAGAGAAGGGAAAAGAAAGAAAGATGGATATATATTCTGAACGAGAGAGGGCTGGAGAAACGAAGAGGCATAAAGAGACGCAGGGTTAAACACCCCCTGCAGTAACGCTGCACTGCTTTCCAGCCAGTGTCAAGGACATTAAATCAGGCCCAATGAAAAGCTCGCGGCAGCCTGAAAACACAGGATCAATACCAGCAGCTACATCAGTTACACTCTTAACTGTCTGTGAGCTGCATGCCAACGAAGTAGACAGCCCAAGACTGAGGGACTTCAGAGTCAATGGCTTACGGGTTGAAGGATTTGTGTGTGTTTTGTGTGTGTGTGTGTGTGTGTCAACTGTGGGTCTGCTAACAATGCACTGAGCCTGTTGATTTTACTCATTAGTTGTGTTATGTGTGTGTGTGTGTGTGTGTGTGTGTGTGTGTGTGTGTGTGTCTACGTGTAGAGGGGGACAGCGGAGATGTTACTACTTAAAGTGAGATGGGACGTGTGGAGTAGGCATCTCAATGTCACAGTGCTGGGGCAAACATGGCAGGCAGGTGTGATATGGTATTGGAGGACGACCCCCCCCCACCCCACCACCACCACAGCCTGCTACCCCGGCTGACCTGGTTGTTTATGCATCTGATCGCAAAGTTGCTGCCTTTCAAATGCTAAATAACTCCCTCTGTGTGTGTGTGTGTGTGTGTTTTCATAAACATTTTCTACTTTTGAATCAGTCCTTAGTGAATCCATATTAAATATTTAACAAGGATGGAGGACAAGTCTAAAATTCAATATTGCAAAACAAAAACAAACAAATTAAAAAAAAAAAAAAAAAACTTGCAGTTTTGGTTCCAGAAAATTGTGGTTCAGTGGTTCTGATTCGAAGGACCAATCGATGAGCACAGTCCATCACAACAGAAAACTCTCATTCCAAACTCCTACTATAGCAACTGATGCCATGGTACTCTCTTGTTTGGCCCATCCAATGATTGAGTAATATGCCTGCTCTTGTCAAAAGAGCCAATCACAGTGAAACACCACCACACCCATTCATTTCATATGGGCGCTCACATGTGGACACAACCCCAAAGAGCCCCTCTCTGTATAGTTTTATGCCTATAGTCATTTCTATGGTCCCCTGTGGCACTTTGTACAGGGATGGCAGTGCCAAGACGTAGGTAGTGAAGATACTAAACTATGATAAACATTAGACACACGCTGCGTTCCTGTTACGAGTTCCAATAGCAAATCCAAACAAGTCCGCTATAAAACATTCTCTGCCGAGGAATGTGAACGCTTAGCTTGGCAAATACCTCACCCCGTCTGAGCGTAGACAGACGCAACGTCCAGCAGGACTACAGAAGCTCATTCCTGAGCCCCTCCACACCTCTTGTGCCTTGTATGCAGACTTCACTCCTAATAAGCCCATTACAATAACAAGCATCTGTAATGAAGCACTTGGTATTCCGGCCAGGTACCAACCATGGCCCATGCTTCAGGTGAGGATCTGTGCCCGGCTAATTAGGAGGCAGCGATACGCCTGTAAAGCACAATACGCTCTTCTCAACGTCCGCTAAGCACGGGGCATGGGGTTGGGGCATGGAGGGGGACCTTCAGAGGAGGGCGTGAAAGTGTGATAAGGATGTAAGGGGGGTTAAAGGGGTAATTTAGAGACGTATGAGGGTTAAAGGACCTACAGGGGCAGATAAGAGGGTGTTAAGACATTGGGTAAGTTGGGTATCTGCGGGTGAAGATTGATGATGGGGATAATATGGAGTTGCATGGGATGAGGTGGGGGTTATAAGGGGGGGACCGACTTGACTGACACGGGCAATAATAGATTATTAAGGTGTAGTAAAAGGTTTATATAGGTCGGTAACTACTGATACTGGTCATAATAATGAATGATAAGGCTATAGCCTTTCCAACTACGAGCAGTGAACTTAGGAACCAAATTTTCAAGCATAGCTATTTCATCTCCAAGTCTAGTTACGACTAGCACCTCTTCAGCAACACTGACAGCTTGTGAACTCATATGGAAAAGCCAGACTGCCCTGAAAAATTCTCAATGCGCCAAGATGTTTTTAGACTTTCTCCATCTCGTATTCAAGCCTAAAGCCGGTCCACTATGTTTCTTTTTTTTTCTTATCACGGAATGAAGGCGAGTGTGCCTTCAAGGAATAGCAATGATATTACACTGGCACAAGAGAGGGCATGAGAAAAGGATAGTTGGGAGTGTAGAGATTTGATGGTGATGATACTGATGGCGAGAGAGGAAAACAGGGGTATGTGCACGGAGGTAACTTGAGTTAGTGTTAACACCCCTGGGCTTCCCGTCTGGGGCATTACTCAGGTCTTATGACTTCCCATTCATGAACCCTTTAACCAAGCCAGTCCTTTGAGATTCACATTTCTCTGTAAGGGGGGAGACGTGACAAAGATGGTGGCCCATGAGTAGAGACAGTGGTGTGAGAGGAGCAGTTAGGGGTGTGTGTGTGTGTGTGTGTGTGACTGACCTTCTGGACCACGTTCTCCTTCTGCATCTGGCTCTGGCGGAGCTTCTTGAGCAGCACAAGCCGAGCCTCCTCCAGACGCAGCTCCTCCCGCAGGGCCTTGATCATCTGTTGACGCTCCTCGCCCGTCTTCCCCTGACACACACACACACACACACACACACACACACACACACACACACACACACACACACACACACACACACACACACACACACACACACACACACACACACACACAGAGATAACTTTTAAGGCGGTGCCTAATTGGGGTAAATATACAACCCTCACAGAGCAATGCATCTCACCCAAACATATACCCCTAAAGCCCTACAGGGCACCCCTATAGAGTGGTCACATCTGCATTATTCTGATTCTTCTATCCTTCCCTTGGTTTTTTTAAATTGTGCTTTTAATCTTCATGGTTCTTTTCCTTTCTCCCTCTTCTCTCACTATTCCTCACCAACGTGCCTGATTCCCTCTCTCACAAAGTGTCGTGTCTTAGAAAGCACCTTGCCTGACATGCACGCATTGTCTCCATCCATACGGAGAAATAGAATTTAAAAATTCATTACAGAGAGATCCCGAGATTACTTGTCACGGTATGAACTGGTAGGCCCAGAGGTTTTTTTTAAAACGCATGTGCCTCAAGCCATTCAAAACTATTGCTAACATGTCCAGTCACGCGCAGCAAGGTCAAAAAGGTCACTCGTCGAAAGAATACGACTAGTTTGTTCAGAGCCACCAAAAGTTCAGAAAACATTATCAAGTGAGGGGCTGACATGAAGAAGCCTGTGATGAAGTCCTCCTCAAATGACTAAAACATCTGGCTCATGATGACCATCACAGACATGCATATATACTGTCCACATAGGACACATGGTGCTTGTCTATCCTCTGTAGAGTCCTCCAGAGAGAGCATGTTTCAGAGAGGGGGGGGGGGGGG
>NC_045170.1:16262250-16337232 GCF_900700415.2 Clupea harengus
TCACATTTAAATTTTGCACAGATCTGCAATTTCGTTACATTGCGTTTTTGCATGTTACAGTAATTCATGAATGTCCAAGCTGATGTCAAATCTTTGTCAAATGTGTTTGATCTTACATGTTATAAGATAACTATAGGCCTACATGTCTTGTGATTGCGTTTATTTGGAAATGATTTCGTGTTTGGGTCGTGATTTACCAGTTTACACTTTATTACGCTGTAGATTTAAGGTTTTTCCACACCAGAGTAACCAGTTGAAAGTGAAACAATTCTCCTGCAGAAAAACTGTACTCTGAGATGACATATGGTTTACTGACCACTCGCTACTCTTCGGGGTGGCCGCAGCTGTCCAATGTGATTTTGCGTCATGAGTGTGAGTGACACCAAACCACTAGGAGCGATGCGGAGAAGTGTCCCGGGTCTCCGCTCAAATGAATATCAATCATGCCTGTAGGCAAGTCGCACCTCCCCTTTGGGTGTCCGTAGACCTGTGATTGGTTCGTCGGGGACCAACCTGCGAGTGCCGGCGAAAGCTGTTGTATCAATGTCCATTCACTGACCAAGGGTGTCAGCAGGGACAACAATACGATGCTGAATAACTAATGACCGCTCTCCTTTCCTTTGGTCCTGAATAGCCACAGCTAGTATTCTGAAAGTGGCTTTGGACGTGACCAGCAGCCTACCGTAGTAAAGGCTGCACAAGGGGTCCTGAAGAAAACAAAAGTAGAAATGTTCTCCTAAGTTTATAGCGTGATATATTTTTTCGAAAGAGAAGAGAACGCAGGAGAGTTTGCTAAATCATTTGGAGTTTCTCTTCATTATTGTTATTTTGTGTTTACGTGCACGAGCGCAAGGAGGACACCTGCAAAGTCAAGACTGTCATTTCTCTGGGGAAAAAAGGAGTTAAAAGCGTTAAAATGAAGCCTCGGATTCTACTGATCTTACTATCCATCTATTCATGTAAGTATTTCTCATTTAGCCCGTTATTTCGTTTGGTAAATTGGGTTGTTTTAAACTTCTTCGGTGTAGTAGCTCACACTGGATCGGTAGTTTTACGCAGAGGATGTACAATAAGGTTTATATAGGATAGGCTACATTAAGAGTTGGCGTATATCGTATGCCCTAATACTTACACTGTGGAATTATCTTCTCATTTTCTCGTTTGCCAATTATACTGGTATACTAAAAGTTGTCGAAAAATTTCGCAGGAACTTGTCGTGATATTTATGTTTATAAGATCTAATTGAAGTTCCTTAGCCTATATTTGTATTGTTTGTATCAGAAGAATACTATTACCATTTCAATTACCATTTAATGTCCCTAGGTATGAAATCACAATGTATCTAGCCCATGATATTATTGGCATGATGCCAGAGGTAATTGTAGGTACGCTGATGTGTTATTAGAAATGAACATGTTGAGATCATGTTACAGTTTAATAACACGAGCCATAAAGTTTTACGTCATGCGAAAACTAGAGTTTATTGTGACACTGTAGAGACTTTGTGGGCCTACTCTGTCTTTCAGTGCATCATTCTAATGTTTAGATGTTGGTGGAGAGCTTAAGATCGATGCTTTTAGGTAATGATTTGTTCAAGAAACCATTTATTTATTGTTCGCATACCATCATATTGACCTGAAACAGCTTGAATTATGCTTCTAATACGTTTTATTTCAGCATAAGGAAAAACACGACCACAGCATGACCACACAGTTCATAATGTATGTCTTGGCCAAGTTTGTATTGCTGATGACCCTCTAAAGTCTAAATATCTAATATTCAGGGTGATTGAAGAGAAGTGGAGAACAACAGTAACTCTCATGGAGGTTTAACTGGTTTCTGTTGAAGTAGATCTAAATAACGAGACAACAGTGCCCCTTCGAGAGACAACCAACATCGTTTGCTGATTGAGCCTATATTGCAATATGTCTTCTCTGTAACCTTTACAGCCATCCCTCATTTTAAGTAAACTAAACGACTCCGATTTAGAAAAACAAGGCCATGCTTTAGTATTGTCTGTTGTGGCTCACAGGGAACTACAAGTCTGATGAGACCTAATTAATTAAGCTATTAGTGTGTGCATATAAATAGGGCATTGTGAAAGGCGTTTCCTCACTCGCCTCCCAACAAGAACTTGAGAGTTGCGCGTGGGCATACTTAGCCATAATAAGCTACTTGAACGTTTTATTACGATGGTACGTGTCATTTTGCAAGAATATTGACATTTTAACAGTCCAATGTCTCAAACAAAACTTTTTATGAATAGAATTATGAAATGATAGTCTTATCCATTGTTATGAAATATTTCTAAGGTAGCCTATGCCAAAGTATCCAAACACATTAAATATGCATCAAAAGCTAGATATCTGAGCTTACCCCACTTACTCACTAATGAAAGATACAGGGCCTGAGAAATGGCATCAATTTACGTTTATTTTAGACCCCCGTTTTTTAGACCCCCGTTTATATAACACCAACTAAAAGCTTCTAAACTTTATGCATATGCCTCATTAAAAGGCATAAAACGTTCAGATTGGATTTAATCCTTTATCACCTGGTCAAAAATAACCATGAGATGATTAGACTGGCATAGTCTAAGTTTTACTTTAATAAACATTATCTTAAAATCAGTCTGTGAGCAGGTCCTGGGTGTACATATGGGCCTTGACTTGCAAATGAAATTCACATTCTCCCCTCCTCCAAAAATAAAAATAAAAATGAAAGAGCTAAACAGAAGGGAGTGGGCCTGGCACTGGCCTTCCCACCACAGCAGACCGGAGATGGCCTCTCAGACCAGGCTGAAGGGAGAAGCACTGGTGACCTTTTAGGGCAGTAAGGGGGGGAGCACATTGACCTTGTGGGGTATTAACCTTTAGGGTCCCCCTCCTGCTCACCACAGCAGTCCAAGGAAAGGGAGGGAGGGGGGAGGGACAACACAACAACAAAAAAAGAGTACGGAGGAAACAATGGCCGGCGATGCACCCCCACCCCCTTTTGCTGACCTGACCCTCACACCCTCATCTCCATAACACTGCCCGTGCCTTTCTGGTAGGCTGGCCAGATTGAAACCTTATTAAGGAGACTGTGTGTGTGTGAGAGAAATTCTGTGTGTGTGTGTGTGTGTGTGTGACTGAAGTGTGTGTCAGGGTAATCCCCCCTGCAGCTGGTTGCCCATGACCGTGTCCACACACACACTGCCCCCCCAGCAACATCTCCAGGTCCCGTCCCTCCACCCTGTCCACGCAGAGATAGGATACACCACTAAGTCTGACAAGACACCCCTCTGACTTAATCTAGCCAGGCATAAAAGGCCCAAGCAGGGATGGGTGGGCGATGTCTCTATCCCAGCCTGGCTTATGATGCGCTGGGGAAAGGAGTTCCCCTGCTGAAAGTACAATTATAGGGCCAAAGTGATGGCCTGGCCGCAGCATGAATCTGCTCAGCTTAATCCAGATGAAAGCGTTTGGTTGGCAGGGGAAATCCTGGGGTAAATTTAACCCACGGGCTCTTTGAGTGAAGCGGATAAGATGAGGTGTTATAACTCCTACCAGGAAGCATTGCCTTGGTTACGGTTCTGAAGATAATGGTGTAAAATCCCTTTCTAGAATAGTAGAATAGTAATATCCACATGATGAGTTACACTGATGCAACATAAGGTGTGTCACTCATAAAAGTTGAATGGCACATTCTTGTTGGAGGCGAGATTTCCCCAGATGAGACTGCTGACCAGTTCAGTCGATGTCTCATAACTGACAAGCAAACAGGTTGACTGACTGTGGGACATATCGTGAAACTGACCCTCAATGGCTTTCCCATAAAGTTAGCAATGACAATCTTGTCCTCCATTGCAAATCCTCCATATCATAGGACTCACTTGACCATGAACAAAGTGGAGTCCCACAGACTTGAGGGAAAAAGCTGTCTCTGGCAGGAAATGTCTCTGGCAGCATAAGTGCCAGAGAGCTTATTGATTTTAAAGGGTTCGTTTTTTATTTATTAGCAAATATTCTTTATTAAACCAAGTATTTTACAGTCCAGAGAGACGCCTGAGGGGGTTGTTTATATGAAAAGAACAGTTTCTTCCCGAGGTCCTCCCCAATGGATTTAAACTTGATATTATGGCCGTTCAATAGTAAACACCGAAATTATTGCCTTGAATCCATACCATGCCTAATTCCGTTATGAAGCAGCTTGCTGCAAAGCAATAAAGGACACATTCAGTGATGTTGGTTTGAAGGAATGCCAGCTGGTCACCAAGCAGCAGCCATAAGTCTTGAATGACACTCAGCAAGTGGCTACAGTGGACAGTGATGCACAGTGACATTCAAAATCAGTGTGCATGTATCAAGCCCACCTGAAATATCACAGTTTGTGTGGGTGTTTATCGATGCTACCCAGGAGAGCTTGTGATTGATCGCACGGAGCTGTTTACTCAATCCCAACTCAATGTGCTCCCATGTCTGCCCCATGGCTCAAAGCATCCGTTATTTTAATTAAAACAAAAACCCCGGTTCCCATGGTGATTAAACCTTTATGGTAACCTTTATGGCCGACGCTCCTTTATATCATCACAGAGCACAAATCCTATATGTGGGTAAATAATGGAAACCCCAAAGTTCTATGATCACTAACAGTCAGTCATTTGATGTTCTGCAGACACTAGAGGAAATGTCCACTTGGGAGCTATGCTTGGTAATTATGCCACACACTAGAAGTCATTTAGCAGCAATCTAACAGCACCAGCTAAATTAGCATGCTATAACTTGCTATAACAAGTATTAATGGTGCTGTGTATATTACACTGTTGCCATTCAAATAAACTAATAAAACAAACTATGGACAGGACTAATACACTGGGGGCCCACATTTCAACTTTTCACTGGTGCCAGTGGTTTCCATATAATTCAGTGGCTTTGGTTTTCTTCCCTTCAGTATATTTGGCAACTTAGTCAAAGCTTCTTGTGAGGAGGGCCAAGTCATACTTGGCTCATCACAATCTAATGAAACATTGGGGGTTCCCTTCTGCCATGTTTTCATTCAGCTTTTTGAACATCACAAAGGTCCTTGCAATAAGGAATATGATGACATTACACAGAGGACCACTTGTTTTTCAATACTTTTTTCTACAGTCATAAATGGCTGGCTGAAAGTTTAGTGGTCCACTTATGGGACTTTTGTGGTCCACATAAGATGTTGTGGCTCATAATGTGATTGCATTAATGGAATCCTGTGCCCCCCCAGTTACTCTTCTTCCTTGTAATTAAAGACTAAAGGGGAAGCCATGTGGTGTCCTCCCCCCTGCAATTGGGGATTATTGCATATTGATCCGACCACAGGTTTGGCACACCCTATAAAACCTGGTTGTTTGACCATCAGAAACAATCTAATCAAACAAATGCAGATGGTCACTTCTGCTAAGGACCAAGAGGCTTTTATGGCTGATAGCAATCTGACCAGTAGTGGTCAATAGTTTAATTCCAAAAAAGGCTGAAATACATTGTATGATTAGATTTAATAAATTACCTAATAAAAAACATCGTCGCGTATCTTGCAATGATCATTTGCGGTATTTAATTAGCGTAGGCCACTAACGTCAGTCCGCAAAAGGCTGACAAAAACTAAAAGGAAGTGATAGCCTAATTAAGCCTCATTAAAAACATAGCCTGAGTCACAGAGGTGGCACGCGTTTGTTTCTCAGTCGGAAACGGTAGCATGTTTACACGACTTTGAACTTGGCATATGCCCACTAATGACAATCAATTGTTAAACAAAAGACTTTTGGCTCCCCCGCAGCATCTAAGCGCGGTAAGAGGCGGCAGTTGTGGGGAGGGTGAGTTTAACTCCCATTACGGAGACAAAAGGCGCAGCCGCGGGGCACTGAGATTCACACCCGCCCAGAGAGTCCTGTTTTCGCATTCAGCTCTTTTCAGTCCCTCCCCCAAAGTTCACAGTCTCTCATTGTCGAGCAGGAACGTTGTAATGGATATTATAATAGGGAAGAGGGATACAACGAAATATTTTTTTTAGACGTCTATGCATCTAAAACGTTAACAAAATAATCGTTTACATTTATTTTACACCCATTATACGAATTAAAAAGTAAAAATGTGTAACTGTTGGACAGGCTGTGACCTGAGGGTTCCATTTGGCAAGGACATTATGTATCAATGTTAGGCCAGTCATTACAGGTAGATTTGTAATGTCCAAAGCTGTGAGATTTTAAACTGTTAAACAGTACAATAACTTTTGCACATTGCTTAAATACATTGCAGCACTACAGTGAATTCTAATACTAGTATATTTAAATCTGTGTTCACTGAGGACAGGTGTTACTGGCAAATTAGTGGGTGGGAACAGCTTAGTTAAATATATCACATCTTGATCAGCCTTTTGGTTGCATCATGCAAACAGAGAAATTGTGGAATGCACTCAGTGAAGGGATTTGCTTATGTTTGCCTTATCCTGTTCTCCAGAAGTCTTTCAGTCTTTCTAGTTGGGGGCTGGGGTGGATCAGAATGAGTGTTTGGCATGACAATAGCCTGAAGTTCAGGCCCAAGCTCAGTGGGGACAATGGACCAAAAGACAGTGGGGGACGGAGAAATGACAGTTTCGGTGACCAGGCCCAGGCTGTCCTCCAAAGTCCCCTCCACCCTTCGCTAACTCTCCCATGACCCCCAGAAGGTGGAGGGTCACAGACTTGAAGATGAGGCTGGGTGGATGGGAACTCCTGCTGTGTTGGACAAGCCCATTCAACCTCCCCACTTCTCAAAAAAAACTAATTTATGACTCCCCCCTTTTTGATGCTGAATTCATCCCTGAATTTGAGCACTCAATCACACCACCACCAATGCAGGATGCATATAGGTTTGAATAGGCTATTAGCATGTTTCAAAGACTCTAAGCTAAGCCAGAGAATACATCTGGATAAACTTCAAAAGGCCCCTGTAATCAGGTTGTCTCAATACTTAGACACACACAAACACACACACAGACCAGATTATCCATGATATGGATGCTACTGCCACAGCTACTTTTGATGTATAAGGCGCTTGCTGTCCAAACAGCTCAGATTAGGAGGCAGTGAATGCTTGCATTGAGATACAAATAGAAGCTGCTCATAGCTGAGGCCCTTTGTGGATGCATCAAAAAGTGATGGATCATATAAGGGCCCACTGAGGCACTCATTGTTGTAATAGACAGCAGCAAGGGACTCGACTTGGAACTTTATTCATAGTGGCCCAATACTGTTTATATACAGGCACTCTATGCGCAGTCTTAATGATATAAAGTAAAATCAGTATTTTCCAAAGAGAACATGGTTTGAGGTTTATATATTTATCTATATATTATAATTAGTATTGAGGTGTAAGTGGTCAAGAGATTTACCAAAGATGTTGGAAATCAGGCCCCATGTTTATTTCACAACAAAATGAAGCATCCGTCGTTTGCACTTGAGACCTGGTGGTGCCGCAGAGTGGAATGGATTCTGAATCATCCAACAAGCACGGGCATATTAGACTGCACCTAGTGCGAATGTGAAGTCAACTCTACTGTTTGATCAGGAAGTAATTTTTCCTTTTGTTTGGAACATTTCCCCCTTCAATACCACAAACATCCTCAACCACCTATTCCACAAGGTCCCAATATTAGCCTTCCCAGGCCCTCTGCAGTGCCATGTGTTCAATATATGAGAGCAGTGGCTGCAGCTTGTGATGTAACCTTCCCTCCCCACAAGGGACTCCTGAATTACATTACCACCCATACGGCTTGCTGGTGGACCTGAGAAAGGGGCTTGAAGGGGGGTTGGGGAAGCAGTGAAACCTAACTAAAGCAGGAACAGCTGAGCCAGAGTGTCTCCCTTCTACATCTGCTGGGTGTGACCTCATTACCGGGGGAGCAAACAGAGAATTGGCCATCTCCTAGAGTGGACTGGGGTGTGGGATCTGGGGAGGGGGGACACTAGGAGAGATGGACAGGTGTTATGAACAGACAGAGAGGAGAATTGAGGGAAAAGCAGTGAAATGTATATAGTGCTTGCTTGCCATAATGGCATTGTAGAGGAGCTCATGTTACATAGGTAGAAAGGGTGAACCAAAATAGCTAAATTGGTTTATTGGCAGTAGTGTGAGTGACATAGAGGTCACTGAGGCAGAGACTGAGAACTGAGAACACCATGTGGGCTCACTGTCAGCTGTGATTATGATATCATGTGAGATGCTGCTAAATCAAACATAGGTGTGTACCACAAGGTGTAGCAGTCCACTCATCAAAGACCTTGAGGGATATAATTTCATGGAAAATGTAGCCAGGGCCTGTCTGTTTTTATGAGATGAGATGTATGCAGTGAGAATGGGTCAGCTTCTTGTTCGGTGATAGACAGAGCGGGATCAAGAGTCAAGGCATCACTAGGATATTTTCATCAACATCAGTCCAAAGTGTAGCCAGAGTCAAGGACAGGAGCCATGCATTGCAGTGGATTGGATACTCATGTGGGGTTTGCCAAGCAAGTGCAGCCAGCAAGACCCTGCTTTGCATCCTTACGTACAAGTTCAAGAGCAGACTTTAGCACCTCAGGCAAATCTGGCTCCCCACAACCCACAGCAGCTGGGAGAAGGGGAATGGCTATCAGTCTGGGTCAAGATGGGGCAGAGGGGTCGTCCCAGATCTGGGGTTACCCCCCCCACCATCACCCCCATGAAAAGCAGGGAAATGGTCCATGTCGGCAGGGTCGACGTTAACACAGAGCCGGGGTGAGGTGGTGGCATGGGAAAGTCACCCCGGGGCTGGAGAGAATGGAGGGGACATAGAGACTACGAGGAGGCGGGGGGATGAATAAACGAGGAGCAGGGCAGATGGCCCCATTTTTGGGAGAGGAGATGAAGGACCCCAGTGGTTGATGGGACATTTTTGGGGCGAGGGTGGGGACCGCCAGGGGTTGGAGGGTGGAGAGAAAAGCAGCAGTATCTCAGTGTCGTCACAACCCCTATTGTTATCGACAGCGGCCTGATTCAATGGAGGGTCCTTTAGCTTGACCCCCGTAACCCTTAGCGCTCTTCAGGCAGATCTTCAGCATTGTCCCGGGCTCCTGTGTGGCTCAGTGGCTGCTCGGCATTCGGCCCTATTGTGGCCAGTTAGTCAGGGCAGGCCGGGGTTTTTTTTTTACGAACATACTAACACAGCCATCAATCTGTCCAAGGGGATTGGATGTCAAGTGCAGTTCGGGTCTGAAAAAGTTTGCCCTTAGGGGTCGGTTTGAGTGGCGTGTCACTATTGTGGTCTCCGTCCGTTCATCAGTGCATTGACAAAATCTCTTCAGAGAGTAAAGCAGTTCCATACAACAACAGATGCCAGGTCAACACTGAAGTTATATCAGCATATATACTTTGTGTTTTAACTTGGATTCATTATTCCACTCACCAACATCATTGTTATAATCACCATCATCAACATAATTAGAAATGCTATCTCACCATCATCATCATTATTATCAGCATCGACATCATCATCATCAGTATGATCATTTTCATCATTAATTTGAAAACTAGATCATCTTCATCTCCACCACCACCATCATCATCATCATGAAGGTCCATCACTAACATCATCATCTTTACCAATGTGAAGTTCCGTCATCTTTGTCATCCTCGCCATCATCACATGATCATGTCTGCAGTATAAGAAGCTGTATTATCATCAGGTAAACCTATGCAAACCCTCCCCATCAATCCTCTTAACCGACCTTCCTCTCTTCCTTCCTCTCCTTACACAGGTGTGTGTAGTGCTTCTGAGTTGGCCTTCCTGTTAGAACCCAGTGACATCATCGCTGTGCGAGACAAACCCCTGATGCTGGACTGCAAAGTGGAGGGCGAGGGGCCCATCACCATGACGTGGCGCAAGAACGGGGTTCCGGTACCCACGGGCCCTGGCACACGGGCGCAGCTCCTGCCCAACGGCACCCTCCTCATCCCCAGCTTCCAGAAGAGACGAGACGGGGACGCCACCGACGCCGGAGACTACGACTGCGCCGCCCAGACCCCCTACGGCATGCTGGTCAGCCGCAAGGCCCACGTGCAGCTGGCATGTGAGTGTTGAGTTTAGGGGAGCATTATAAGGGCTGAGTCCTGAATAAATACAGTATATGCACTCTCATTCTCTTTGACACACACACACTCCGCTCACACACACACAAACACCCAAAGTATCACAATCACAATCAGTTTAGTCAGAGAAATAGAAAATAGAACATTCACTGAAGAACACGTATACATCTATATCACTGTGCTCATTGTGTGCATTATATCAACTGTAGGCTTGGCCACAACTAGCCCTTTCATACAAGCACAGGAAAACAGCTTTGAGCCTCACCACAGGACTAAACCACATGGGGTCCAGCTTCAGTGAAAACAAGCTTTACATTCTGATGTAACTGATGTCCCCCCCACACAGAGATACCTGGCAACCTTTGGAGAGATTATGTTTATCTCTGTTCCCTATAAAGAATGAGAAAGAAAATAGTCTGAATACCGAAAACTTTATTTCAGCACTATGGTACCAAAAGTAGACACACACACACACCCACACCCACACACACACACACAGACACAGACACACACCTACACATAGAGAGAGAGAGAGAGAGAGAGAGAGAGAGAGAGGTAATTTCCTCACCAGTTCCCACTCTGCTCTTGTCCAGTAAAGCCAGGGGGTTTGTGGGTAATCAGGCAGAATTATAGCTGTCACAAGGTGTTGCTCTCTCAAGGCAAGGGGGTTGCCATGGCAATGCACTCACATTGGGAGTGCCCTCTCCACTCACACCCCTTTATTGATTACAGGAATGACCGCTCTCTGGACTCTGTGTTCAGCTGGTTCATACCACTGCTCATTAGAACAGGAACAAAAGCAGTTCCCTTCTCATACAAATCAAATGGCAATGGATTATTTTGAGTAATAAACGGAGACACTAGTGATTTAAGATGCTTTAAGATGTTTACAAACATGACATCAGTTCTGCAGTGTAGTTTCACAGTGGTGACTTTGAACTCCCCCCCTGACCTAATGCAGTGTTGATAGTTTTGTGTATAGTTTCATGAGCAAATCACATTTCCCCGTCCCTGTTGGATAGAGATAGGCTGCTAAACCCATTGACTCTCTCAGTGAAAGATTACTCTCCAACTGTCTCATTCCCCTTCTGTCTCCTGTCCACAGCTCTGCCTAAGTTCCACACTCACCCAGAGTCCATGTCAGTGAATGAGGGTGGAGTGGCTCGCTTCCAGTGCCAAGTCAATGGGATCCCCGAGGCCAAGATCGCCTGGGAGAGAGACCGTGTGTCTGTCAGCACCAAGGACAGCAGGTGACGCCTCGTTTCCATACACACGCACACTCGCCTCTCACAATCACAAACGCATAGATGCATGCATCAGAACGTTCATTCACTCAACCACACAGAGACGGACGCACACACGCTTGCACACACACACACACACACACACACACACACACACACACACACACACACACACACACACACACACACACACAAATAGACACAGAACATTAACACATGCACATTGATGTACATGTGCTCATTTGATTATATGATTTGGGATTAAGTGCCAACTGGCATTACAACTCTTTAAACTCCTGTGTCAGCTCTGGGGGCCTCTGAGACACACACACACACACACACACACACACACACACACACACACACACACACACAGAGTTCTCATTGCTGTGTGTCCCCCTCTTTGTGCAGGTACACTCTGCTGCCCATGGGCATCCTGCAGATCACAGGAGTGCGCCGGTCTGATGCCGGCCTCGTCCGCTGCGTGGCCACCAACATCGCCAACACACGCTACAGCCACGAGGCCCAGCTCAACATCACTGGTAAGGGCCCATCTACTTCATCACCTGGGGATGCTCCTTGTGCATGTTATCGGTGACCATGCTGTTCATCCATTCTTTTGTTAATATACTTGTTCACACTTTTTTTTCAAGACACTAATAAAGTCTCTCTCTCTTTCTCTCTCTCTCACTTTGTTTTACTACCATTCTCTTTCTCCCTCTTTAGGTGGACCTCCCCGTGTATACAAAGAGCCAGTGATCCTGTCAGGTCCTCAGAACCTGACCATCAACGTCCATGAGACGGCCATCTTGGAGTGCATAGCCACTGGCAACCCTCGACCCATTGTGTCCTGGAGCAGGCTGGGTAAGACCAAGCAAACAGGCCCCAACCGCAGGGTTTAAAAGCACCATTTATAACTCCAAAGCTAAACACTCACTGCACAATGCATAGGCTTTTTTATCAGTGCTACCTGGATGCTGAATTTAAGGACATTGCAGCTTTCTGCCCATGTTGCACCAGAGTCATCTTTTAAGATTATAAGTATGGGCGGTACATAACTGACCCTTCCTAACCATGTTACTGTATGTCTGTCTTGCGTGTGTGTGTGTGTGTTTTCTAGATGGGCGCTCTATTGGTGTGGAGGGCATTCAGGTGCTGGGCACGGGGAACCTGATGATCTCTGACGTGTCGCTCCAGCACTCTGGCATTTACGTGTGCGCCGCCAACCGCCCCGGCACCAGGATGAGGCGTACCGCACAGGGCCGACTGTTGGTGCAAGGTAAGCATGTCCACAAGGCAGCATGGACACACTCAGCTTGAGGAAGCAAAATCCAGACATGTTTTCTACACCATCCTTGTTATTAGCCACATGCTTTGACAGTAATTATACCCTCAGATTCAGGAAAATTGGCTGATTGGCAACGGCACCAAAACGCAGGGGAGGATATTTACACTTTGTAAATTTGTTAAATTCCACGTTTGTTTAAAAATCCTTTTTTATAAAATCTCTCTGCGCCTGTCACTTTGCCAACACACAGCAGCTCACTAAAAGATGATAACTTCCAACTCAATGAACCAGATAAAGATTCTTCAGTTATCTGTACAGAAGAGGTATTTTTAGCAGTTAAGCAGATTCTGGATGCTGTAAATTATTTTTATCACCAGTGGCATCAGGTGATTAGGAGATGGCCATTCCATTCTTCTGATGGTGGCAAAATCATGTTTGAAAGCTGTGGTCAAGCATCAAAACATGATGGAGTTTTTTCTGCTGATTTTGACAGCAGTGGTCAAGCACCAAAACATAGCATCTCAGCTGATCAGTCAGATGGACCTTTCTCCTCTCTCTGCTCTCTGCTACCCCCTAAAGACTGACGGTGGCAGGGCTGAATCCTGTCTCTGTCCCCTTTTGTTGACAGCCTATCAATGGTAGTCTATGACACAGACAAACATGGCAGTGGACATGGGGTGTGTGTAAATGTTAAGTGTGTGTGTGTGTGTGTGTGTGTGGGGGTGGGGGGGGGGGGGGGTATTGTCAGATGGGGCCTTAATGAGAATTGGTGGGTGTGGGGCCTTTTGCCAACCAAGGAGAAAAAAATATTGGATTTGGACCTTTGTCCTGGATGATGATTGGTCAGAAAAAGTCAATATCCAAGCTCTAAGCCCTACCCCCTTATTTTCCCTCATCACCTTGGCGTGAGACCCTGACTGCCTCTATTTTGTAATTAAGCAGTGAGGGTGGTTTCCATCTGGTCATTGTTGGGGGGTTGGCTGGAATGGGGGGGTGTAGTTTTCATGACGGTGGGGGTTAAACCATGTGGAGGTGTCCCTGCCTAACTGATGACATTACTCATCCATGATGCAGCAACCGTCCACACGTTCATTCCGCTCATATTTCTCTGTGTCATTACCTCAGTTTAATTGGCTGCCCAGTGGGGTGAGATGTCCCCTCCTGAGCCTAAGAGAAACGCAGCACAAGCACACAGCAGAGATGCTCTGAAGGTTTTGCACACTGCGTGTCTCTATAGTGTAGCTCTCAAACTACACATTTTAAAGGCCCTGTGTGTTTTTTTTTGTGTTGAATTTCTGTTGTGGAGACATACTGAATGGCATGATGAGTTATTAGTTATTAGTTTGGTAGATACGGTTGGCTGTGATTGTTGATGGTGGCCTTATCAAAATGCACTGTGTTTTCAAAGTTGTTATGCAACCTTCACTGGTGGACAGCGCCTAATCAAAATCTTCTCAGCATTCAAGTCTGTCTATACTTCAGTTAAAATGAGCACTGACATGAGTCTGTGATAGAGTTAGGATTTAGAGCCATGGCCATTTTCAGTGCTTGTGTGTTTCCGTTTTACCGTTCGATCGTTACATTTTGCACCCAGCTGGGTTTTTTACCATTTTCTTCCCCCTGTGTGCGGCTTTTTGACCTGATCAATCAATACTTCCCCCTATCAGTCTTTCACAAGTGGATTGGCTCTGGACACTTTTGGGGAGCCAATCTTTAATGTATTCATTAATTTATTGATTGAATTATTTGGGGAGGTGGGAGCTACTGGTCTTAAATCCCCTATTTTCTAGCGCACCCCTAAATCCTCATTGCAGTTGATTGAAGCATCAATTTGGATTTTAATTGTGCATCCAATGTTTGTAATCACAGACTAAATGCTGGAATTAGTGTGTATCTGCATTGCCCCCAAACAAATACACGCTGCATCTATATGGCTCAGTAAAGAACAGCATCTATATGGCTCACTAAAGAACTGCATCTGAAAGCTGATACCATCATCTTTGTTCCTGTACTAGAAAAGCTTCCTTGCATGTGTGCTTTTGCCAGTCAGTGTTACTTACTGCCCTCTGCAGAATAGTTAAGGAAATGACTACTGTGATTGCATAAGATCACATGCTGTGACCTAAGGGTCATATCACATGCTATATGGGTTATGGGAACCCATCATAAGCATGACCTGAGTGATAAGCCTCAGCCAAGTTCAAAACTAAGCCCAGTTGCTGTGCTTCCCATCTGCCTCATGTCCATAGTGAGGTGATGGGAGGCCAGACTGTGGCCTTGTGTTGCTGGTCTTGGCGTGCAGGTCATCAGATGGGAGGTTTTGTTGTGTGTGTGCATATGCATGTGCTATCAGAGGTCTACAGAGGTGCTCTCTTTCTCACAACCTTGGAGTTCACCCTCACACACACACATACACACACACACACACACACACACACACACACACACACACACACACACACACACACACACACACACAGTTATATATATTCAGCTCCCCCTGGCCTTGAACTAGGCGATGCATGGTCACTTTTTTGTCACCGGCTTTGTTTTGCCGGCCGGCAGGGAGCAGATGCAGACTTGGTCAGAAGACAATAGAGGAGAGAGGAAAGGGTGTCGGAAGAGAAAGAGTTTGGGGATGGGAGGGGGGTCACAGTGGGGGAGTGAGGGATGACCTCTCACCTCTGGTTCCTCACCTTTGACCCTTCCCTTATGGGCTCCCTGGGATGCGGGTCGAAGAGAAGCACGAGAGAGGGCGGAGCTCAATTGATGGGCTGGGAATGAGAGAGAGTGAAAGGGGAGGTGTCTGGCTAAATTGCTGGGTCCCAGTGAGGGAGGGGTCTGGTGACAGACCCCCCCACCCTCCATCCCCATTTCCACATCCCTCTCATCCATCCTCCCATGCCTCCAATTGCAGTTTCCACAACGTCAGAAGGGGGGCAGTTGTTCTCGTCACAGCTGGTGGTCAGGCAGTGGCCTGCTGTGGGGCCGAGGGCCATTGTGTGTGGTGCCTGCACTCCGCTGAAAGGACCCCCCCCCCCTTTTTTTTCATATGAAAAATGGGAAAGGGATAGATCTTGCTGCAAGGCTTTTTTAAATGCAGATCACACAGCTGCCATAGCTTTTTTGACAAAATATGTCAGAATGCATCAAATAGATATCAGTCAATGCTTCAAAGAAATGATTCGTGGATGTCAAGAAATCTAGCAGAGATGTCAGTGAATGAGAGCCTGAGTGGCACTAAACATTTCCCTGTGTGTCATATTCTAGCCGTGACTGACACTGACACGTAGCTCCAATTCCTTGTTGATAACATAACATCAAAGCTGTTTTTGAAATGTTGCGTAGATGTGTAGCTGCAGATACAAGCCACAAACCACAGCGGGCCACCATACATCAATACTTTCTTTGCATGCTTATCACAGAGAAGTGGAGAACAGATGTAAAAAAAATGCAAAAGCTGTGACCTATCCAATCACATTCAAGGTTAGATCTAAGACCCTGTCCGAAGAATAACTGATCAATAACTGGTATGGTCTGCCTGATGTATGGACACCAGGCCTGACAGTTTGATCCTGGGATGCAGTCAGACAGGCGATCAGCTGAGAGACTGGACCTGACAGCAATCCCCACTGGAGCTCTCTCTCTCCTTCTCTCTCTTTCTCTATCTCTCTCTCTCTCCCTCTCCTTCTCTCTCTCTCTCTCTCTCTCTCTCTGATGCCTCTAAGGCCAGCCTTCTTCCTCTTCCTCCTGATTTAATTTCCTTTTTTTTCTTTAGTGACTGAAACAGAGGAGGTGTTATGTCTCTCTCTGAACTCCCTGTGAACCAAACATGGATGTGCTATATGGCATGATGCAGTGCTTCTATTTTTAGCCTCCCCTCAATCAGAGAACCTTAACCCAGAGGAGAGAGGCACGCAGCATGTGTCACGCAGCAACATACATCGCACATGAGGGATTATCATGTTTGCCATGTTGCTCCGGTCTGTAAACAGTAAAAAGTCCTCTGTGTCCTATTATTCCACAATAAGGACAACACTGCTCTATGGTTTACAGGGACAGAATCAGGTGCTAGCGCTATGGTGCTATGCTGCTATGGTTTACATGCACACAGTCACAAACCAGTCACCATTGTTTACTGCCATTGTAGTT
Source organism: Clupea harengus (assembly GCF_900700415.2). Lineage (NCBI taxonomy): Eukaryota > Metazoa > Chordata > Actinopteri > Clupeiformes > Clupeidae > Clupea > Clupea harengus. The sequence goes on from NC_045170.1 coordinate 16,279,035, forward strand.
GTAGCATAGCATATTTGCTTCTCTTCTCTGTCCTCTTTTGGTTGAAGTGGACAAAGAGAGCACAGCGTCTTTCTAAACAGCTGATAATTACTAATTGTACATAAGTATTTCTTTCTATGCCTCTTAGACTGGGATTCTAATTAGTGTGATCTTCTGACGAAGCATAGGTGTGAAAGGCTTCTAAACAGATATGGTGAATGGGACTAGCATTTTTTGAGTGAAGGAGATTAATAACACCACACACACACACACACACACACACACACACACACACACACACACACATTTTAAGTTTCAGATGTTCTTCCAAAGGTTTGGAGGTTTGGGTTGACCCCTAGTTTCATCCAGCCTGACAATGGCTTCCCAGGCCCAGCCCCTCCCTTCTCCTCCTCAGCCTACCCCTAAAGCCTGAACACAGCCAGCTCTAGCTCACAAAACCACACACTCATTTGCATGTTCAAGTGCATTCTCACTCACACGGACCCCCATTGGCACACTTAAGGCAATAATAACACTTGTGCACTAGTGCTATACTCTAGCCTTGCCCTGTTATGGCAAATTATATTGAGGGAAAAGCTTTGAAGCATAGCCCAACAACAGAATGATCATCAGCATCATTAACAACAGCAAACTAACTGAACTAAAACGACAACAAATTTATTTTGCTCATTCTCATTTCCAATGAGAGCACAGATCATAGTCAGCACCTGCAAATGACAAATACACCCTGCAGTATCTCCTCACTTTGTTTGCCCTATTAAAACGAATCTGGGACACAAACAACCGCAACCTTAAACCAAAGACACAGGAACCGTCCTTAAAGCCACCTCTCTAATGACCTTCCTCAATTATGGATCGGGGGACGATCCATATTTTTTGTCGTGTCCTCAAAGAAATTGGGCCTGGTGGACTGGGGTGCGGAGCCAGGCCTAAAGATCCGCGCCTGCATTGATTAATGAGCCCCTATTGAAATTGGCCGTTCAGGTGACCCCTGACCTCTCTGCACACATCCCACTAACCCCCACCCCCCCACCAAACTCTTCCAAACCCCCATCTTCCCAGGGTCCAGGGCCTGGTTGGAGAGGAGAGGTGGGGGTGGTGTGGGGGTCGTGTGGTTTCTCGTGGTGGTGGTTTGGGATAGTGTCAATAGATCAATGTGATGCTGGGGGATCGGGGAATAAGGGGGCTCTGAGGGGGCTCTACATATATGCATGGCCATTGTGCGGCTGTTGATGGAGTGTCATGCGTAACGTTGAGCCAGCATCTGTCCCTGCTCTGGTGGAGGGGAGGGGAGGGGAGGGAGGAGGTAAGATGGTCATTGGAGGAGACAGACTGGGGTTATTAAGGGACCAGGGGTGAAGTTCAAGCTGCAAGAAATAAAAGATGATTTTGGGGTGTTTTGTGGGTAAAAGATGAATGGCCTGAATATCTTACTTTCAGTGAATGAAAGGGCCACCATTTGTGGTTTGGCTCCAAAACTCTTTCCATGAGTCCATGACACATATACTTATACTCCATGTTCAAATTATACTGATTTGAAAAGGTCCACAACAGCAGTGCAGCAAAATACCCAGCATCCACCACTGTTCCTTTAGATTTAAAAGGACATTTATGTCATAGATTGTGTTTGCAAGCATAATCACATGCATATCAAATGTGTCTATGGCATTGTACTAGGTTTCACACAGTTGAGCAGGTCTTTACACAGCATTTGCTCATGAGAGAGTCCTACACATTAGCTCAGTTGAAAGTCACACATGTTATAGGGAATACTAAATAAAGTTGTAATCTTCTTCTGTGGTCACTCTGAAATCTATCTGCCATGGTCTGTATTGTGATGTTAATGCTGGCCATGGTCATTACCATTAATGCTATTCATGCTGAAACTCTGCTCTACAGTGCCACCTCTGGTGCAAATACATATATTGCAACAGCAACTTGCCTTTAATGGTGTTGACTCATTTTAATTCTTCACCTTACCCTTCTCTCTCTCTCTCTCTCTCTCTTTCTGTCTCTGTACATCTCTTCTTATCTCTCCTTCTCCTCTCTTCACTCTTTGATCTGTTTGCTCCTCTTCCTCCTCCTCCTCCTCCTCCTCTTGCTTCTCTCAGCTCCTCCTGAGTTTCTGCAGTGGCCACAGTCTGTGTCTAAGGCGCTAGGTGGCAGCGCTGTGTTCTCCTGCGTGGCCCAAGGTGTCCCCGAGCCTCACCTTATTTGGCTGAAGAACGGCAAGATCCTGACTCCTGGAGACAATGTTAAACTCACCAACAACAACAGGTACAGAGCCAAAACTGTTCATGACCTTCACTATCTAAAACAAGCTCATATGGCTTAGTATACACAGGGATTTCAATGACATGTAGACTGATATGACCACATATCTGAAAATATTCACCTTTTGTATTTGGTAAGAGGTATATTGGCCTTCTGTTTTGGGGTACAGACTGTTGTAAGAGACCTAGGCAAGGTAGTATTTCTTTCCTTGCAAGTATCCCTGCTGGAGGCATAGGAAATTAGATTATTGTATTGCAGTTCTGGCATTTGGCCACAGGGTGGCAGTCTATGATAGCTGTATACTCCGTCTCAGTTTCTCTCAAAGCCAGACATCTGTTGAAGTTATTCGAGACATATGGAGCTTGAATATATCAAGATCAAATTGATTACATCATAAAAACGTCATCATAAATCATATGACACCGATATGTGAATTTGATCATGTATCTCTCATTCCCAGATGCGAGAGGAAACACATAGTTTAAGCGCATTCTTTTTTAGTCTTCCCTAATCATATCTTAACTAATTGTCAATACTATTTCTACTATTGCTTCAGCACCCTTGCCTTAACTCGCATCACCTCTGAGGACGAGGCTATCTACCAGTGTATCGCCGAGAACAGCGCTGGCACCAACCAGGCTAGCGCACGCCTGTCGGTCTCTCTGGCTAAAGAGCTGCCGGATGTCCCGGAAAGTCTCAAAGCCACCGCGCTCTCCGGTACCTCGCTGCAGGTGTCCTGGACGCAGCCACCTGCCGAGGTCACAGATGGCATAATTGGATACGTGCTGCACATCCGCAAGATCTGTGGTAAGTTTCATTGGTTCAAAAGGTAATACAGCAGTATGCAGTAATATAGCCTGAGTTTGATTCCAATTATGTTGAGAAAGTTTTCACACAATATACATAATCTGGTATTTGATGCATACATTGGTTTATTATTAGGCTACATGATAATTATAGGTCATTAGATGTTAAAAACACTCCCTGTATTTTGTGAAATGGGATAGCCCAGCTCAGTGCTTTTAGTTTGAATACGAAAGCTGACAAGCTTTTTAGTTATATTACTAACAGTGATTTCAACAGTAATACTGTAATGTGTGTTGTGTCCACCAGGTCTATTATTATATGTAGTGTTGCTAGTTCATCATGAGTCACTGGCACTGCCATAACGGCAAGCTGCACTACAGACATTATTTACACTTTACCATTGTTACAATTATCACGTGTGATCGATTTTCAGAGCCAGACAGCAAGGAGCTCCAGGAGGCCATCAGCAAGACCACCTTCCAGCACGACCTCGTCAATCTGGACCCTGCCACCACCTACTCCATCTACCTCAAAGCCTACTCTGCTCTGGGGGCCAGCCCTGCGTCTAGCACTGTTGTGGCTACAACACTAGGGGGAGGTAGGGACCTGTGCACTGCCCTTTACAACACTACATTACATGGAGATATACTTAAGGAAAGACTATAGAGCAGTGGTTCTCAAACTTCTCTTGACTGGACCCCCTTTGATAGTGAAAAAAAATAGTCAAATGAAAAAAAAAACATTTGAACAGTTAAACATTTTCAATTTCATTTCCAATTTTTTTTTACATCAGTTAAGCTGAAATATTTGATCAGTTAAACATTTCTCTTTTTAAATCATATTTGATCAGAGCTCTTGTTTAAAACATTTAGTTGGTTGTTTAGGTTTCTCATTACGTTTATTTTACGCTCTGAACCCACTCCCCTCTTGCTGTAACTCCGCACCCCCAGGGGGCCCCGCTCCACACTTTGGGAGCCACTGGTACACCACTGCTACAGAGATTGTGCTATCCATGTACTTGAAACACTTGACCCTGAATGAAGTCAGCGTTTCACTTGAGAATTATTACTCTGCGTACACTGTTTAATATTTAAGTTTTGAAAAGAAATGAAATGACAGTCTGCTCTAATTTCTGAAGTGAACAAATCTCTTTTTCTCCTTATCTGTATGCTTTGTTAAATGCTCATTCTAGCAGTGTGCTTGCGTTTTATATTATAATGGAAGAAAAGTATTTTTATAATGAAAGAATCAACCGTCCATCTCATTTGAACTCCCCCTCTCTCTTTCTCCCTCACTATTTACCCATCTTTCTTTCCACCTCTCTTTCTCGCTCTCTCTTCCCCCCTCTCACTTTCTCCCTCTCTTTAATTCACAGTGCCCACTCCACCAACCTTCTTCACCAAGGTGGTGAACTCCACAGCGGTGCAGGTGATGTGGGAGCTGCCCAGTAAGGCTGGCAAGGCCGAGGGCTTCAGGCTGTCCTACCGCAAAGTCCCCCACGGAGAGTTCCAGGGGCCTCTGCAGATGCCATGCCATGCCAATGCCCACACCATCACCCATCTAGGTGAGGGGCTACGCTGTCCGTTTGTGGTGTATGATTGAGTTTGCACACAACTGATTAAATCTCTAAATAATTATTTCTCTAAATACATCTCTAAATAATTATTTCATAATAATTAGGTTTCGTTGGCCCATTACCAAAATGTATAGTTTTGATGCGTTGAGTACAATAGAGATTATAAGAAACCTTACCTTTTAGTGTTTCTCATTCACTGAAATGTTTGCAAAGGAAGGAGAGCTGCACCTCAGGCACAGACTTGCCAAAAAGCTAACTTAGCAACGAGGTGAAGGCGGGGGAAGTGACTTAAACAGAACTCAGAGAGGTGCTGTGAGAAAGCCTGGAGAAAGAGGAAGAAAAAACGTATTGGGAGTCACTTACAAAGTCAGAGAGGAAGGCAAAAGAAAGGGGGGCGAGGCAAATTGAGTCCAGAGGGAGTCTAGAGGGAGAGACGCCACTCAAACAACCACAACAAAAAAAGCAAGTGTACACAGCAAGCCCCAGTCAGTGTCATCCAGCGGATCAATACCTCCCTATATACTGCACTTACTTCCAGATGGGCTCAATATCTCTTCACCTCCTACTTTGCCAGGCCGTACGTGAGGTGAATCTATGATGGAGATTTGTTTGTGTCCTCTTTCTTGTCCCTCCCACAGTGCGTGGCGCAGTGTACGAGGTGAAGCTGGCGGCCTTCAACGGCAACGGGGAGAGCGACTGCTCAAAACGGCTGGTGTCCCTGGCCGAGGATGGGGCCAGTGCCAAGACCAGCAGCGGTGAGAGCCTGTGTGCGCTTGAGACTGCAGAGTCTCGTAACGCATGAAATTAGATGTAAGGGGGTGATTTAGTGCAGATGGGGGCATCCACAGCTGGGGTTGCAGAGAGTCGAAAAAATAGATACAGTACATGGTATGCATGATGAGTGTGTGTGTGTGTGTGTGTGTCTGTGTGTGTGTGTGTGTGTGTGTGTGTGTGTGTGTGCGTATAATCACCATTGCCATACTTTTTTCTTATGGCAGGGAGCCTATTTAATTGGCCCTATCCCGTGTTAAGTGATACGTTTTATTTTGGTCTCTGTGTGACATTGCACCACATGTCAGTGTGTGAATATCTATATGCCCACGTGTGCTTGGCGCAGGAGGAGAGACCCAGTGCGACTGCAGACAGGGCATGGACAGCTCCATGGGGGGCATCGTGGTTGGCATCCACATTGGCATGGCCTGCATCATCTTCTGCGTGCTCTTCCTCATGTTTGGGTACCGGCGCAGGTAAGGGGACTTCAAGCTCAAGACCTTCCTTCCTGTAAAATCACTACACTTTCTTGGCTATTCTGACACACCCTCAGATGAACTTGTAAAATGTATCATCTGTTTGGTTGAACTTTTCAATTGAACAATGCAATTTAAACATATAGAGCTCATGTAGATTGTAGCTATGAGATTAATGTTAGTGCGTTATGCTAGAGTATACTAGTGTCCTGTATAGCTTTCAGCATTACAGGATCTGTAGTTTTGGAGAATCCTAGCTGTGGTGATGAAGTCCCAGTTGTGAGCCTGGATGCTGTCTCCAGTTTCTTCTGTAGGAAGGGGACCCAGGACACTTGGTCTGTGCCACGGGGGGACGATGGTGGGCACCAGGTTCAGAACAACGGGGTACCCAAACAGGCGGTGACCCGAACGACTGAAGCCATTGAGTTAATGCCTCAGGTAAACCCACCCCCCTATCCCACTCACACACATACATATACACAAACCCAGATACACATGGAGCTTGTGAATATGAATAATTCAAACGAGTGATCCATAAATGAAAGTGAAACAAAAGATTGAATGTAATGTGTGCATTATATTTTGAAAGAGTGATCTATTTATTGTCTTTGGAAAGAGAGTTACCTTTATGTAGTCCCTGTAATGTCCCTTGAAGTGATCTGTCCAAATTGGGACCTGATGTCTTTTTTTGCCATAGATTATAGTTCAGTTCAGTTCACTTCTGTCCTTATTCATTTCCCAAGGTTAATTGAGTTGATAGGGAGGCGAGTGCAACCTCTAAGTGTGCATGAAAATACATGCATCAATATAGTCCTCCACTTGTGAAATTAAGCAATGTTGCACTTTTCTAATAATAACTGAATAAAATAATTGGCAGAGCGTGTTGCCTATAGCACACATGAGTCATTCTAAATACATTTGACCTTTAGGACTCTGACTCATGCCTTTAATCAATGAAGCCCTGACATATTTCTCCATCTTGGCCTGATGGCCTCCAAGCCCTCCATCTACGCCTAAATGAGATATTACCTCAGACCAGTTTAATAACAAGAGACACAGTGATTGATCACTACAAGAAAAAAGCTTAGCTGCAGAGATTAGTGTATGGCAAAACGGCCAATGTTGAGATTGAGGGCTGAGTCTGAACAAGCTGATTGGCACTTGAGAGCAGGAAGTGATCGATCAACTCTGATTGACATGTTCCTGATTAAAAACACTCTTCCTGTCTCACCTCCTCTCTTCTGATCTCCGCAGGGTCGCAACATTATCAGCCAAGGAGGTGCGCCATCTCGCCCAGAGCAGTGCCACGTTCTCGTCGAGCAGCACCCGTCTAACCTGCCTGGCACAGGCACGGGCACTGGCTAGCACTAACCCCCCCACCCCCGCTTTCAAACGGTTTGCCCCCCTCCCTTTACCTACGGTTCTTCCACTTGGCCTGCCCACCATGCCCCCTCTTCCTCCTTTAAAGTCTGTCAGCATTAGCCATGTCTTGTCTGCCCGAAACAGAAAACTTGCTGCTAAAGTAAAAGGGATCGAAGTGACCCCTGCCACAACCTAAGAGTCTAATGATGAATTTGGGGTCTTGTCTGGTTCTCTATGCCTCATTGGACTCCATTGCAGAGAAAAACCATTGGTTGTCCCCCCCCCCTCTCCCCATGACTAGCCTATCCCAGTTCCTCTCTTAGAACCAAAGCTTTACGCCTTTATGATCTGTGTGCCATGTGTGCTTTTGTCCACGTACGTTGGCACTGAATGTTAGCCTTAGGAGATATTATGTGACCGTGACACACTTTAGCCTCGGTTACTCAAAGTCTTATTTCCCATATATTGTGTTGTGGAGGAGAAGAGAGCGCAGTACTGATCCATACTGAGAAAAGCTATGTAATATTACCACAGGACTTTCTGCTTTAACCAAAACTTTCCCTCCAATGCAATGGTGTCCTGTGGTAATATTATGTCCCGCTCTTGTACTATGATGGTTAAACCCTAGTTGGAGCCAAATATTCAGATGTAGTAGGGAGTTTTAAAATGTATAGATTTCAAAAGGGACAGGTGCTTGTTTGACCGTCTCCTCATGTTTTTGGCCTTAGCTCTGCAATGCCAACAGATACACGATGCAGCCTTTACTGTAGCCTTGCGAAAGTGTGAGTCTGATAGAGTTGATTGTGTTGCGTTTCACCATGTTAGCCTCGAGGCAGGCCAACTCGGAAGAACCGTTTACTCCTAAACCCCCTCCAAAAGAACCCTAAAACCCTTTACCCACACCTCTTCCGCCTACTGGCTCGAGTCCTTCCCAAAGTTCCATACAATACCTCCAAAGATAGCTACCTCAGAATGTCCGAGCCATAGTTGAGACGAATATTTGCCTGCTGCTGTTTGAGCAAGCCTACCTCAGCCAAAAAAAAACCTGAAAAGAACCTACCCCTTCTTTTCACGCCACATTCCCTATGCCCTCTTCCCAATGCCCTGTACCCCCCCTCCTCCCGTGCCCTCCTACCCCTACTCAGTGTGCCAAGCCAGCGTCCCGTGCCAGCCTCCGCCGCCGCCCAAGCTCAGATGCCCATCAGGTTGACTGCCATGGAGAGTGTGACCCTGGGCTCAGAACGTCTGCAGCAGCCTTCCGTCGCCGCCTTCCTCCGATCGTTCTTCTATCTGCCTTATTCAAATACGTGCCCTGGATGGATGTCTTCTCATGCTCAAGGATTTTTTTCTTCCTCCGGTAGCAGTCTGTCTGCCAGTTGTTTTGTCTTTAGGCTACCAAAAGGAATGAAGGCACAGCACTGTGTTTTTTCTTCTTTTTTAACAGCCATAGATTGCTAGTGGAACAGATTCTGCCAAAAAAAGTGCTGCCTGTGCCACGTCAGGAGATGGCATGGACAGGTGCCTTGTCTCCCCTCTGCTTTATCGTCTTCCTGGAAGGGTTTTTCTATGAGAAGTATGGACCTATAAGAGTGTCTCCATGACTTTTTTTGCCTTATGGTGATGCTCTTGGCCTTTCCGTGGAATCCTTCAGGAGATCTTCTGATGCCAAAATACCTTGAGAAGACGCCCCCCAAACCCCCAACTGAAGAGCCAATCCCCCTGAGGTATACCGGATGGCTTTTGTTGTCCACACCCAACAGGTGATCTTTCTGAGCCGAGCCAACAGGTCTGCTCTCCAGATGCCAAATCGGTTACTGTGGGAACGAGTGGGCGCAAGCTGATGGCTGACCGTGTTTCAGGGTTACCTGGGAGACTGATGTTTGTATGTTCGTCATGGTGACTCCTGCCACGACCATGCACGGGCACGGCTAGCTTCCATTACTTGACAGCCTATCCAAAAAAAAAAGAAAGACTTTTTTATATGAAAACCAAGCTGAATGGTATCCAAAGATGTACAATTTTAAAATGGTTTTCGTTCTGTTGCTCTTTTCTAACATTCTTTTGAGATATACTTAATGCCATTCTAGTTTAGGTTTCTCATAGTTCCTGTTTTAAGGGGTAGCCACAATGAGAAATGCTTTCCCTGAACCAAAGCCAATTGTTACACGCAGATTGCTAGTGATCTGCTGACTAACAGTTTTGAATAACACAGGTTAGTGATTAACCACGGCTCACCTCTTTTGATATGGAACTGTCACATTTGCTTTGAGTTTACCATTTAACTTTTAAAAACTTTTAACCAAAATGAAAATGGGATATATTTTCAAGGAGATTTTCTATGTGAATAATGAAGAATATGACAGTAGAATTATTGCCAAAAAGAATTTAGATGAAATAATAATGTGACCAAATACCTTCTACATATTTTAACATTCATAGTCTTTATCTTCTGTACCACTTCCTCGTGACCAAAGCACAGGACCATGCATGTATGCATGAGGGCGTGGTGGGATTGTATAGGTGTGTGTGTGCTCTGTGATTGGCTAACAGTTGGTTAGTCCTTGGGACAGTAGAAGCTTACCGGAACCTTCTAGATGCAGAACCATGTCAACAAAGAAACAATTAATCCTAGTCAGATGACTAGATGGGCCAAAGAATGTCTGTTCAATAGTATCAGAAAAGCCTCCTGTGCTTTATCTGATAAACATTCTTTTTCCTCTGTTGTAAGAGGTTGGTCATACGATCTGAAGGTCTTTGCCGAGATGATGATCTCGGCACCAAAGAATTGTACTGTGAAGGGCGTTCATGGTCTATGCCAACCAAAAGCAGAACCAAAGGAGGTGTTCCTGTAGGGCTCTACTGTTCGCAAGGTCAGCCTGCAAACCAAGATGAGTGTTAAAGGTTTAACCAAAAAGCTGCAGTTGAAACGAGTCAAAGATGTGACTCAAATCCTTTTTTTATGTCATTATGAGATTGAGTGTGAGATGACTGTGATACCAAAAGACAGAGAGAAAAGAAGGACGTTTGTAACATGGGAAGTTGTTTGAATTTGCCCCCTCCCCCTCCTCCTTTCTTATGTGATCCTTAGTAGTGGTAAACCTAAAGCTTGCTCATTCTTCAGAAATTTAAAAACAATGTTTGCTGGTTGTGTTTGCAGAACATGTCTCTTATGTTTTCTTACGTTTTATCCAGCATAATGTTATGTTCTTCCTGCTATGTGCAGGCAATGTTGCCAAAATGAAGACGTTCATTTTTTTAAAATGTTATGATTATTATTATTGTTAATGTTATTATGAATGTTATTATTATTATTGTTTTTTTTCTGTTTGGTTTTTTTACTTTCACACTCTTGTTTATAGTTATTGTCTGGCATCTTATTTTCATTGAAGCAGTATTAGACTAATGTGGAAATGTTCATTAGGAAAGTAAAAATACACGGTGAGTCTCGAGTACGATATATATGGTTCAAAACCTCAACACATCCTAACTTCCCTCCTTTCAGTTCAGCATGTTAACTGAATGTTAAACTGTAACCATTTTGTCTTTACACCATGAGGAAACACCCACCTCCTATATCTTAACAGGAATACTATTTGATTAATTCACCAGTTCAAGGTCTCTTACTTTACCCCGGTACATTGACAGAGACAAAGGAAAGGAGATCATATATGATAAAGTAGACAGTAGAACTGTACCATGGACTCCCGTGTTCGATATTGGCTTCAATAGACTGAACCATATGCTTCTGACCTCTTGGCTCACCGGGTAGAAAATTAAGAAAGAAAAAATGATAGAGAATTAGAAACTAAAGGCTAGAACCAATGACAGAGAAACAGCAATGCTTTAATACCTGCTGTAATATTTTGTTCTGCAACATACCCACTTGTACGTATGTCTGTGTGTGTCCCATGAACCTTAAAAGCTTTAAACCTTTCTGTGAGGCAGGGAAACGCACCTGTGTCTCAAACCAAAAAAAAATGTGAGAGATGGGATACAGTTGACACTGTGTGTTTTGAAGGATAAAAAAGCAGCTATCACAAGAGACCAAGCAGCTGTCACCGTCATATACTTTTGCACATTGCATTTACAGACTACTACTGACACATGAATCTCACAATGTCAAATTGTTTAAAATTCTTAAGAAGCTGATCTTTATCCAGTTTAAACTTAGTTTGCCCTCAGAGTCCAGACATAAGTAGTTTTTGGATCGTTCGTGTCCAAACTGCCTCTCCTTTGCATCAAAAAGATGCTGAGCAGTAGTACATTTGGCCCAAATTGACAGAAAATGGCGGCATACATTTTTTCAGTCCTGCCAAGTCAAGATACAGTGCTGCCACTATATTGCCATCCATTAAGAACCACTACGGCATTTTCATGTGTCAGGTTGTGCATCATTCACCGCGGTGCTCAGGCATTAAGTTGCCAATTATAACCGCCGTATTAATCTATGATATTTGCAGCCTATTTGCTGTCAGACTTTAATTGAGATGCTGGTCATCGTTAAGAGAGACGAGGACGGTGAAATGCTGTGGATGTTCTTTCAGAAACTCCACTGCCAATAGCCTGATCGATAGAAAAGTCTCTGCCCTTCTCCAAATTCTTCTCCACACTCCCCATTGCAATGAATTACTTTCTTTGGCCTTATCATTTAATTGAAAGCGAGAGGTGATTTTGCATATTTTTTCCCACGACTATTGGTCAATAGGCAACTTGTACATCTTTAAATTGAACGGGCAGGAAACTCAAATGGCACCAATTATATTTTCTCCATCTGAGTTATTTATTATATAAGGTAATACTACAAGGAATTTCATCATTAAGTCTGGTCAAGTAAAAATGTCTTTCATTTCATCTCACGCTGCTTGGTCTCCGGTGAGGACGGCTTGCATTTAAAGGACTGAACACATCTTTATCCAACACGTCTTTATTTTCACTTTCGGTGTTTTTTTACATTCTCCAGATTCCATGGCGCCTAAAACCAAATAAAAAAAACAATGAAATAGAGAGATTGTGTGCGAGATGTGTTTGTGTGTGGATTTATGTTGGGTGTATGTATTACATCCACTCAGACAGTACCCTTAAATGGTTAATTATTTAAGAATATGTGAGATTGCATGTGCAATTACTGACACGATTGCAGTTCTTGTTGTTTTTGAGAAAACATATCAATAGTAACATCCATAATCGAATATGAACTTTGAAATCCTAACAGACAGATAGCATCTTAGCTTTTTGAGAAGTTGCATAACAGGTCGATAGAATATGAATAGAATAATATATAGAATAGTAGAATAGAATAATTATTATTACTATTCTATTGCTTATTATTCTAAAAATATGTAGTAGAATAGTAGAATATGATTTGATTGTGATGTTGCTGTGTCTTAGCCAAGCTGCTGTTGACTCTGGAGCGAAGTATTGAGAGCAGACTTTATTCATGACCTGATGACAGCATGAAGTGCCACAAGAGGCCAAGGTGAGAGCTAAAGGCCGAAATATGCTTCTATGACTGCGTTACGCAGTTGCTTCGACGGACTTATGAACCTTTTACAGTTCTTTGACAGTTGGTGGGTGTTGCAAAGCAATTTACTGCCAGAACATTAGGGGCGTGACTTTTTTTCCGAAGACCAGAGAATCAAATCGCAACGCTGAAAAAAAAAGATGGCGGACCAAACTCCGTAGATGGTCATATTTCTACATAAAAGTTGTTTGTTTGACTTTTTTTGCCTAGATTTTTTTAAAGTTACAGAGAAATAGACACTGTTGGAATGTAAAAACCCTGTTATTGTAACTGAAAAATACGTCTGAGGGAATTTGCAAAGTGTCTGAGCCAGCTATCTAATTTTAGCATACTACGACCCACAAGGTAAACAGCTATGTATTGACAGATTGACGGAGACGGATAGTTAAAAAATTTGGGAGGTGCACGTCAAGCCACGGAGAGGTGCTCGAAGAGGGTTTGCAATGACGGAGAGGGCTCTGCGTGTCTGCGTAAAAGGTTGACCATAAATTAGGCTTAAATCACTATGTTCCTAGCACACTAATCCATCACCAATCCATCTGAAAGACAGGGAAAATATGATTCTTTACCAAGCAGTAGACATTAGACAGGCACAATACATTCTAACTATGGCATGTACACTATTAGCAGAGCTGGAGGAAAATATGTGTCTTGGTTGGCAAAGCATCAGTGAACAGGATCCAGGTTCTGAAAAGATTAAGGTGCCGAAACCTTACTCTTTCCTCCTCCCTTGAGGGGCTTGAAACTTTTCCCAAGCAGATCAACCATAGCTGCCGGTGCCCTCAGACGGCATGGATGGGAGCCCGCTCGTAAAATGTTTGGAGAAACACCTTTTGGTTAAATTAGGCATATCATTTCTGTGAGCCCTCTTTGTATTCTCCTCAAGGGACTTCACGCCGAGTCAGCATATGGACTCACATATTAACCCAGAGCCTGTGGGACCTCTGAACATCAAATTACTTTGAAACGCTCTGCCCTTAAGGTACGATGTGCACGGAATGACATGATGTGGTGGGAAGGCATAAGCTGAGTCATAGGAAAGGCCACATCTCTATTAAGTTTGAAAAGATACACCACTCTAGTCCATGAAGAAAAGAGTCATTTCCAACTTCAACACAGTGACTATTCTGTGCAAATGAATCTGTCTGATGGATGAGAGCGAACAGGGCAATGTTGAAACGGCTGATGGATCTGTCCGCCCCGTGCCCGTTTCCACGGTAATTGGACCACCAATCACGGCCAGCTCATTCTCCTCTCATTAGCCACTGGCCAGTGTCAGGAAGCTCAGCTATTGTGTGTGCCTACCTTGTTATAGGACGGCCATATTAGTGTAACTTAGTGTATCTAGAGAGTATCTGCCATTTAGGCCTGAGCATACACCCCCATATTGTCCCCCTAGATACAGTCAAAGCTTTAGTTAGCTTTGGTGTTCAGTTTATTGGAGCACAGCGCTAACAAAACGTCGAGTGTTATATCAATTCCCACTGAGAAAAGAAGTGCATATATGCATGAAGTCAGTGTATTATACACACCGGTCTGAATGAAAGCTTATGCTAAATCACAAATTGAAGTCAAGATGGTTTTAACAAGATCTATGAGATTTTAAATAATCAAAAGAAACTAGAGCTACATGCTGTTATCCTACAGAGTAGAGCTACATGCTGTTATCCTGCAGAGTAGTGCCGTGGGAGGTACGCTCAACCTCTGAATAGAGAGAACACATCACTGGAGCAGACTGCAGAAGATCAAAAGACAAAAAAGAAGAAAAAAAAAGACACTTCTGACAGGCAAATATTTCATTCTTTTGTCAGGTCTTTTCAAGAGCAAAGTGAGCCTGAGACACTGCGTCTTTGACTCTGCCTGTTCCCAGTCCCGTTTCCCAGGCTGGCACAGTGATGGTATGCCCTCTCCATTCTCATGCATTATTTGTGCATCGCTTGCCACGCCATGCTTTCCACTGAGCTCCAGATGTTTGATTTTCTTCTCATCCCACGCCGTCATAATCCCATATTGTGTTTCCGTGTGATCCGTGACCACACAGCGCTGGTTGGAATTGATTTGAAATGCCTTGTTAAGGTTGATGAGGTAGATCCCCCCCCCCCCCCCCACCCCCTGTAAGAGGCTATTCAAATATTTTGATATCACAAATAGATAGATGTGCTGGCGGACAACATTATGAGTATTCCTCACAACACACAAGAAAGCCTATGCCATCTGTTGCATTGGTATATGATGTAATTTAGCCTTGCATTCACAGTCCTGCATAGTTATGTGCTATTTGTTCTTGTGTTTTAATTTGTTTTGCTTGTTGATAGAATTAATTTCGAAACACTGTTCATGACTTAAGAATGTATTAATCAACTGCCTTGTATTAATAATTACCTTGTATGAATCATGTGCTTATGTAAGCAACACTTGTAACAGCCATTTTTTTTGTTGTAATACACATACACTTTCATCTTCGGTAGAAACAATACATTTTGCCTAAAAAAGATTATGAAAAAACACACAGGAGTTCCCAATCCGCTCTTCTCTGCTCTGGTCAGCCAAATAATCCCCTGTACACACCCATGACCCCACTGACCTGAAAATCTATTATGTCAGTGCAGACAAGACAGATCCTCCCCAATGCAGTAAGTCACTGTCATTGTCTGCCGCAAATGGACACATCCAGTGACACCAGGCCTGGGATATTATCGCTAGGCCACCCAGCATCCTCTGCATCACCACGACTCGACTGTAATTACAGGGCTGTTTCGAGAGCCATTAGTGTTAAGAATGAGCCGTCGGGTATTAATCTGGGATGGGTGAGGACCATGTGTGGTGACTGTTAATGCTAACGAGACGGAGGGAGGTGATGGAGGGAGGTGACGGAGGGAGGTGATAGAGGGAGGTGATGGAGCCTCAGTGCCTGCCTGTGGGTCTCAGCCCCTGCTCCTTCATTCAGAGTGTGCACACATGTCGCGGCCCCTGGGGAACCGTGCCTTAGCCCACATGCCACATACAGAGCAAACATGGTCAATGCCGATCAAGATCGCTCGGTCAAACTCACACACACATGCACACATGCACACACAAACACACACACAGACACACACACACACACACACACACACACACACACACACACACACACACACATACACACACATATGCACAAGACACAAGCTTGGATGTTGTTAGATGCAGAAACACACACTCGCATACACAGACAAACACACACACACACACATAAATGCACACATACTGACACTGATGATATTGGACCCACACAAGCAGACCTGGCTTGGTTCATTACAGACACACACACACATAATTAAATGCGCCACCACCACCATTAGGCCTACATGTAAACAACACGGAAGCCCCTATTTACATAACTTACATCTTTACCACATTCGCTTTGACACGCCCAACAGAGAAGACACACGAGCATACCTTTGACTCAAGGATGCTACGTGGCACACTACGTGAGCTGTTACCATGGAAACAGTGCCATGTAAGTCCCTATCGTCTCAATCTGCACAACAGAGACCTATCTCTTTCTTAGAGGTAGTCCTTTGGCTACGCGAACGGTCAATGAAAGGTGACTAAATTAAATTTAAACATAACGTAGAGAGGGATAAAAGGAAAGATAGAATTTTTGTAAAACCAAAATGAGAGCTGGATGCTAAAGACTGTTGTAGCTTCCTCCTCTTTGAAAAACCAGTCATTTTTTTCATGTGCACACATTTGAACATTTGCATTCATTAGTTCCCACTTATTCCAGGCTAAGCGAAGGGGTTTGTGAGAGTTATGAAGATGTCAAAACTCATTGTGTAGCGCATTTCATATTTCTATTTCTGCTTCTCTCTGCAGAGCCAGTCTCAGTCTTCTCAAGAGCCTTCAGTGTGTGTATCCACCCGCCGCTGTTTGGAACTCAAAAGTCGAGTGTGATGAAAGAGTGTCTGTTGCCGCATTGCTGCAGTCAGGACCACACACACACACACTCACAAAACACACACACACACACACACACACACACACACAGTGACCGCAGCATTGATCGGCTCAGCAGCTGGAGTTGCAGTGTCCAGTACTGGATTCAGGTGCGGCTTGGCATTGGCATGACTACGCAAAGAGCCTGCACCTGTACCATCAAACAAAATGCCTTTCTCTCAAGCAGCCATTTTGATAGACCTGAGAGTCACCTATGTATTTTTTACCTTCCAACAGGCATAAGACTAGATGTCAGTCACACACACACACACACATACACGCACACAGACACACACACACACACACACACACACACACACACACAAACAAACACATTCACATGTGTACACAAACACCCATTGTGTACATGCACACATTTTATAAGCGCTGATAAAATGGCAGTATTGGGTTGTAAAAATAAAAGACAGCTCAGCTCAAACTAATGAAGAGTGTCACACATTTACACTAACACACTGCCTATTTAACACACACACACACACACACACACACACACACACACACACACACATACAGACTGCCTATTTAACAGTTTGCACTTAAACCTGATTAAAGCAATCACACTGTTGTCCACGGCCCCCGGACGCACTTGCAGGGAAAGGATGGTGCCTGGGAGCGTCTCGATTGAAACGTTTTAATCAGGGACGCGCATGGAGATGGCAGGGCTAATTACCAGAAAGACTGCAGACAAAGCCAGAGTGGTGTAGACAGCCATCAGCCTGCCTGGCTTCTCTCTGCCTCTCTGCATCACCAGGCTATTAGCATAAGCTGTCAGCCTGGAATTCACAGCATTGTGATGGATCCTTTTTGCAGGGGCAGCTGTTGTTGGTTATCACTGAAAGTTTTCAAGTTTTACTAGTCTGCATGTAATGAATGTATCGCATATATGCACGCACATGTATATATGTATATTGTGCACATTCATCGGAATACGTGGCTGTGCATATGTTAGGGGTTCATAGGGGGTTGAATGTGACGTCTGTAAGCCGAGCTCTTCGTTGTGTCTATTTTGTCTGTTTGTTGAGCTATTGATGCAGAGTACCTTTGGGATGTCTGTCTCTACCATGTCTCTACCTTCTATAACCTTGCCCACAGCAGAAACCCATTTACTTTAATGCTGTCAGTCTCCTGATCTTTTAAAAGCATAGTTCCTCCTCTACCATTCTCTCTATCTCTCTCTCTCTCTCTCTCTCTCTCTCTCTCTCTGTCTGTCCCTTCCCTTCTCTTTGATGTCTTTATACTCACAGACTTTTCTAATATCTCACATTTAGATTTGTGTACGTCTCAGAGTTCTCCTGTTACTTTCCATCACATTCACATTGCAACGTGCTTCATAGCACCTGGCATGAATAAATCCATGATTGCATGTTTTATAGTCGATCAGAATTTATTGCCGCATGGTGACAGTCTCATATGTCAGCTCTCATGGAGGCCACCTGATGCTTACCACACAGCTTCGCACACACACACACACACACACACACACACACACACACACACACACACACACACAGCTTAGCTATAGAAATCTGATTCCACAGAAATTATCCATAAAAGGCTTGCCTCCATGGTTACTTCATTGTCTCCAGCATGTCTATAAACCTCCTCCACGAACCTCCTCGTCCTCCACAACCCTGGCACTTTTCTCTTTTTTTAGACTCGCCAAAATCTCATCATTCCTTGTGCTAACTCAGACGTGGGGTGTAATGGCTTGAGACTTATGCCTGTGTGGTTTGCCTCACACTGGTAGAGAGGGGGGGGGGTTCCGAGGGTTAGCTTTTAGCCTTGGCTAGTTTGTACCGCCTAACCCTCACTTGCCCCCACCGCAGGAGGCATCGTTGGGGAATAAAGTGGAGTATTAAAAATCCCATTCTGGGTCCAAGGATTTCATTTTCCCAGGCACACCCCCAGAGATGGCAATTGACTCACTCAATAGGTTGTTTGTGGATATATTGTGGAGAGTATTGAATCTGTCATCGGACAACAAGGGACCCTGTGGTGTAGTAAGAAATTGTTGCACTGTGAAGGACATTGTCCCAGCACTTCCTGTCCTTCAGTGTATTGGGTCTCTGGAATAAGTGTTTGAAGTACTGTCGCCCTCTTTTAGGGAAAGTGATATGAAAGAACCTTGGCTAAAAGCAACAATGAAATGAGTTCCTCTACAACAATGAAATTAGTTCCTTTACAAATTTCAAACACCATTCACACAAACACACACACACACAAAGCTCCCTCCACCCCAAAACATGATAACCTTAATACGTGTGTATATCTATTTAGGACACACTGTTTCTTTTTTTTTTTTCAATAATGCATCATTTTCTTTATTTGTCAAGAATAAAATCTTTCTCTTTTTCTTTCTAAATAAAATACATGTACCTGTAACGACGAGAGAAGAGAGAGAGAAAAGTAATTAGAGAGAGAGAGAGAGAGAGAGAGAAAAGGAAATGGTAAACGTGTGTGTTGGCCTTAATGCTTGTGCTTAATGCTTTGCTCAGCCATGTTTTATTTCTGTTTTCATTTTGATTTGCTAATTTAACACACCAGCAGCGGTGGTAAGGGCCAACGATGTCTCTGAGCTGACTGGTTCAGAAATAGAGGCGATGGGTAAAGATGGCTGTTGAAAGTGAATTCATTACAGACCAAATTAGATAATGTTTTTGTAAAGCAAAGATTATGAAGGCAAAGGCCCGAGTGGTCATCATTGTTTTTTGGAGAAGGATTCAGACTTGAAGGTTCCTCTAATGTGGCTAATTTAGTCGCTAATTAGCTTGTCAAATATGTTTGAATATAGTAGTAGTAGTAGTAGTAATTAAAGATGATTTGAACTCTGGGGGAACTCTGTGGGGGGAACTTCACCCAAATTATTATTTCTACTATGTCTAGTACCACAAGATGGGCTTGAGTCACCCTTGACAGCAAAAGGGAAAACACTTACCCTTGTGAGACACTCCGGAAAATGCTTGTTTTCTTGCTTTGGCGGAGAAAATGAGGTATTGACCCCTGTGTAATTACACTGATAGCTCAGAAAATGACTCAGAGCCGGGAACAACTTAGTGGTTGTCTTGATTACGGCCCTTTAAATGTGCTTTATAAGAGAATCCTGATTGTGTTCTTTCCCTTTTGTGTTTTCTGAGCGGGTCTGTGCTTTAAGCTGATTCCTTCTCCCTCAGTTAAAGTAAATGTAGTGGACTGATTGGTCCTCACACACACTCAGGCACACTGCCGTCCATCTCAGGGGCCCCGGAGGCGAACTTGAGTGGCACTCACACTGTGTTTACATTGTGCATGTAGTGAACTCCCCATCAGCAACACCTACTTTAATGCAGTACATTTTCACCACATATAATTCCAATGAAACTCCCATGACGTAAATGGTCTATGTGAATGTCATGTCTACATCAAGGCTCAGGCCATCGCTGGTGAAGGACATATTTAATATGACTTCCATGTCATCCAATGCACATATTTGATTGATTAGTGAGGACGACACATTAATTCCTTGCCTGAGGATAACATATAATCTATGTATTCATATACGCTTATCAGGGCTCATATAGGCAAGCAGATAAACTATCTTTATACTTCGATAAATATGTCACTGTAGATTAATGACCCATTCCCACATTAGCAGATCATTTGTGTGATCCATAAGGGGTTTTAAATAGTCGAGTCATGGCCCATGTACTGTAATCTGCATTGTAAAACTTGCCAGTAAATATAAGCACTCCCAAGATTGCAATATAGCAAACCATTGATTCTTTCAGTTAAATGTATATGTGCGGGACACTACATTGTATTCAAGCATATAAATCTTGTAATCTTGTAAATAAATAAAGCATCTATAAATGTCAATAGATTAATAAACCATTAATAAACCAGCTATCTCTGAGTATGGGAGCTGCAATGCCGTACCCTGTCACTGGTGCAATAATCTCAAGTAATGAATATTAATGTTCCTTTTCTGCACAGGACATTTACCTCATAGCTGGAGGCTGGGCTATCATGTCCACACACACACACACACACACACACACACACACACACACACACACACACACACACACACACACACACAGGGGAAAGGACCGCATCCTAACCTTTCCCAAGTCTTTGGACTCGGACGGTGACATTTAGAAGATGTAATGAAGGCAATGACCCCAGTAGCATGTGTGACTGGAATACAGTGTCTGTTGGAGTGGAGTTGTGAACTGCCCTTTCGGCTGTATTGGGTCCCAGTGGAGGAGACCTCTCTGGGGATCCTGTGAGGGAAGGTGATGCATGGTGAGTCGCTGTTCTGTGGGTGTGTGAGGGCACGTCTAGTTGTACAGTGATGAAGTTGGCAAAGCATAGTTCACTGGGTCATTTGTGTGTGTATGAGTGTTGTGTTGAGAGGGGTAGGGAGGAGGAGGTGTGTGTGTGTGTGTGTGTGTGTGTGTCCTAAATGTCCTAAATTTCCCTCAGGATTAATACAGTATCCATCTATCTATCTATCTATTTATGTGTGTGCATGCATTTTTCATTCTCACCTGTCACAGCCTACCAATAATTTACTCTCTTTTCCCCCCCAAAGATGACATCCCATCAGTTTTCTCATCCTTCCCCTTTTCCTCTTTCTCTCCTCTACCTCTCTTGTCATCTCTCTCCCGTTTAGGTACGGCTGGAGGAAGCACTGGCTAATGAGCTGCAGGTGTGTTAATTAACATCGTGTTTACACTGGGATTTGGCAGCCTGCTGCAGCCACTTCTGTCAACAGGAGCCATTACAGAGATGATGCCTCTATGCTGCCCGCCATTCCTCTATTCTTTTATCTTTTCATACTTCTCTTTTTTCTTTCTTCTCCCCCCCACCTTCCCTTCCGTCTTTCCCTCTCTCTCCTCTCCCAGTCTTCCCAAGATGCCTTATGGCTGTGTTTACTCACGCTTTTCCCTCTGGCTCGGTCTGACGCATCTGCCGATTTAATTTTTTTCAGCTCTCCCTCTCTTTCCTAACACACTTATTTTTTTCTCTTTCATCCCTTGTTTACTTCCCTCCTTTTCTTCCTCCTCTGCCTGGCTTTCTCTCATCTCACACTGAACAGTTCTCCACCCCTTTTATACCCAGACTGCCTCTATCTCCTCTCTCCCAACGGAATATATCGTGAAGTTCCACATGTTCTCTATCTAATATAGCTATGGGAGAAGCAGCTGGGAAAACATGTCTCTTGAAATGGTAATTTAGCAGATGAAACTGATTAGTTCTCACAGAACCATGACTAAGAGGATTGACTATTTGCAGGAGTTTACTCGTTCGGAGTGATGTGTCAATAAGCACGGTCATTACCCTTTCCTTATACAGGTGACCTTGCAGGGATACTTCACAGGGATCATAATCCACAGTGCGGAACTGAGACATCATTCACGTCAACATGTGATATGTCGCCGTATATCACATATATACTGTATGTATGCAAATACTGCAGTGTTGTGCATCTCCCCCATAACGTGTTTTGTGTGCAAATGAGGATGTCATTGCCACAAGTCTACCACTCTGTTACCGCTCTCGACTCTCTGGATGTGTGTTGGGTGATTGTTTCACCCCTGGGGAGTCATGCATAACACTAATTATTTATCAGTGGACAACACATTTTCTTCGTGAGGCAACTCAGACAGGAGAGGGAGAGGGAGAGGGAGAGGGAGAGGGAGAGGGAGAGGGAGAGGGAGAGGGAGAGGGAGGATTTGGCCTTGTGGGATCACAATCTGCTGTTGTCAGCGGAACGTAAAGGGGAGCAAAGGGTCCATGGTGACGAGAGCTGCTGTATGAACATGGACACGTGCACACACTAGCACACACGTGCACACACACACGCACACACACTCACACACACACACACACATGCACACACACACACACACACACACACACACACACACACACACACACATGTGTACGCATCCACTCGCACACATACAAAGACACACAAGCATGCCCACACAACAGGCAAACACACACACACACTCACTCTCTCTCTCTCTCTCACATACACACACACACACACACACGCACACACACACAGGTTGGCACACTCCTCGCCTACATTATGAATCCATAAAACACATGTCAACTCAATTCTCTCTGGCCCAAGAGCAAGATTACTGTGATTTTGACTAGAAGTTATAATATAAACATCATGGTCGCATGGAATAAATAAGTTAAATAAAAGCGAAATGCTTGCGTTCACAATGCTCCAAGTAGGTTAAGTAGTTTACATAAAATAGTGACATGCATTCATTTTACAGTATACGCACCTGTGCCTTGTTCTGTTCTGTAATGCATCTCACAGAGAAATGAAAAGCTGTGCTGTTTAGTGGGCATGTCCTTTGGGGGCATGAAGTCCAATGACAGGCAGGTTAGTCACAGGTGTACAGTGGTAAACCACATTCTCGTAAAACCTCCCAAGGCACCAACAGCCAGTTAATCTTCCAGCTTGGAGCAACCTGATTTCCCACCACAAGATGAGTTTTTACCCTTAGAAAGAGACAGCCAATCCTAATGCACTTTCTTGGAACAGCATCACACACCAACTGAGGGACAGAAATACACTTGTGCTCTGATTTAGTGTATACTGTACACACACCAGCACATGCAATTTAAACACAGTAAATCCAGGTACTTTTGAGTGAGGCATTATGCTGTAATTTAGTTGAGCTGAGAGAGTTATAATTCGGACTGTGTAAGTGTCTGATTCTCACAAAAAGTCCCTCTACACCAATTTGGAGAAGTTCTTCCCCTAATGAAAAAGGATATTCAGTTTACAAAATTAATCACATGGAAGACATTTCCACGGACAGTTTTTGTTTATTCATTGCAATAAACTATAATCGTGTTTGCCGTTACCATTTGTGGGTAATGAAGACTGTCACCCGGTGAACATGAGAGGCTATTTGTGGATCCAATTATTTGCGGATGAGTTTGGTGGCCTTTAAGAGAAAGGTAGCATAAATATACCTGTCCTTGCATATTTAACATCTTAATGGCAAATACAGTTAAGTTTTGGAGTTAGGAGGTTTTGAAAAGTTGACATCCTAAAGGTGTTTGTGGAAAAGTTGACGTCCTAAGGGTGTTTGTGGAAAAGTTGATGTCCTAAGGGTGTTTGTGTACGTCACATCACTGACACAAGCTACTCATCAGTCATGGTGCTGCGTTATCACACAAACATTAAATTGCATACAAAGCAGCTGACATCTCTCTCTCTCCCTTTCTCTCCCTCCCTCTCTCTCTCTCTCTCTCTCTCTCCCTGAACAAGGTTTGTCTCGCCACATCCTGGTGTTACTCACAGAGAAACCAATTAGTGACGGCTGTATCCATTAATCATACACAGGTAACCACATTCACGCCGTGTTTTCGCACACAGCGGCAGCTGGTAATTGATGTAATAAGCTGTGGCAGGAGAGGATGACAAAAATTAAAATGTAATTCAATTTGTGATGTGCTCCCGAAAGGTAATCAGGCAAGGGAGTGATTGTGTGTTTATGAGTGCGAGTGTGTATGTGAGAGTTGTGTGTTTTTGTATGAGTTTGTGCATGATTCTGTGGATGTTTTTAATCTCCTTTAGTTTTCCTGTGATACACAGCATGAAGGTAGGAAATATGAGGAAACAATTATTAAAGACGATCTGTAAAAATGACACCGTGAGTGGTCCATAATGACCTATGGACAACAGCAACCTTAAACTCAAATCAGTTTACAGTAACACACTTCATCATATGGACACATACACACAGAAATACGCACCAATAGAACAAATATGAACCCTAATGCCGCTCGTTCCAATTAATTATGAATATATCTGTTTACAGAGGCAAAAATAAGAGGAAAGATCAATGGAATCTGTTTGCTTTCTAAAAATGAGGAGGACGAGCGAGAGAGAGAGAGAGAAAGAGAGAAAAAAAGAGGTGTAAAGTTTTAAGTGCACAGAAAGAGACACAGTCAAACTCAAAGGCAGTAAATGGGAAAACATGCAGATCTACACACTAGGGGGTCAGATGCAGAGAAACACATCTGTTGGGCGCCATCTCAGAAGACCCCCCCGCCTCCCCCCCTATATGCAGGTGCGTATGTGTCTCTCCACCTGAATCACCTTTTACAACCCTGTCAACTTGCCAGCCTCCATGCTCTTTCTATCGCACACACACGTACGTCAGTCTGCTTCTCCTTGGTGATGCACATCATTGTCAGACCAGCGTGAGTGTGGCCAACCGGGCTGTGCTGACAGATGTAAGCCCATCAACGGCGGCCTCAGCAGCAAGCCAGGGCTTTGCGGGGTATCAATCACTCTGAACAGGCTGAGCAGGAAACCTCTCGTTACGGTGACCTTACCTGCCCTCAATCCCTCCACAGTCTAAACAGATAATGGGCGAGAGGGCTTAAGACTGGGAACAGGGAAGAATGACATGAGAAGGAGAAACAAGGGTTGGTGGGTTTGTGTGTGTGTGTGTGTGTGTGTGTGTGTGTGGGGGGGGGGGGGGGGGGGGGGGAGGTGTGAATAGTGTAGGGAGTGAGGGTTGGATAGAGGGGGAAAGCTGAGAGTAGGGGAGCTGGCATTTGCTTCGTATCATAGCTCAAACTAATCTGCCCTGGTGGCGGCAGTTTCCTAATAATTGCCCGACAGCTAGGCTGAGGTACTGAGAAGGCTGTATAAATCAATTAATGAGCATTAAGTAATGACTCTCAAGTCATCCGCGCACCCATTCCATGTGAAACATGTAGGAGAGAAGAAAGTGAATGGAGGACCAAAATGTCACGTTCAAAACTCATTAGTCTACAATTCTTGTAGGGATGCCGTGAGTTACAGCTAGACGTCAGGTCAGAAAGTAAACAAATAAACAAGTGAGCTCCTTAAAACCTAAATCTTTCCTTCATGGCCCAGTGACAGCCCTGAAATATTTTGTAAAGAAATGTTCTTTCAGCAGCGTGGTTTGGAGCACAGTTCCTGCAGTGCCCAGGTGGAGACCTCAAACTCCGGAGGGAGTTCATGCAAAGGTATGCCTTTATTACAGCATAGGTCTCCCTGGTTACAGACTTCTGCTGAATGATTCATTGTATTGAACCACATGTACACTTTAGCATAGCATAGCTAACATAACTAGCATTCTAGCCAGAGTGGCTACTGCCAAAGCACAAGATTGCGCTCCATGGGGCATGTGCTGACATGTTTGCATTTCCAACACCAGCAGGAGGTACTTTATAATTGCTGGGGTATTAGCGCGTGACCAGTGGTCTTTAGTGAAATAGCCTGTGAATGGAAGATGATGAAGAGCAGCATCTTTTGGCTTGAGTCAGAAGGCTTTTTCATTTTCATGAAATTTTCAAACTTGCAGGATGCTCTTCCATGTTGGAAATTGGTTAATTAATCTTAAGATTGTGTTTATTAACAGCGTTGTGTTTACACTATTTCGATTGCACAGGACTGTAATTGTGCCCATTCATCATGAAACAGTTGCTCAGTCTTTTGTCTAGCTTATAACTATTAGCCAGTAAACAGTGGTTTATGTAAGGAATTTCACACAATAAAGTAAACAGGCAGGGTGGCAAGTGTTGGAAGACTTTCAAGGTGAAAAATGGTCAATTAACGTCAGCAAAAATGTTAAGGGTTGGTGAAAATAAATGAATACTGAAGAGAAAAAGGTTAGTGGACCGCCAGTTCTGCCCTCAGTGGGCCAAAAGTGGTCCACTGGCCTTTTGCTATCTGGGATGTTTTAAAGTGTTTTACAAAAGAATATTTCTTCCTTTTGAGACAACCCTCCACTGTACCCCCTAACAGAGACGTTTTTTTTCCCTCTTTCCCTTGAGCAGTGGCGGCTCCTGAAAAAATTCTCAGGGGGGGGCAATTTTTTTGATAATGATTAAGGCGACCCATTCAGTAGGTACATTAAGTTAGCTGATTAACTCATACAGAAATACCTTTTTGTCCACTATTGGCAGCACACAACAGTAATATGTCCCCTCTTGCTACATAGCTAGAGTAGCAAGTTACAGGTGGAAAGCTATGGAAGAAAGTTGCATCCAGGAGCCTTCATAAGCAAACATGATGTGGCTCCACATTAAGTTATCCCACTTTTTCATTATCCACGTGTCTCAAATGTTGTATGATGTAACATAGCTTAACAGGACACATGATATGTCCAGTAACATCATAAAGAAGGGGTAACATAAGTCAAAACCAACAATATTTATTGACTGATCTTGAAAGTATTGGCTTACAAAAGCAAAATAAGTCATCACATTAAAAAATTCAGTGTTAGTGCAAGAAGCGAACTGTGAAACACACTGTGAAACCTATGAAAAGTGACAGTGGTATATGAAATACAGACCGCGTTCACGACCGCGATTTTCTTTCGTTCCAATTCTTGGATGTAGGATTTCCCTCCCTTTGTAGAAACCTGTTGAATGGATACATTTGGTCTAGGAAGTCCTAATTGTTTTGTTGTCAGTTTATCTTCATTAGTACGCCAACTAAAAAGCAGTTTCTGTCAAAGAGCGAATCAAGTTATTGCACTGAACATGGCAGCCATCTTGACAGAATATGCCTCCGTCGAAGCTGTATGACGTTCGTATAGGCTTTTACGTCCACTACTTATGACACGACATGGAGGGGCGAGCCCTCCCGGAAGCCATAGAGAATGCTGTCGCTACACGATGGTAGTCCTTTGGGGGATAGTAGTCCCTCACATTGCGCATGCTCAGACACAAACGGTTTACGGCATAATGCTCAACATCAACATCAACATATCTGGCTTGTCTTAACGCATAATGTAGGTTTATTTAACGTAATATTTAATAATGTTGTAAACGGTTTAAACGTCAACATATGGGGCTTGTCTTAACGCATAATGTGGGTATATTTAATGTTATATTTAATTATGTTGTAAACGGCTAACAGCATAAGGCTCTACGTCAACATATGAAACGAAACTGGGGAGAGACTTTTTGATCCTCCACCTCATCTGTTTTGTCCACTGTGACAACATCTTCTTTGTTTTTAAATAAATGGTCATGTTTTAAAAAAACTGGCTTTCGTCGCTTTTCTCCATGATTGAAAACGGATCTGTCGTTGTGACGCATGCGCGCGCGGCTTCGCTGTCGACAGCAGTCGACAGTGTCGCAAAATGACGCATGCGCAATGTGAGGGACTACTATCCCCCAAAGGACTACCATCGTGTAGCGACAAATGCCTTGAGAGCTCTGTTTTGTGAAAAAATAATGGATTTAACATGGGAGTCAATGGGAGAGGTCTGGGGCGATTTTCATTTCGCCCAAAATCGCCCCAGAAGGGGCGGGGCCATTTGAAGCACGACTTTAGGCTGACTGAACGACTGTTACCTGATTCGACAATGACATACAGAGGCAGATCAGACGGTCTAGTGGTAGAATCCGACAGAAAAAAATGATTACATTTAAATTTACATGTCATTTACGCGACTTACAAGGATATTGCGTTTATACATCAGGAGGTTTTTTTTTTGCCCTTATGGACAAGCCGCCCCTGCCCTTGAGAAATGAAACAGATAGTTTACAACTTCAAGGGTCACAGAAACTCTCACAGAAAGTGCCTCTATGTGAAAACTGTACACGCATGTCCTTCTTAGCCGCATGTCCTTCTCAGCCTGTATTCACCACCTTCCTGCAGGTTATGATATTACCTCAGTGAGTTGCAGAGCACTGAGGTCTACTTCTTTGAGATATTGTAATCATTTCCTTCCTGAAAGCATACTTTAATCTGTCTGAATCTGGATGGAAAGGTTCTCCCATGCCTTTGAGAGTAAAAGAGAAAAAAGGAAAACAAAAGAAAGAATATAAAGAAATATAAAGTCTTCAGTAGCTCCGAAAGATATGTCTCTCAGAGGAACCTACATTCATTCATTTCAAAGCTGGTCTCTTTGGGACTATCACTGTCACAAAAGTCTTTTTCACTGCGCTGTTTCTAGTGCTTTCATAAAGGGTATTATCAGCTAGAAGTCTGGAACGAGAGGAGCATCGACAAAACCGTAGGCAGACTGATGGCCTCATCTTCAGATATTCAGCAGTACAACTATCCAAAAAAGCCCATTTTGGAGTGGTGAGAAGAATCACATCATCATCAGAAAAGTAAATTCTTGACCTCTGGCCCGGTACTAGATAGAAGAATCTACTGGATGATCAAGGATTTTACTGGCAGGCAGATCTGGTAATAATGTGCCACACACACACACACACACACACACACACACACACACACACACACACACACACACACAGAGAGAGAGAGAGAGAGTTATAGCTTCTTCCTTGTAAAGCATCTTCATATAGGGCCTTTCTGTTTAGATATACATGCAGTATAAAAGTGTTCACACACAGAGCTACATAGCAACATAGTAAGATAACTCACTGAACATCTTCTCTCATTTGACCGTTGAGAAATGCAACAGCTCAGGCACCATTGCCACAAATGTGAAGGTGGCTCTCTTCTGAAGCAGTTTGGTCTAGGAAGTCCTAATTGTTTTGTTGTCAGTTTATCTTCATTAGTACGCCAACTAAAAAGCAGTTTCTGTCAAAGAGCGAATCAAGTTATTGCACTGAACATGGCAGCCATCTTGACAGAATATGCCTCCGTCGAAGCTGTATGACGTTCGTATAGGCTTTTACGTCCACTACTTATGACACGACATGGAGGGGCGAGCCCTCCCGGAAGCCATAGAGAATGCTGTCGCTACACGATGGTAGTCCTTTGGGGGATAGTAGTCCCTCACATTGCGCATGCTCAGACACAAACGGTTTACGGCATAATGCTCAACATCAACATCAACATATCTGGCTTGTCTTAACACATAATGTAGGTTTATTTAACGTAATATTTAATAATGTTGTAAACGGTTTAAACGTCAACATATGGGGCTTGTCTTAACGCATAATGTGGGTATATTTAATGTTATATTTAATTATGTTGTAAACGGCTAACAGCATAAGGCTCTACGTCAACATATGAAACGAAACTGGGGAGAGACTTTTTGATCCTCCACCTCATCTGTTTTGTCCACTGTGACAACATCTTCTTTGTTTTTAAATAAATGGTCATGTTTTAAAAAAACTGGCTTTCGTCGCTTTTCTCCATGATTGAAAACGGATCTGTCGTTGTGACGCATGCGCGCGCGGCTTCGCTGTCGACAGCAGTCGACAGTGTCGCAAAATGACGCATGCGCAATGTGAGGGACTACTATCCCCCAAAGGACTACCATCGTGTAGCGACAAATGCCTTGAGAGCTCTGTTTTGTGAAAAAATAATGGATTTAACATGGGAGTCAATGGGAGAGGTCTGGGGCGATTTTCATTTCGCCCAAAATCGCCCCAGAAGGGGCGGGGCCATTTGAAGCACGACTTTAGGCTGACTGAACGACTGTTACCTGATTCGACAATGACATACAGAGGCAGATCAGACGGTCTAGTGGTAGAATCCGACAGAAAAAAATGATTACATTTAAATTTACATGTCATTTACGCGACTTACAAGGATATTGCGTTTATACATCAGGAGGTTTTTTTTTTGCCCTTATGGACAAGCCGCCCCTGCCCTTGAGAAATGAAACAGATAGTTTACAACTTCAAGGGTCACAGAAACTCTCACAGAAAGTGCCTCTATGTGAAAACTGTACACGCATGTCCTTCTTAGCCGCATGTCCTTCTCAGCCTGTATTCACCACCTTCCTGCAGGTTATGATATTACCTCAGTGAGTTGCAGAGCACTGAGGTCTACTTCTTTGAGATATTGTAATCATTTCCTTCCTGAAAGCATACTTTAATCTGTCTGAATCTGGATGGAAAGGTTCTCCCATGCCTTTGAGAGTAAAAGAGAAAAAAGGAAAACAAAAGAAAGAATATAAAGAAATATAAAGTCTTCAGTAGCTCCGAAAGATATGTCTCTCAGAGGAACCTACATTCATTCATTTCAAAGCTGGTCTCTTTGGGACTATCACTGTCACAAAAGTCTTTTTCACTGCGCTGTTTCTAGTGCTTTCATAAAGGGTATTATCAGCTAGAAGTCTGGAACGAGAGGAGCATCGACAAAACCGTAGGCAGACTGATGGCCTCATCTTCAGATATTCAGCAGTACAACTATCCAAAAAAGCCCATTTTGGAGTGGTGAGAAGAATCACATCATCATCAGAAAAGTAAATTCTTGACCTCTGGCCCGGTACTAGATAGAAGAATCTACTGGATGATCAAGGATTTTACTGGCAGGCAGATCTGGTAATAATGTGCCACACACACACACACACACACACACACACACACACACACACACACACACACACACACACACACACACAGAGAGAGAGAGAGAGAGTTATAGCTTCTTCCTTGTAAAGCATCTTCATATAGGGCCTTTCTGTTTAGATATACATGCAGTATAAAAGTGTTCACACACAGAGCTACATAGCAACATAGTAAGATAACTCACTGAACATCTTCTCTCATTTGACCGTTGAGAAATGCAACAGCTCAGGCACCATTGCCACAAATGTGAAGGTGGCTCTCTTCTGAAGCAGTGATGGGGGCACCAGTGCACATGCTAACCGCCTCATAATCTGGTTGCCGTGGAGCTCAAAGTTTCCATGGAGCTCAGAGCACACCCCAGCTGAATTTAGCTTCCTTGTCTGTCACCTGCAGAGGTTCATCAACAACTGCCTGAATGATCAGATGAGGATTTATGGTTATATCTCTCAATAAGTCAACCTTATCACTCAGAAATGATACAAAACTTCTT
Source organism: Clupea harengus (assembly GCF_900700415.2). NCBI lineage: Eukaryota > Metazoa > Chordata > Actinopteri > Clupeiformes > Clupeidae > Clupea > Clupea harengus. Next base: position 16,310,597 of record NC_045170.1, read on the forward strand.
GTGATGCAGTGTTAGAGTGTCAGCTCTCTCGGACAGCCACATTTGGTTGCTATCCATGTGACATCTGATGCCAACAAACACTTTTTCCCTTTCTTACATTTACATTTACATTTACATTTAGTCATTTAGCAGACGCTTTTGTCCAAAGCGACGTACAAGGGAGAGAACAGTCAAGCTAAGAGCAATAAAAAAGCATGGTGTAACAATAAATACTACTTTACATGAGAATTAGAAAAACAACAACCTAGAAAAGAGGAAAAAGAAGTGCAGGAATGTAACTGCTGAAGTGCAAGTTAAGCGCTAGTCAGGTGCCAGTTAGGAGGGGAGGTGCTCTCTGAAGAGTTGGGTCTTCAAAAGCTTCTTGAAGGTAGAGAGGGACGCCCCTGCTCTGGTAGTACTAGGCAGTTCGTTCCACCAACGTGGAACTATAAATGAAAATAGTCTGGATTGCCGTGCTTGCACGGACGGCAGTGCCAAACGACGCTCACTAGACGAGCGCAGCGTCCTGGGTGTAACATTTGCCCTTACAAGAGCATTTAGGTAGGTGGGAGCAGAACCAGTAAGCACTCTGTAGGCAAGCATAAGTGACTTGAACTTAATGCGAGCAGCTACTGGCAGCCAGTGGAGCTCGATGAGTAGCGGGGTGACGTGTGCCCTTTTCGGTTGGTTGAACACCAGACGCGCCGCCGCGTTCTGGATCATCTGTAGTGGTTTCACCACGCAAGCCGGCAGGCCCGTTAGGAGGGCGTTGCAGTAGTCAAGGCGGGAGCTCACCAAGGTTTGCACCAGCAGCTGGGTGGCATACTGGGTTAGGTACGGCCTGATTTTGCGGATGTTGTATAGCGCAAAGCGGCACGACCTGGAGACAGAGGCGATGTGGGCCGTGAAGGTCAGTTGGTCATCAATAATGACCCCGAGGTTTCTTGCTGTTTTGGATGGAGCAAGAGATAAAGAGTCAGTATTGATCTTGATGTTGTGGTGGATGACCTGTTTGGCTGGGAAGACCATCAGTTCCGTTTTGGCCAGGTTCAGCTGAAGGTGGTGATTTTTCATCCATGTGGATATATCAGCGAGACAGTCCGAAATCCGCGTCGAGACCGTGGTGTCCTCAGGAGGGAAAGACAGAAACAGTTGAGTATCATCGGCATAACAGTGGTAGGAAAAACCATGCGAGCGGATGATAGGGCCCAACGAGGTGGTGTAAATGGCAAAGAGAAGTGGTCCCATCACCGAGCCTTCTGAGGGTTTGTTTGCAGCAAAACATGTTGTTTGTGTTCCAGGAAAATGTACTTGGTTCTGGCTTCTCAGCGGCTGACTCTTTCCAAACTAGAATTTAAGAAAGAAAAACAAAAGTAATTTGTTCTGGTTCAGCACCACATGAAAACAAACAAAGGAGACGACATCTTTCCAAGAAGAGAATGCAGGGGGGTTAGCAGCTTCCCCTGAGTCTGATTGGCACTAAATAAAACACAGAGGGGTAAGGAGGAGAGAGGGAGTCTCTAATTGAGACTAAAGAATCTTGGCTTTGCTCCGGTATGGTGCAAATGACACAATCAGAGGACAAACAGGCCACTCTGCACCTTGAGGACTATTATCCACAGATTGTTGCTCAGTGAAGTCTCTGTGAGCTAGAGCATTACCTTCGCATTAGTGCCCAAATGTTGTCTCTGTTTAGTGGCTAATCTGCTTCTCATTTGACGACTGTGTGCATGTACTTGCAGTAAATTACCTCACATAGCAATTTGTGACAGTGATCAAGGACTAAGATTAAGACTTGTATAGTCCACCTTAAGGTTAAAATAATTTATAATAATTGAAATAATGTATAATAACTTCAAGTGACAGTCCACTATAGAAACCTCTTTTAAACACAGCAAGCCCTACTGTGATGGATCCCATGAGAAGTTCAGCTATGATTCAATCAATGTGTACATGATTTTGTGTTAATTTGTGCCCTCCCTGTGGATTTGTACTCTACACACTGTGGAGAAATAGAGTTAGTGAGTGAGTGAATGAGCGAGTTAGTGAATGAGCGGGAGATTTCCACAGAGATAACCCAAAACAGCTTAGACCGAAGCACGACAAAGCTGAGCCTGGGAACACAGGTTCTCAATGACAGCCTGGAGACGTGCACCAGCACACAAACTGCTGCTCTCATGTCAGTCATCCACAGCAGGTTGCTGTACGCCGTCTCGCTATCTCGGAGGTTGAAAAGCTCTTCACTGCAACAGGCAGCCTTATCATCAATCAGAGACATGCATCAACCTCTTTCCTCTTTTGTCTTTCTCTCGCAACACTGTGATTCATGTTTACACTGGTATTCTATTTAATGATACATTTCCAGATTAAAAAAAAGAAAAATGTGTTTGATTCCTCTCTCTTTACCAGCGTATATGAATTCTGGTAGGACTCGATCAGATAACTATGACTTTTTCAGTCATTATCAGGTGCAGCTGGAGGGTCTCACTGTTGGCTACGAATCACAGTCACAAAGAACAGAACAGATTAGAGTGTGAGTCCTGGGGGGGGTGGGGGGGTTGGTGACGCTTACACTTCAACTTCAGCACATCTCTTTCCATTTGAAAGGGATTCAGGTTTGTTTTTTTGAAGAAAAAAACATCCTGATGTCTAGATCTGTGATGAAACATTCTCATAGTTTCTGATGCAAGTGGGAGTTTAACGACACGATGGCTAACACGTGCTCTATCAAAGACATTGTAATTGTGTCCTTCCTATATGTGACCTCTAAACAAAGCACGCTGATCCTGAATTTATTTCGGGCTTTGGGCATGATAAAGATCAATTCCCATGCATTTTTTACGTATGGAATTTTTAATGAGTGCCGGGAGCATGTGAGCGTGTGCTGTTATTCTCACACAGCCCCATGTTGAGACGACTCAGGAAGGATCTCTTGCAGATCGATGCATGAAAGCATATAGCCAGCGGGGGGATGCATGATTGGTGTCACTCACATAACTGTGAGAACACATGCTCCCTATACCCTTAACCCACCCGCTGTTTTGAAACAGTCCAAATGAGCGTTTTCATATGAGCCAAGCTTCAGCCTTTAGACCAGCCTTTAAAAAGGATGTCCAAAATGGTGATACTTACGTTTTATGAGTGAAAATAAATGGTAAAGTTGTCAGATGTTACATTTAATACAGGCAGTGTCCCCACAAGTTATTATGTTGTAAAATTACAGATTTTATTATGTATATTTTATACATACTGTATTTTACATTGTACATTAAATACATTGTTGAATGCATAAAATACTAATCTACCAAGATTTAGATTTGCACTACCTGCATGTATGTAAAAATATTTTCTGAATATCCCAAATTTGAGTGGTACAACATTAAAAACTAGAGATGATACATTTGACATGAAGGCTAAAATATGAATATAAGTGCATTGTGATCTCGACTGGGCTGTTGGCTATCGTAGCTACCTTTGTGGAATGCAGTGCAGTGTGAGGTAATAACTTATAATAAATTATTAAAACATTAGACTTACTGAAAAAACGAAAAAGAAGATCTGTTAGTACAGATCACACAGAAGGTCTGTTAGTACAACCAACAGGACATGACTGTCAAAACTCTTAATTTGAACAGTTACACGAAATGACAAACTCCTTTACCTGGCAAACTCAACTACAAACTCAGCTACTTCACGTAACGAACCAGAATGGGGCGCTTTTCAGGTACTGCAGCTAGTCTCTTCTAGCGAAGACTGTCAATAATTTCATTCCCAAGTGTACCCCCGCCTCCTTATAACATAGCAGAATAAAGTTTAACAATTCATTTCTGGGGAAACATTTTTTTTGTAGATATCATCATAGAGAAAACTAACTTTTTTAATTTAGACACTGTGAATGGAAAGACAGTTTAGACGAGAAAAGTGACATGGAAAATAGGCTACTTAGTCGTTGAATCACATGGGGATGGGCAGAGTTACACGTTGTACTGCAGCCCACCATCAGGGGCGCTAGACCAGTGGTTGCTTCATGTTTTGAAGACGACACTCTGTCCATCTCTTTGTACATTCATTGCTTGGTGCTATAAATTACCCATTTACCACCCAACCACAGTTTTGTTCACAAAATAAAAGATGTAACACTTGGCTGACGACATACAGTATGTCATGTGATTGATCAGCTGGCTCAGAGTATGTCAACACTGTAAAGATTGAAATCTTAGTAAGATGAAATATCTTAAATCAAGGCAATATATGCTTGTTTTCTCTTCCTACCAGGCATTTGTTATGTTACAGCATTTCACTTGCTTTTTAGCGTTTCAGTCTTAAATGATCTTAATAAGGTATTATAATTTGTTACTGAGATTTTATTACTGGTTCTGAGCAAGTTAATGCTTGAAACTAGTTTGATCACCACTGACAAGTACAAAACTGCTTTGTCAAAGTCAGAATCAAGACAAATGTACTTATGATGTACTAATATACTAGTTTTAAGATACATTTAGGTCATTTTTTTTTAAATCTTGGTAAGTCAAATTTTCCTGTTCTGTATGCAGATTATTTTGATTATTTGAAGTAATATATCCCCCATTACATACTACATTACTTTTTTTTCTTGTTTTAAAAGCTGAATGTTTGCAGTGAATGATAGGGGTCTAAACTCAGTCTATGTCCCTCAGGTCATCACACTGCAGGTAGGGATAGAATGAAAAAGACGATGAGAAAAGGAAGGGGAGGGCTGGAGGAGAGTTGCTGAAGCGGTGGCATTGGAGGATGCTGACGCAGGGGCTGAGGTGGGAAGGATGCTATTTATATCGGAGCAGCAAGATAGGCAGCACGACCCTCAGGGGGAACATCTTGAAAATGTTAGCAATGAACTTTCATATCAGACCCCAAATGCTGACCAGAGTTATAATGTGAAACAGAGCTCACCACCACCACCAGTGGTGTAACTGTGGTTTAAATACATAGCTCTCAACAATGTCAACAGGACTCTGTCTAAGCTCATGTTATTAAAATTAACATTTTTTGTTCAACATCATTTGAATGCCTCTAATTGTAGAGTCAAATGGCATTTGATAGTAAGATCAGTCTAATCACTGCAGCCCCTGTTCCAAATGTATTATTTATAATTTATTCATAAAAGAGATCTGCAATAACAACCCCCCACTATTCTTCTTCTGATGCGAGAGAAGAGAATAAGAAACGACACGTGCTCACTGGGAGCAGTCTGGCATCTTTGATGTTGTCATGTGACTAATGATGAAAATGACTCCACACCACCCAATGGGTCGTCTACCCACCCAGCAGGAGAGCACCTCAGGAGAAGGATCTTATCTCTTGGTATCACTGTTTATACCATAATACAGGCACCATACCGTTATGCACAGAAGGGGGTCTTCTTGGGAAAACGTCCACAAGAGAGCGTTTTCTTTTATAAACTAATCTGGCTGATAGACAGTCCTATTCCTATTTATGTAACTGTCTAATTACAGTGCCCTCCAGAATTATAGGCACCCTAAATAACTTTAATATGAGTGCAAAAGGCTGATGAAAATTCCCCTTACTGTTTATGAAATGTTTGCTCAATAAATAAATACAATATCTAAATTCCATAAAAGAAAAAGATTTTATTCCGAAAATCATCTGTGTCATACTGGTGCTTCCTCATTTAGTATTTAGTGCAATCCCCGTTGTGCCAACAGAACAGCACTGAGTCTCCTCTTGTAATGTCTTATAAGACTTGAGAACACAGAGGAAGGGATTTTCAGCTATTCCTCAATGCAGAACCTCTCCAGGTCTTGGGGTCCTGGGTATTCTCCTGTGTACTCTCTTCCTGAGTTCAACCCACAGCTTTTCAATTGGATTAACGGGCAGGGGCCTAGGATGGCCATAGCAGAAGCTTGGTTTTCTGGTCATTTAACCATTTTTTTGTGGATTTTCATATATGCTATGGATTGTTGTCCTGCTGGAAGATCCAAGCATATACAAGTTTTAGCTTTGTTTTAGGCAGAGGCAGCCAGATTTTGATTTTAAATCACCGGGTACTTCCTGGAATCCATAATGTCATGTTTGCGAAGAAAACTTCCAGGGCCTTTGGATGAAAAACAGCCCTACAGCATCACAGATGTACTACACTTGGCATAACACTTTATCCTCTAACATCCTTTAGCACTTTATCCTCTAGCATCCTTTAACACTTTATCCTGTAGCATCCTTTAACACTTTATCCTCTAACATCCTTTAACACTTGGCATTAGGTGCTTTTCTCTGTAGCCATTTTTATTCCTACACCAAACCCACCTTGAGTGTTTGGAGTCAGAGAGCTCTATTTCTGTTTGGTCTGACCTCAGCACCCTGTCTAAAATTAAAGATCCATTGCCGTCTGGCTAACTCCAAGCACGCTTGTGACAGAAAGAAAAGAAAGGCTTCTTTCTGGCAAACCTTCCAAACAGTTTGTTGTCCTGTAGGTGACATCTTATGGTGGATTTGGAGGCACGGTGACCCCAAGATGCTACCAAACTGTGTAATTCCAGAAACTGTGTTTGTTTTTAGATTGTTTTACTTCTCTGACCATCCTCCTCACTGTGGCTGCTGACAAAATAGCCTTGCTTCCTCTTCTAGGCTGGTTCATGATAGATTTGAGTTTCTTTAGCTTCTTAATGATTGCCCAACTGTTGTTATGGGTATTTTAAGCCGAGTTGCTATTTTCTTGCACCCATTTCCTGATTTCTGCAAGTCACCACACTTTTGCCTTATTGCGATGGAATACTCTTAAATCTTTCCCATAGTGATGGATGACTAAGGCTTTGGGGGTTTTGGACCTCAGGAAACAGGAAATCATTGATGACTGCTTACAATTTCCTTAACACTTAAGCCAACTTTAAATTTGTTAAATATGCGCATACATACTTCATTCACACTTCCTTAATTCAAATTTCTAGGGGTGCCAATAATTGTGACATATGTGATTTTGTTTTAAAATAAATGGTTGCTTCATTCTCAGACTAAACTTACCTCAAATAAAGGTACGATTTGTTTTCTATTTTCAATATAATATAAAAGTCTTTGCAATCATCTTTAGCCAATAATACTGGAAGGCAATGTATATCAATAATAAGCTTTTATCATAGCTTCTGTTGTTTCTTTTTCCCTGAAAACAAAACTAATGTGATGACTCACGTTTGCCTAAAGAGCGTCATACAGACATACACAAACACTGCATTACCAAGATAAGGCTGATTGACAGGCAGAGGTTAAGTTTTATATTCAGGTAAGATTAATGTGTTGATGTTCTCTGTTCCTTACGTCATTCTGCTGGGGGTGTAGATATAAAGCAAACATGCCACTGTTTTACTGTACCTTTGGGAGAATGGTCTGAAAGCTAAGTCCTCAGCTGGCAATTCCCTCTCTGACTTTCTACACAGCCAAGGTATCAATGGGATCGGAAGGACGCCCAAGAGTACCACGAGCCAAAGAGACCAAGAACAGAACAGAAAACTCTGTCATCAACCAAATATCAGCAGCTGGCGCAGCTGGCGCAGCTCTTTGACCAATAGAAACCCAGTCAAAGACCTGGACTCAACACAGAGGATCTCACCCCAGAAACCTGCCCCCTGTGCTATGTTCTCAGGTGTTTGAGAGGATCAGAATATATTGGTTTTGCAATTGAACACTTCACTGACCTTGGTGTTCAGAGGTATAAAATGTAAACTAGACAAGCAGAAACAGCAGCAGAGGCACATTGCAGCCATCGACTGATGCACTGTAACAGAGGATGCAATAGATGGAAATCAATATCAGCAGTGGAGAGCGAATACAGGCATTTCTTTTCTTAGAATGCTAACAAGTAAGAGAGGGTCTTACCCAATTCACCCTCATCTGGGACTGCTGTTCTGTAGCAGGATACGATACAGAGAGTGAGATTCAATTATATTAAATTGAATACTGTCCCAGAGGTTTGGGACTTACCCAGGTAATCCACTATTACTCTTGAGACTGTATCTGCTGTTGTGACTGCGATGACAATAGTGAATCAGTTGGCATGAAATGAACATTAATATTATTTTACACAATCCCAAAGAGAACCCAGCAAATCCAGCCGCAATGCATATTACTGTATTTGATGCATCCAAAACAACAAACAGGCCAGTGCTATACCGTAACACTATCATAGTCTTGGATATAGTCAGTTTAATCTTGTGTAAAACTCATGTAGTACAGATACACCGCGTTCCACATTATTATGCAAATTACACTTTGCTCAGATTTTCCTAAATAGTAATGCACAGTCAGTCAGTATCATTTTCAAGTCATCAACTGTTAGAGTATAATTCAAATTTTATTGAACAAACCTCCTAATGATAACAGTATTTTTTTCAAAAATAAAAAACTCAAAATGCAGTGTTCCAAATTATTATGCAGAATTTCAGAGTTTCAAGATATTTTATAGGTTGTAAAGAACAAAAAATTGTCATTTGTTGAATTTGCAGCATTAGGAGGTCATATTTACTGAAATCAAAAAAAGTTTGAATCAAAAACATCTTAACAGGTCAAGTTACATGTTAACATAGGACCCCTTCTTTGATATCAACTTCACAATTCTTGCATCCATTGAACTTGTGAGTTCTTTGATAGTTTCTGCTTTAATGTCTTCGAGGATGCCATGATAGCCTCCCAGAGCACCTGCTTGGATGTGAACTGCCTTCCACCCACATAGATCTTTTGCTTGATGATGCTCCAAATGTTCTCAATAGGGTTAAGGTCAGGGGAAGATGGGGGCCACACAGTTTCTCTCCTTTTATGCCCATAGCAGCCAATGCGCCAGAGGTATTCTTTGCAGCATGCATACTTTGCCGAGGTCATTTTCACACCGTCAGGGACCCTGAAGGGGCCTACCAGCTCTCTCCCCATGATTCCGGCCCAAAACATGACTCCGCCACCTCCTTGTTGACGTCTCAGCCTTGTTGGGACATGGTGGCCATTCACCAACCATCCACTACTCCATCCATCAGGACCATCAAGGGTTGCACGGCACTCATCCGTAAACAAAACAGTTTGAAAGTTAGTCTTCATGTAGTCCTGAGCCCACTGCAACCTTTTTTGCTTGTGAGCTTGGTTTAGGGGTGGCCGAATAACAGGTTTAAGGACACTTGCCAACCTCTTGAGCATCCTACATCTTCAAGTTCGCGAGACTCCAGAGGCACCAGCCGCTTCAAACACCTGTTTGCTGCTATTCAATGGCATTTTAGTGGCTGCTCTCTTAACCCTACGCATTTGTTTGGCAGAAATCTTCCTTATTTTGCCTTTGTCTGAACGAACCCGCTTGTGCTGTGAATCGGTGACAAATTTCTTCACCGTCCGATGATCACGCGCAATTCTTTTGGAAATATCCAATGTTGTGATACCTTGACAAAGGTATTGCACTATTTGCCGCTTTTCAGCAGCAGAGAGATCCTTTTTCTTCCCCATTTTGCCTGAAACATGTAGCTTGCTTAATAATGTGGAACATCCTTCTTAAGTAGTTTTCCTTTGATTGGGCTCACCTGGCAAACTAATTATCACAGGTGTCTGGGATTGATTTCAATCATCCAAATAGCCCTGAGACACAATACCATCCATGAGTTTAATTGAAAAACCAAAAAATGAATGTTTATGACCCTTAAATACAATTTGCCTAATAATGTGGAATGCGGTGTATATGTAAATTCACATGCACGTGTTTCACACTAGTAGATTAAGTAAAATGAATGAACACTACGGTAACCGTGTCTTTTGAAGGGCCATTCTTTAGTCCTTTGAATATGAATATTGAATACAGACATCAGTGTCCACTACAGTATCTTGATAGTCTCTTGCTTTTAATGCGCTTTCAATGCGCTTTCAATGCGCTTTCAGAGTTTGAATGGCTGATAACGCCCAGACCACTGTCTGATCTCCCGGTGAGGACCATCCCATTGTAATACTCTCTTCATGATGGACACTAATGCCCAAACAAAGGCACTGACGTTCACCAGCGTCAGTCACACTGTGAGAGGTGGGTGGAGGAGATGGATGTGTTTGTTTGTGTGTGTCGCGCCAAGCAACCAATCCAGCCCCCCCACCCCCATTCAGAGATGGTTATATCAATCTTTATTTACCCAAGGAACACAGGACTGCAGGCAGAGAGACATTGTTTAAAGACACCCACTAGGCAGGCATACCACCCACTAACATCCAACCGTGTCTGATATGAGAGCCCCCCCCATGAATATGAATGTTGCAGAAAAGAACACGTATTCCCCCAGGAATTAAACAGTATGCAATCATAAATCCAAGCCCCCACAAGGACTGATTCCACAGCAAAGGTACACACCAATACGCCTGTAGTAAGAAATAAATAAATCTGTACGGGTCGGTCTGTCCCCACTGACCAGTACCAAAATCTGAGTGAGTGTGAGTGAGTACCTGTGTATGTGAGTGTGTGTGTGTTCTGTGACATTGTGAGGCAATTTGACGACAAAGGAACACAACACACACAAACAGCCACTCAGAATAGTCATTAAGTGGCAGGGTCCCATGGCAACTCAATGAGCAGTAAGATGAAAGAAAGAACCTCCCTTTGACTGGCAGTGGAGACGGTTGAATAGTTGGATATTGAATAGAGCGTTTCACTCCTCAGTAGTTTGTCATGTCAATGTCGCGTCTGAAGCAGCATCCAGTGGCCTTCCTCAGTCTTCACCCCAACTGCAACATAGAAGCTATCAGGACACAGTATGTTAATACTTTGAGCTGCACAACACACAGGTATCGACACGCAAGATCAAGAACACTCACATCCCTTTCGGGAATACTTAGCGGGCATTGAGCTACAATCCTCCGGGTCAGTCGTGCAGATCCCAGCTCCCCGTCCGACTTCCGCTTTACATCCCCCATCGACAGCTCGGACTGCCATCTTTATAGAGGGAAGAGACCTATGCCAACCGAACGCCCCACTCAAGCCCATCAAGCCAATTGTGGCGTAATTGGTAATTAGACAGGCATCACTGATCATGCGCTTGTACAGTTCATAAAAACGAGAAGCAAACACAAGTCCTTGCATAGCAAATGGTCCACATTTAGCCCACAACACACACAATCAAACATAATCAACAAACCAAATTAACACAGTTCCAAATAATCAGTCTGAGCTTGGTGGAGGGGATAAATGAATGCAGTCAATATATAACAATCATTTCATGACCCAAGGCACTTGACCTGTGTGTCTGTCTGTGGGTACTTCTGTGTATGTGTGCATGTGTATGGTTGTGTGTGGCTGTGTGTGTGTATGTGTGTGTGTGTTTCTGTGAGCATCTGTGTGGCTGTGTGTATCTGTGAGAGAGCACCTGTGTATGTGTTTGTGTGTGTGTGAGTGAGTACCTGTGTATGTGAGTGTGTGTGTGTTCTGTGGCATTGTGACAGTGACGTGAGGGTCCTTTGAGATAAGGATTCTCATGCAGGCCTCTGCCAGAGCGCTGTCACAGTTCAGCTGGGATGCGACAATGCACGCTGTCTCACCCATCCACATCCTGTTCCCCACACAAGGACCAATCACCCTGACAGTGATTTGTATAGGATTGCCTCGCCGAGAAACAAACATGCACACACACACACACACAAACACACACACACACACACACACACACACAAATCTATTTTCGGTGAGATTTGGCTGAGATTTATTTCCCTATAGACTTGGTGATGCGCATCAGAGCAGCAAAAGAAGGATGGAATTCTCTTGGAAAAGCATAGCCTCTTCTTTTTTTCCCCTCCTTCTCACTCCATCTCTCTCCCTCCCACTCTGTCTCTCTCTGTCTCTCCTTTATCTCTGTCTCTGTATCTCTCTTTCTCTGTCTTTTGCTTTTGTCATTTTCTTCTTTCTCTATCCCAGCACTCTAAGGGGCAACCATCTCTGCTGGCTTCATTATTAATGCCTGCACTCCTGCCCCCGTCATTGCAAATGACTTTCCCAGGATTCCTTTAGTCTAACAACATCTTCCACTCAAAGCCCACAGATCCAGCGCAAACACCTACTCCACTGAAGATAATAACGTCTGAAGAATGCCCCCAGCACTCTCTGCTTTAAGCTAATTTGTTTCTCGCTTTTTTTTATTGAAATCTATGATGTTTTAGCAACAATGATGTCTGTATAGTGTGCCATCAAACTCCAATTCCTTTTTTGGATAGAATAAATGACACAATAACCAACACATTTGTAGTTGTTCTGTCATATATATTACTACAACATGGCAGTTACATTCAGAGATACCCACAGATATGACCCAAAGCCACTAAAGACTGCAATTTCACACATTTCACACCATAGGTTAAAAACACGGTTTCGGCCAAAGCCATGCATATCATTTTTACACAGTTGAACACATTTAGCTGGACACACTGCACAAACCACTGGGTCAGAACAAGTTCAACATCAAGTACTTCGAAATGATTTCACCGGCCTGTATACCAAGAGCTGATATCAGACTGCATATGCTCAGTTGGCAAGTAAGTACCTGAATGCTTTAAATACCACTTTAAAACATGAACACTCGATGACGAGAGATACTTACTTGTCATTGTTTTACAGATAAACATGTCTATTATGAGATGGTCTACACTATAATAAGTTACATCCTAAAAGGTAACAAACAACAAATTGTGATTGGCCCAACCTCTATGGTGCTATCCTACAGATTGTTGTCTCATGCGTCTAGACTGTGGAAGATTCTCTGAGGAGTGTCAAATAGGGTATTCATTTCGTTTTCCTTCGGAGATTTTTAGTAACATGGAAACCAGCCCAGAGCTCTGTGTGCCATCTACTTTCAATTTCCTTAACGACTGGAATCTGAAAAATGGGCAACTGGAGACTGATGTTTGATGTTGGCATTTCAGGTTCACTCATTTCCAAGTCACCACTGGGACAGCATGAAAGGTAGGAATTGGAACCCAAGCAACTTTACGACCATCAGTGATTATTCATTCACTATAGTACTGAGGTAAGGTGATCTTGAAGGCCCTGTGGTATGAGAGACTTCTTTACTGCTCCAAGTCAGAAGCAAAATACACATGAAGTGCAACGGAATTGTCCATACTGTCACAGCATGAGAAATAACATGAATAGGTTGCAGGCCTACTCAAGTAGGACAGTACACCCAAAGACAGGATACGCTAAAAGGCATTTCATGGTGTAGAATGTCCCACACTGGTCCAACACTGGTCATATGTCTCCATATCTTTAGTCACGTCCTGTAGCCGAACTTCCGGCGTCCAAACAGGACGTTTTGTTCCCATTTTTAGGCCATGTTTCCACTTGGCTGGTCACCACTGGCGAGGTCTGACTCTGCATCCCCGCTGGCCCCGCCCCTGCGACCCGAGAGGTGGTCCAAAGATTTGGGTGAGGTGTTCTGGGGGCGCCTGCGCCAACAGCGCGCCAGGTCTGCGCGGAACGACGGGGTGTAGAACCCGTAGATGATTGGGTCGCAGCAGGTGTTGAGGTTGCCGAAGACAAAGAGGGCGTGGTGCACATACTCCGGGGTGACCTGGAGCATCTGTGGCTGGAACCAGTACCAGATCCCCAGCAGGTAGTAGGGGGTCCAGCACACCACAAAGGTGGCTACAATCTTTATCGTCATCTTCAAGGTCTTCATTCGCGCTTTGGGGATCATGTCGGTCCCGCTGCGTCTCAGGCAAGGCTCTCCTCCTGCAGGGAGACAAAAAAAATGACCCACTGCACCTCAATTCTTCCCCCTTACAATCAATACACACCCAATGCTTTGGTTTTCAGGTCTGTAGGTTTGCAGTAAAGTAATCAACTTCATCGATTCCGTTCATAAGACTCATTGATTTTGTTTTGGTGCTTTGTGATGGATGAACACTCTCATGGCAAGTATCTGGCACATCGATCACTGCTCTCGTGAAGGTTCACGGTACCTTTGGTGGTCTTGGTTCTGTGCATCTGCCGGTTGATCTCGATGAGGATGCGTGTGTAGCAGAAGCTCATGACGAGCAGGGGGAAGACATAGAGGGTGACGAAGTGGAACATATTGTAGGCGGTCTCCTGCCAGCGGTGCTGGAAGCTTCCGTGGGTCACACACTGGACAAAGTCCACCCCCTCCGCCTTCACCGCCCGGAAGATGAACAACTGTAAAAGTAGTCGGCACAGGCAGAAGGGCCTCAGTTTTTTAATTAAGCGTTATAATACAGACATAATAATACACAATTATATATGTACATGTAAACTTGTACATGTAAACTTGATTGTAAATTTTTCCCTGGACATATTTGTTTTAAATACATATTCTTTTTTAGTTTTTGAATGTTTTGGATGAAATGGAGCAAATACACTGTAAAATTATTATGTTATGCTTAGTAAACACATTTCTGCAATATTGTAATAGCCAGTTATATGGACAAATCCAATACCTATCCAAGCAGCAGCACTTTCAAATATGCTCATTTACTATATATGTCTTCCATAAAACAATGTCACCTGTTTTGTTCTGACTATGTTTTTCATAAAAGTATAGAGATGTTTTTTTTTTCAGATACAGTTTTAAAGCCTTCTATATCTTTTTAATCTGCCTCTCTTTGGAATGTTCATGCCACAGACATCAAATTTGGTAACAGCTGTAGTAACATTGCTTATATTCCTTCCCTTGCATCTGTGACAAGGTTCACTATCCAGAGGTGCCGTGTCAATGATAACCATCTGTTGGAGAGCCAGCCTACACCCTGCTCCTCTGATCTACAAGGCGAGACATCCACACATTTATGCAGCCTGCTCAAGATCTCAAGGCTGGGATGGAAATACAACTACCAAGAAATGCATTCTAAGCATCCTTCTGTTAAGCCATGTCTGTATGGGCACCGTATTACTGCACCATCCTGTGGAGAGGTGTCATGGTTCAGGAAATTACTTGTTCAGTGTCGACAATCTCTTTTCATAAATCAAGTCATGCCACCCCTCTCATGGAATGTGATGCTATCGGAGAATATTTATACAAGACTTTCCACCATCATGTGTCAGACAGAATAAATAAGTGATATCAAAATTCGGTAACAGATATAGATTGACATCTTGTTGTTGATTTACAGTATATGGATGCATATGGAACAGAACTTGCTTGGTGATTTCCATCCTATTCCTTCCATTTGACATCAGAAACGCCTGCGAAGGGACTGACTTGAAATATACAGAAGAGCAGCTTACTTTCCCTCACACATTACCTTCTTCTCCAGCCTCGTCAGAGTCACTCTGCTGGGTTATTTATATCTGTGTGAAGTGTGAGGGGTCGTGATACTCTTTTGCTCTTCACATTTAATGAGATCATCCATGGCTTGGATCTCTACTGACCTCTGTCACAGCAACCTCTCTGAGCTGCCACCCAACCAGGCTCACTCCTCTCTTAAGTCCTCGCAGAAAAACTAAAGCCTGAAAAGTTTCAGTGTGCCAGAGGCTTCTAGAGGCTTCTATACAATTCAGTTAAGTTCACCTCGTCTAGGTCCATCGGCATTCATCTCAAGCGTTACAAAAAAAAGTGTCAAACCTTTCCGCTCATGTCAAACCTTTCATGAGATTGGTATAAAACAAAATATTGATCTCTGACACCTTTACCACTGAGGAAAGGCTGGGGATCAATTGCTACAAATCACCACCCACCTTCTACGAGCAAGCTCCATTTTGTCAAGCTGGCCACCAATCTCTTTCTTTATCTATCTATCTCTCTCTCTCTCTCTCCCTCTATGGGAAACTTCTCTGTGTGTTCTCCTTAATGATGTATGAACATCAAGGTCATGGGCACAAACAACTCCGTGCATTAGGGGAATTGAGGGAAGCGGAGAGTTCCATCTTGGTTGCCAAGACCCCGGGATGTCTCTCAGGGAGGAAGCCATGCGGATAAAAGCTCCGAGCCAAAATCCCCCGGGCTCAGAGAGACTAACTAACTAATGGCTGAGATCAATGGAGCATCCCGTTTCTTTTTCAACTCTACTGTTCCAGGAAAGCACGCATCCCCATTGTTATTCTAGACTTAAGTGTGGAGAGAGGACACTGACCCAAGATAAGTAACAGGATCAGCAACACTCCTGACATGTGGTGGGGAGATCCAGGGAATTAGGATATGGACAGCTATAGCAAGCAACATCAATATTGTGGTCAATGTCCTGTCTCCTTTTCCACATAGTCCTAGGTATTGAGATTAAAGCTACCCATTTGAGAGCTTTCATTTCCGCCTCTGTGGGTCACTCACACACAAAGCGCACACAATCTCACACAGACGTAGTCTTAGTATCTGTCATTACAGTGATGGAACTGGTTGAAGAAATGACTGATGGGACCTTTTGTCCCGCCAGTTCTGCACTTACATTTGTCTGTTTTAACACTACATGTCCCATGACGCACCTGTGGGGAGGCCAGTAGCACGCTCAGACTCCAGGCGACGAACAGCATCCTCTTGTTGCGTTTGCCTGCGTCCAGGGAGTCCAGTGGGTGCAGGATGGCGTGGTGGCGGTCCAGGCTGACCACCACCAGGATGAAGGCGGCCGAGTGCATAGCAAAGAGCTTTAGGAAGCAGAGTAGCTTGCACATGATGTCGCCGGCGTACCACTGCACCGTCACGTTCCAGATGGCGTCCAATGGCATCACCACGAAGGTCATGACCAGGTCGGCTGAGGCCAGGCTGGCGATGAGCGGCCGCAGGTGCGAGGCCAGCCGCCGGCCGCGGCCCTTGGTCACGCTGAGCAGCACGGCCAGGTTGCTGATGGCGGCGAAGACGAAGAGCACCGCCGTGGCCGCCACGCGGAAGCGGGCCGCCACGGTGAAGGTGGGGGCCTCCCAGTCATGCAGAGGGGGAAGGAGGGATGGAGAGGAGTAGTTGGGAGAGAAGGAGGAGGAGCCGGAGACAGGGATGGAGGTGTTGTCGTATGAGACTGTGGGCAGCAAGATGGACCAATTCGCCGACATTGTGCTCTGCAAGAGAGGAAACTTTTTATCATTTGATGTGATCTGTGAGTGAGAAAACTTCACGCTTCACGCTTTCAGTCCTCAGAGCGTATCATCTAGTCACGCTTTATCACTGCTATGGTTCTGGGGAGTATTCTAATGCTTTTCATTTGTGAACTAGGCAGTATTTCTGTGATGTTTTGGAGCAAGAGACAGCAACAAAATGCACTTCTAATATACTGTATCTATGAAAAAAGCACACAACTTTCCACACAAGCATTGTAAGCATAAATACTGAGACTTTGACATCTCAGTTCAGAACAAAGATAAATAATGATAGCAAGGCAGGTTTGTGGAGTCCACTATAACACTGTGGTCGATAGCAGCCAACACAGTGGCACTTTGAAACAATATACGACCCTGTGTTATGGTGTTTTCCACAGTTTTTCATCAGCACAAAGCCTTGGTACTAGATTGATTCCCTCCTACAGCCATGTTTTTTTCTGTTTTTGAAACTTTCAAGGAACTTCATGAAGACCTTGGAACAAATTGACTGTTCTGTCAATTCAGCTGCAGCCGTTTAGATCCAATATGTGAATGGACAGAATCAGCTTTGTGCCTCACTGAGGAAGAGGAACAGAATGAGACCAGGGCATTCATCATGTCATCCACTCTGGACCGACAGACACATACAGAAGCTTAGAGTCCAAGGTTTTTCATTATTCAAACTGAATATCCCAATCCACTCATAACTATGCTGGACACGTCCTTGAGCAATACTTAAGAAAGCAATCAGCCTATCAAAACGTGGCACTTTAACCCTATGAAACACTACCGGCATCTGTAGGGAATATCGGCTGCGACTCAAACTATCTTCCAGCAAATGTCCCCATTGAGGAGAAATCATTCCTGGGGTGTATTGTGTTTGAAGGGTGAGATGACCCTTGTGGAGATGAAATCACTGGATCAATGTGTGTGTGTGTGTGTGTGAGAGAGAGAGAGAGAGAGAGAGAGAGAGAGAGAGAGAGAGAGAGAGAAACCAGGGGAAAAATCAGTGTTGAGATGAAACAAATTGAATGCAGGTCTGAGATACAGTTCTCCTGGGACCGTGATGAACAACTCACTGCATCCACCGGTACAATCTGAATACAGGGGGGGAGGCTCTTGGATCTGAGACAAGCGTAGTGTATCAGCAATTCAGAGGAAAGGGGTAATCTTCTGTTGTCTGTAATCTTCTGTGGTCTGTAATCATCTGTGGGGATATAAAACACCTGTGTGTTCCACAAAAATGGACTACTGAGACTGAATTGCTTTTACTTAACACGGTCACTGTTAAAGCAGCAATAAGGAGTTCTGTTCCAAAACTAGCAAGTTAACTACTTAAAAGGCATGCAAAAACCTTGCAAACACCACCAACAGCCCAGTTGACACTGAAAGAAGCTTGCCAACACACTAACTGGTGTCTTTTGGCAGTATAGCTGGAAATGTCATGCTGTGAAAGCTTTTCTTCCATTTTTGCAGGGTATTCCAGCCCGGTATACAGAACTACATAGGGCATATCCTGAATGGCTAGTGGGAAAAGACACAGGTGTGTGTCTGTCCTTCACATGACCATATGTTGAGGATGGTACCAAAACTAGTTGCCTATAAAACCATACCTCAAAAAGTGTCAAATTGTTGCATAGTGTTACTTTAAAAAGACCTATAATGCACATTTTCAATATTCATAATTTTACTTTTTGGGGGCTACTAAAATAGATTTACATGCAAACTGTTGCATAGTGTTACTTTAAAAAGACCTATTATGCCCATTTTCAATATTCATAATTTTACTTTTTGGGGGCTACTAAAATAGATTTACATGCTGTTCCAAAAATACATTACTTTTCCCATGTGTTACATCTCTGTTCACCCTCTGTCTGAAATGCTCTGTTGAAGTTCCTATGTCTTCAAGCCCCCCCCCCCCCCCCCCCAAACTAGGTATTTCAGGCAGCTAAAAAAAGTGGTTTCTGTGGGAGAGAGTTAGTCTCTGTGGTGTGTACTTTGGGCTTTGTAACTACAGACCGTTTACATGCACAACAAGTCATATAACACACTAAAGGAAAGGGGAAAAAACTGAAAAGCATAGGTCCCTTTTAAAGCATATTAATAACCTAGGTAACCAGTCAATACACAAGAACAACACGGAAAAACAAAGATTTAAGTGATGTAGGGATCTATTCCTGTGATGCTCAGTAATGCAGACTAAAACAGTCAGTCAGAGCATAAACTGTGTTCTGCTGTTTGCTGGCATTAATGTTGTGAAATTGGTATGCTTTCACTCTCAGGAGAAATTGGCTTAACTTTCTCAGTGTGCTATGCAGTGTTCCAGTGTGAATGAGAGGCTGTCAGCAACCGCCAATGTAATTAGTTGGTATTAGTGCATTTCAGAACCCTCAACACACACTCACACTCACACACACACACACACACACACACACACACACACACACACACACACAAGCACGCGCACGCGTGCTTTACAGCATGGCAGGCGCAAAAGAATGTTACACTTAATGACCTGACCATGGTTGTCAAATCAAAAAATTGTAAATCATGAGGGGTTATTGAAACACAGTCAGTGGGGTGTGTGCACATCTACTGGTGGCCAGGGGTCACTGCTTATGACTTATGAACTCGTGAACCATGCCATAATTTGAGTGCACTGAGCACTTACTGCAACATTTCGCCATTTCTAATGATTCTACTGTAATAAGCTAGGACTATATGTGAGCATGCAAGGCACCTTGAACATGGTGATGGCAAGGTTCCAAGACCATGCTGCTCTGCCTTCTGTTCAGCCCCAGTCACTCCCAGTGACTAATACTAAGCACATCCCAGAGCGTACCTCACGCTGAGCACATCTACCCCAACGACAGCCCACTGTGGGCCGGATCTGGCCCAGATCTGCAGTGAATCGGTCCGATGCCAGGCCAACCAGCTCTGGTCCAGGTTTGGCCTAAGTGTTGGCAGTGGTATGATTAAAGCACCAACTGGCCCACAGAGACCTTATTTAGTGGCACAGAAATTTCAATCCCACATTTAGGCTATGTCTCGTTGCTATGAAGATAATTGAAAGAGAAACTAAAAAAGTGCTTGTTAACAGTGGCTAACCACCATCGCATTCTTAAACAGAATATAGGCTTAGACCGATAAATTGGCAGTTAGTCAGGGGTACTAAAAAAATTATGGTAGCAAAGAGGCGAGGTTAAGGTAGCTTCCATCTTTCTTCTGTTGGACAGAAATATGCAGCATTCCATGGATCATCAGCTTAAGTGTTTTCAAGGCCAGTGGTGACATCTCATCACTATAGAAGCCCTGTAAAGTACCTGGCGCCCTGCTCGCAGTGTTATTTTGCTGCTGTAATTCAGATGCTAATAGGTAAATCAGTGATTACCGGTGGCTAACATTATGGTTTACAACACATGGCTGGTGTCAAATATAAGTCGATAGGCACACACCGAGAACAAGCAACGATGGAGCGAAACTGTATGAAACACGAGACAAATATAACATTATGACAGGTAAACAATTAATTTAATAGAGACAATACCCTCAAGAGACCGCAAAGATTTCCCGTGTACAACTTTACTCTGAAAGAATGCTCTTGCTGCCAATAAAATAAAGAAAACTGCCTTAAAGGAAAAATCAAATAACGACAGCTAGTATTACAGACCGGGGAGCTATTGAAGAGCCCTTACCTGAAGTATTCGTCAAAGTACAAACATATACTAAAGCCTATCAGTGTTTTGCACCATTATCCCTCGTCCATGGCCACACTTTGGTTCCACCATCGACAAGTTTGATCAAAGGTATTGGTGCATGCAGGTATACACTGACCAAAAGCGTCTATAAATTGTTGAGTTATCCTTCGGCAACGTTTTCATCTGTGTCATATTCCACACCAAACTACATCTGTCACTCTTTGAAAGGGAGAAAGGTCCAATGGAAAACTCCACAATGTGCCGCAGTCGGTGGTCACCGCTTGCCTGGCACTGACTTCAAGTACATTCCCGGTAAAAGCGTGGTTTTCAAAGAGGTTTTGCACGTTCTTGAGCGCACGTTACTTCAAAGTGAAATTCTCCTGGACACTGGAAAAGTGTTTCAAATGCATAGAGCGGGTGGCAGAGGAGCTGTCCCATAGAAAAGTGCTGAATCTTCCCGGAGAACCGGTTTCTGAAAAGATATCCACGTTGTTCTGCCATGCTAAATCTACAGCACCTGCTATCAGTAACGTCACGTTCCCTCCAACGCGCAGTGAACTGCGCCAAGAAAAGGGAAAGCAGGAGAAGCATGCGGCGTGTGTTTGGAACACCTGAAAGAGATATAGATAGATAGATAGATAGATAGATAGATTGATAGATAGATAGGAGGGGGGGGGAGACAGAGAGAGAGAGAGAGAGACCTCTTGTGAGTAGCAAGGACATCGACCCTGTTGCATTAATTTCAGGGTTGGATTAGAAGCATTATAAATGAGTCACTTTGCCTCTGGATTAAATAGCAAAGCATTCTTTTACTTTTGTGTTTTGGGTTGGACATTATTTAGGATAAACTACCATTACTTTAAAGTAGCTGAAAAGTGAGAATATCTTTTTCATATCACCCTGTGGCTGAAAGCTTTCTTTACAAAAGGCAGTTCAAGCTTCGGCAAGCTGGAATCTAACTGCATTGCGATGCAAAATATCGTTATGGGTGCACCTGATTTTCCTGAGATATTAGATAATAAAAGTAAATTCTGTATAGTGCCTCTGTAACACCAGGTAATTTATTGTGTATCATTCTATTGTAGCTTTAATACACTTCTCCAGCAATAACTTTCAGTGTCAAGATATTATAATTATTAAGCAATCCTAAAATGACTGTTTGTGAAGCCATATATTCGTTCAAGTCCGGGTGGGGTGACCACGCTCTCCCTTCGTTACAAATGGTGTCAGATGTGGGATGGCTCACTGTGAGGTCATCGGAGGCGTGCCTGTAAAACTGTGTGAGGGTCCCCAAGGTAAGTTGACCCCTGTGTGAGGGACCCCATAGATGGGTGAAGCACTTGTGTGTGGGGCGCTCTGGATGGGAGAAGTACAGTTGGTGGATGCGCGAGGAATGCCTGTGTGCGTGAAGCGCAAGGGTGCGCTTCCCGAAGGTGAGGGCAGTGTGACGATGTGGTCGTCACTACAGATGAGTATGTGCCATGCCATCGAGCCTGGCTCTAGACCCGGGTTCGAGTCCGGGTGAGGTGACCACGCTCTTCCTTCGCTACACAATGCAACACTGACTTCACATTTAAGAAACCAGGATGTAGTACTGTTGATGAGGTGATGCAAAAGGCCAGTTATCTCTGCTTGTCTGCACTGAGCAGCCTCTACAGTCATGGACAAATGTTTAAGACCACCCTTGAATACATTTACATTTTTATCCTCTGAACACAGTGATTGCATTAGAGCTGCAACCGATTGCATGAGATTGCGTCATCCTTATGTTAGCCTGTTGTAGTCACTTTACAATTGACCATCACACAGTAAACACTGCATTACGTCATTTTTTGCTGTATTTGCCTTTTCTAAAAACACAATCAAATGGAATCAAAACCAAACGTAATGTTACTTAATTTGATTACTTTCTATTACTGTTTGATTAGAAGAAGAGAGGTAGTGCAAATTCAGACAAGAGAACCAATCAAAAACAAAGCTCACAATTTTAATGCTGAATGGAGCCAGATGGATGTAAACTCTTTGTAATCACCAACATTTTGATTAGTAATTGTAATTTAATTAGATATATTTCTCAGTAACTGGAACGGATTACAATTATATTTATTTTGTAATTTAATTAAGGAACTCTGATTCATGTAACTAGTTACTCCCCAACCCTGTCCATAAGTATGGTTTGTTATAAATGGTTATCATACAGAGCTTCAAGTGCACTAAGAATCAGTTTTAAACACTAATCTTCTCTTCTCTCCTAAACCCGGCTCATCTGCCTCACCAGGCACACATAAAGAGTAATCATGCCAAGCCACTTTCCCCTTAAACGCTAATTAGCCTCATTAAATCAGGATATACAGCCAGGCTATGAGACTCACCTTAGATTCGGCTTATGACCCTCTTTTAGCCAGAGCTTCCATTCTCTTGGGCAGGACACTACAGCAGCATTGCCTGGACATGGTTTAGCATGCTGTATGAAAATGGTTGTGTTTAATGAGGCAGCGGCAAAGAGGCTGAAGAATAAGAATAACTCACCACATATACTTTTAAGGAGTGCAGTGGGACACTGACTAATGAGTCATGTGAGATATGAAAGAATGCAACAGTGAATCTTGCTTACTGCAGCCCTGGGCATCAGAACCAGACTCTTTCATTCACACCAGTCATCTTCTCTGTCCTCCCTCTTCCGTTCAGCTGACTGCTGATTGAAGTCCCCACAGTTTGAGCAAAAACATACAGAGGAGCCCAGGAATGGGAATGCTAAAGGATAACTTTATGCTTTATACATATCTTTATACATATACTTTTGGTGTCATGAAAACCACTTTTAAATAAATGGATTATTTGTATTATTATTATATCAAATATTCATGCCACGAATGGTTAAATTGCCTGGCCTCAATTCCATCCGGCTATTAGTGAGAACAGAGGACTTCAAGAGCCACCCGAGGTACTGTTATGAGTGTCTAAATCCACTGTTGTGCAGTCCGCAAATCTGACAAAAGGTTGTTCCTAAAGCAACATGTTAATGAGGTGAAATAGGGCGTTGCTCAGACCAAGGCCTTTTTTAAATTTGATTTATTTACAGGACTGTGTACAAACACCACGTTTTTTGAGTGCACACACATAACTCACAGCTAGAGGGTGAGAAGCAATTAGCTGAATGTCACAAAAATGTATTGGATTAGAACAGCGTACTGCACCTTTAAAACCAAATCTGAGGACTAACATGTATCAATTCAAGAAATATTTAAAGACATACTGTAAACTGTAATTTACTGTAATCTGCTTCTGTTCTGGTTGTTTCAGCAGCATCTTCCTGCGTGTGTTGAGCTCCTCGTCCAAAAGGACACCTTGGCTGAAGTATGAATATGACAACTCAAAACTCTATTATAAAATGTAAAAAAATATGAGGTTTAATCATTTACATAAATTACACGTCCTGATGGGGATTCGCACACCATGGTCTTTGATTTAATTTCCCTCATTACATTCAAGTCTCTCAGATACACCCCATTCACCAGCTTTTCATTTTTCACGTAACCCCCAAAGTCAAGCCATTAAATGATTAAAAGATGACAATCCCGTGGCGTGATTAGAAATTCAGGCCATTCCCTGGGTGGACACGCAGTTATGCAAATTGTATGCTTAGTTATGGCATCTTCCTGATTGACAGGGAGAACTGTGAGTGTGAATATGTTATGAAAGGCTGTGTGTGTATATGAAGACAAGAAGAGGCCCATGAAATGAACTGAAAAGCTTACTGGAAATCCTATTTTATTAATCTGCAATTCATAGGAGGTCGTATGGCTATGACTATGCCATTATAACATATTGTTTAGATGAGAGAAGAGGTTTCACAGATGTGGTTGGGCTTCCTTAACAGCATATTAAAATTCATCCTGAATGTTTGATCAGCCTCAATGATTTGGATATGGTACACAATGTTTTCATGTCCAGTAGATAAACAGTTTGAATGATCTCTGCAATCAATTCATTCCAAATGTGTCTGTCGCGGAGTGACGTAACTACGGTTGAGTATGTGCTCTGAATGCCATACCAATGAGCCTGGCTCTTTGTTGTCATGGTCAGGGTGCAGATGTGGTACCCCCATAGACCTGGGTTTAAGGCCAGGCAGGATGACTGCTCTCCCTTTGCCAGAGGGTTACATTTTTTATAGAAGTCTGTTACAGTCTAGGCATTGCCCACATTGTTTAGTGCCCATGTGTTTATGCAACAGCATAAACGAACAGCTGCTGAGAACAACAAATCTTTGCAAATGGGTAAAATGGTTGATAATCCTCAGCAATATTGAATCCTACTGGTGTGAAAACGTCTTTAGGTGGTGCCATGCTGCCCCCTGGGGCACAGATGAATGCATTGCATTCAAAATAATTTATGGACAGAACCCTGACCACTTCCTTGTAGCACAGCTGTCATATATTTTCAGCAAAAAGATATGCTGAGTATTATAATTACGTTATTTCATTATAAATGTAGTGGCCTAATAACATGTGAATCAACATAATAGGCTTGTGGCTAAAGTAACTTCATGTAGACATCCTGACATCTTAAAGTAATCTTGTTTTACATTTTCATTTCTTATCATTGTGTTTGGCATTTTGCACAAAACACAACTTAACCACAATTATGAATCCAAAATGAACACTTCATGAATATTTCCTCAGTTTTGACTGAATAAGACTGAAATGTCATCATAACCGCGCTGGGTTTGGTAATGGGTGGCACCAAGAGATAGATGCTTGTCATCATTTCTGCTTTCTGTGACCAGAACCAACCCTCATTCAGAACAGCATGTCCTCTTTAAGTCCTCATTGCAGCAGTAGTCATGTTCTTTGTCCTGCTGCCTTACCAGCTCCTCTCACTGTTGCAGTCCCCACAGACATTGCATAACATTCGTAAGCTCATCTAATATGCACTTTGCGTGTTTACATAACTTCTGCCTTGTGTGTCAGAATATCACGGTTCTGATTCAGTGGTGTAACACTGATACCATTATTCAGGTTGTATTTTGAGGCTCAAAATATTTGGCTTTCCTCCTTTAGTAGTGAATATTAACAATCTTTCAGGAACATTAATTGGTCTGCCTCTACACACATGTCGTCTAATGTGGCGTTTAGCTTGTTTATGTAGAGCTGTGAAAATGTGGTCTGCACTACTGGCAATCTTGTGCTCAGTAAATATTTGTTGGCAGTGATTAAGCTGTGGGCTGAGGGACATTCAGCTTAAACAATTATCCCTCTGTCCCCAGTACCGAACCTACAGAAAACTTTGCTCTGCAGTTACTGGCACAAAAAAAAAAAACATCACAAATTTTATATTTAAAGATTTATATTTTTTTCCCTCTTATGTATCAAAATGTAAAAATTCTGGAAGCTTTGTAAGGTTGCAGTAATGTATAGATGCAACAACAACATGACCACCAGATGGGGAAGTTATCCTTACCCTTTATTGTTTTTTTTTTTTTTTTTTTAGGTTCTCGGTGGTCCACTGATGCAACACTATCCTCTCAGTCATTTTGTTTAGACACCAATGTCTGTGTCTGTTTTCATATTTTATTGAAAACAGCTTTTCTGTAGCTGGATGTCTTGCCATGAATTTTAACTTTGCTTCACTGTGCTCTGAAGATTGAATTGGATTTTGGACTGGTGGCATTGAAAATGGGCACAGGCCAGACATAAATTCCTCAACCTTTAACCAACATTATTCTCTGCCTACTCGGCTGATTTTCATAAGTTCATAGTACTTTTTGGCATTATCAACAAGAATAATTCATTTAACTCATGATATGGAGATATATAAAACCAAGAGAAACCAAACACTTTTAGGAAACTTTAGTCTGGCAACACCAAGCTAGATTCTTAGGTCCATGCAGTTGAAACAACACACCGTGATGATCCAGTGTTACATATTGTTAACATACCTGTATGTGTGTGCGTGTTTGT
>NC_045170.1:16337732-16350232 GCF_900700415.2 Clupea harengus
CCACTGACCTCATAAAAATGTCTAAGATTGTAGGTGTGTCTGCAAATCACACTGAAATGACTGCATGATCTGTTTCTCTGTTTGGCTCCAGCTGACTGCAACTAAGGGGGGAAGGCAGATTCTAAAGAACAAGAACGTCTACCCCATCATGAGGGAGTTCCACAGATGGGAGAAGGAACCTGATGTCGATGCTACCATTGAGAAACTTATCCAGGTAAAAATTATTGTTAAAATGAAGTCCCCTCTGTAGCGATAGTCAGTTTCAGCCATTCGCCTTAAGACGTACAATTCTAATAAAGTTTTATGGATGGAGCAGCCCTATTCATTTCAACACAATTTGCAGCTATTAACAGGGTTTTTTTTGCACACTCCCAGTATCATTACCCCACCTCAATGCATCAGGGGAAACGCCTAACCATGTGAGTTTTCATGTCAGCTGTTGTGCTTGGTAGGACACCAGACACTAAGCAAATGAAGTCCAGAAACACCATACCCAGATTTACAGTCTGGACAGAAAGAAAGAAAAGCAGAAACAAAACTAAAAAAAGAAATGGATGCTCTAAATTTGTTGGAAAAAGTCTGATCCTATCCGTGTGGTGTGGTGACAGTTGTGTAAGGGGGAGTTTTGGTGTGTGTGGGGGGGGGCGGCTCACTCAGTGGAAAAGATGTGACACTGTCCCACATTAAACCCAGATCTCCTCCATAACATCTGGGAGATCCCTTTTGAACCACGGGCCAGTGGAGGAGCCCCATTTGCCGAGCCTCACCCAGCCGCTTAAATCAGGGCCAATAAGCTGTAAATCTGCAAGCTCAAATTTGAATCTTAATATTTATCTAGGACTAATAGGATTTTTAATATGCTGAAATATTGTGAATAACAAGCCCATAACCTCCATTATATTACTGGAATACTAGCATACTTTTCCATGTTGCCGGAGTTTTGTAATTTGGTCATCTTGAAAGGAAAAGTTCCACCCGTTCTGCTTGCTATATTGACTGGAATACCATCAAAGTACAGTGGCTTCATTATAAATATTATACTGTAAGTGAATCCTCTGTCTTGAATCCTAAATTACATCCAATTAAATTGGTTATTCATTTTGATTTGAAACCGGATCAGTCAGCCTATAACTTTATAGGCTAGTGTAATATGTACTTATTGTCCTTGCCACAGGTGCTGATTGGTGATGAGCCAGAGAGTGGGATGGAGAACCTGCTGGAGGTGGAGATTCCTGAGGATGTGCAGAAGAAACTTGAGGAACTAGATGTCAAGGAACAAGAACAAATTAAAAAAGAAGAACAGGAACTACTCGAGGCAGAGAAGAACCAGCCCAAAAGCCAGCCTTCAGAGGAACTAGAGAGATGATAGAATGGATCCTCCATATCACCTCCACGCAACAACTATTTGTAAAGAAAACAAAACAAAAGAACGAACTCTTATCAAACTATGATAACAGTTGTGTTGATGAACTGAGGAGTATTTGTTTGTGAGACGGTGACTCATCATGGACATTTTTAATGGAATGTAACTGCAGACAGAAGGCCAAAAATATAAAATAGTAAAATAATGTATTCTCTAAGTACAAAATGTCTTGTCCTGTGTCGACTCCTCTTCATTTCTCTTCACATTCTACAGTCACAGGTATGTCCATTTTTTAGCAGGCCCTAGAATCCCGTAGTGGGGATTTTCATGGGGATCCGGGGTGGCCTTTTGTTCTCCGGCAGCCTGTCTGTGAGTCTGTACAGCTGCTTCTGGTTGCGCAGCTCCTGGGCCATGGAGCCGGGCTTGCGGAAGTTGGGCAGGTTGTGGAAAGGCTTGGGCATCGTTGGCGGCCGTGGCCGGGTGAAAAAGAGCTGGTTGGGGTTGCTGGCCTGGTCCACCATGGGCCTCGTCAGCTCCTCTCGCCGGTCCTCTTGCTTCGGCAGGATTCGACGGCTGTCGGCGCTGTTGGCCCCCGAACGGCGCCCCCCCAGGACCCTTTGGGGCCCCTCGGCGAGGGTGGTGTTGCTTCGTGTGAAAGGTGTGGTCGTGGAGATCGGCGTGCCAGGTCTCAACTGAAAAGCATGGCTTGTCTTGGCCTTGGGAGATGCTGGGAAAGAAACACAACTTTCCATGCAGTTTGGCAGACTCAGGCAAGCACTGTCATCACTGGATTGCGTTTGACAGGTCTGAAAGAGGGATACGAGGTGCCTAATGCAGCGCAGTTGGATACATTTTTGGAGCGCTGGAGGAGAAAAAGAAGACCTCACCATCACGGAACTTGTTCTCCGGGGTCTTGCTCCCATCTGTGATGTAACTCTTCGTGGCACGCAGCTTGGTCAGGCCAGTCGTGGGGGGCGACATCCAGTGGTGACAGCAGATCTGGTCAAGGGAAAGCCGGGCCGAGGGTTGCCACTGCAGAAGTCTCGTTATCAGATCCTGACAGGCTGATGAGAGGACAAGGTCAAAGGTCAGAGGTCAAAGGTATTAACCTTTGTTGCCATATTCATTATGTATTCGGGTGTATGTAAGATGTGGGGATATGCTGAGGTACATTTTCCTGGATTAAAAAAGGGACAAAAAAACAGACAACAGTTTTTGGACAATCCACTACACACATTTTTCCCATGCAAGATTTCATGGTAAAGCAATTGTAGTTAGCGGTGAGCAGAAAAAAAAGGGTCAATCACTGTGAGGTCAGGTGAGCAACCACAAACAGCAGTTAGTTATGCGATATACATCACTTAAAACCTGTAATGTTGCATAACGACATACAACTGTGTGTGACAGGTGTTGGATGAGTTACAGACTCATACTGTTTTGCCTGATGTATGATCCAACTTTGAGGCTCTAGATTGAAAATGAAAGTCTTGGGCAGATTCCATGAAGCCACAAGTTCGAAACAAGTTTAAAATATTGACAAAGATGGGGCCAGCATCAAAGTTATCGGCTCAAAGTGTAGTATCAGGCATTACTAACAGAATAGCTGTAGTTTTCTTTTAAAAGCCAAAGTTTTGATGGCCGTAACACATCAGCATTCTACAGTGCCGGAGATTCTTGACTATACCCACCAGTAGCACTCACAGGATGTGATGGGTATCCTATTACTAATCGTACAGACCATATACAGCATTGGGGGAAAGATACAATGCTCCACGGCCCAGTAAAGCACCAGCAGCAATTACGAATAAGAGGAGAAACGGGCTTAACGCGGTAATAACATGGTTGGAAGGCATTAAACCCTGATTAAACAGGGGCGACAGTGGTACAGGAGGTAGAGAAGTCGTTTAGTAATCAGAAGGTTGCTAGTTCGATTCCCTGTCGAAGCGTCCTTGAGCAAGACGCTGAACCCCGAATTGCTCCTGATGTGCAGTGTGCCATCAGTGTAAATGTAAAATGTGTATACATTCTAAGTCGCACATATGTAAGTCGCTTTGGATAAAAGCGTCTGCTAAATGACTAAATGTAAATGTAAATGTAGAAGGGAGACAACCACACTCTCTGATGCACTAATAGTAGTAGCAATCCCTATGTTCTCTTAAGGCACCAACAGAAGAGCAGTTAATAAAATGTCACACTGCTGAATGATTTCGTGTTAGCCCTGTATTCTATATAGTTCTGTGGGATACTTCCCAAAACTCCAAAATGCACTTAATTTACTGAAGTTAATTCACTGGCTTTGCCCTGCTTGCTGGTCTTTGATGATTAATTTGATGACTAGGTGTCACATCAGTGAGATGTTACCTGTGGAGACAGGGGTGTGGAAAGGTAACTCCTTCCTGAGCAGCTGGACCAGTTTTCTGGGGTGTTTCTCTTTGTACGGTAGCTTCCCAGTTACAATAGCATACAGAATCACCCCTCTAAAGGTGAAAGGTCAACACAATGGAGGTAGAAAGAAAAGAGGAGGCAAAAAAAATTATGAACATGATACACTGACATGCAGTTTGCTTCAGTATATGGATATACACATACTTGTAATTAATGATTGATCAGTACAATATACTAATTACTTAGCACAATGTCATGCCAAAGCTATAGGTTCAAGTTAGTAGCTCACAACACGTCAGCCTACTGAGTACACTGTACAATTCACAATTGTTGTGAATCCCTTTTAACCAATTACACTGTACTTAAGGTCACTTAGCCTAACATTAAGTTTAGCCAGAAGTTGAAAGTGTCAGAGTGAAACCCAGAGAACATTTAACTCCACTTACAAGCTCCACAGGTCAGCCATCTCTCCATTGTACTTGTGGGACATGAGGATCTCTGGAGCCGTGTACGCCACAGAGCCACAGAATGTGCTCATCAACACGTTCTTATCGCTGTAGCTGTTCGCAAAGCCAAAATCTGCCAAGAGACATGCCAAACAGATGCAATCATTGCAACAACTCAGAGTTGTTACTGGTTCAGATGATTAAAAATGGGCTACAATTAACAAAGAGACTATTGGACCAGAACCCCAATAGTCGGAATCAAACCTCTACTCAACCATATACAAAAGACAGAGCAAGACATTTGTAAAGCATCTAACTTGATCAACTAATACCCACCTGTCAGTTTCACAAAGCCACCCTCATCCAAAAGGATATTTTCACATTTCAGGTCCCTGCAGGAAAACATTTACATTTACATTTAGTCATTTAGCAGACGCTTTTGTCCAAAGCGACGTACAAGGGAGAGAACAGTCAAGCTAAGAGCAATAAAAAACATGGTGTAACAATAAATACTACTTTACATAAGAATTAGAAAAACGACCTAGAAAGGAAAAAGAAGTGCAGGAATGTAACTGCTTAAGTGCAAGTTAAGCGCTAGTCAAGGTGCCAGTTAGGAAGGGAGGTGCTCTCTGAAGAGTTGGGTCTTCAAAAGCTTCTTGAAGGTAGAGAGGGACGCCCCTGCTCTGGTAGTACTATGCAGTTCGTTCCAAAAAAAGATATTAAATAAAAAGTATAAAAATTAGTATAGAAAAATTACAATAGTAAGATGATGGTATCACCAATATATTTTCTGCAAAAAGCTGGAAAAATAATTTCCCCAAACCATCATGTGGACAACTCAGATCAGAGACACAATCATCCCAAAACATGGTCCGCTACCTGTGCACAATATGGCTACTGTGGCAGTGCTTCACAGCGCTGACGATCTGCTGGAAGATCCTGCGCGCCTCGTCCTCCGACAGGCCAGGGCTGCCCTTGTTTTGGGATACAGTATTGATGTGCTCCAGGAGGTCTCCACGCAGAGCCAGCTCCAGCACCAGATAGACTCGCTTCAGCGTGTGGAACATGTCATACAGCTGGATCTGAAGGGGGAGAGAGGGGGTGGTCGTGGAGTGCATCAGCTGCATTCAACTGGTGCTGTTAAACCGCGCTATGACACTCTAAGATGCTGTGGTATATATTGTCAGGCTTTAGCTCAGAGAACCGCTGTACTCTCCACCCCCCTGCTTTACATCCAAGTCAGTGGTAATCATAGCCACAGATCCGTATGAGCTGGTAACACAAGTGGCCCAGAACAGGACAAGATTGAGCTACTGTCTGGTCCCACAGCAAAGCAACAACACATAGCAACACAGCACATAGCAACACAGCACTTGGCAACACAGCACATGGCACAGCTGAGTTTTTGCTAAACAGACACATTTCACGTGGAAGGAAGACAAGTTGAATGGGTAGTGAAAACCCCCAAATCCTTTTATCACTGGACCAATTTTCTATAGGCAAGTTCAACATTCTTCACACCCTATAATGTCTTTAGATCTCTGGTAGAGTGTCTTATATGTGATGACTGTATACAGCACGAACCACAGAGGTGGACATTCTGATTCCACAAGCAAATCATAGGTGTCACTCAGTCACGTACCACACTGGGGTGCCGGTATGTGACGTTCAATGCGTGTATCTCTCTGTGGAGGAACTTTTTCGAGTACTCAGGGGGTGCGTGGTTGATGGAGATGATCTTGATAGCCACCTTGAAGAATAATGAAATCATCATTTGTCATCTTCCTGATAACATTGAGCATTACTTTTAACATAGCCTTTAAAGAAAAACAACTAAAAAACAAATAACACATAAAAAATGTTTTACACATCAGTCTCATGTATTTTACCATGTTGTGGTTTTTGCTCCTGAGGTCGTTGCCAAGCTTATAGTTTTGACAGATCTTGCTTGGAGTTGCATATCCCAAGTATACTTTGGAGAAGGCCCCCATCCCAATTTTCTTTGAGGACAGTATATACCCATTCTCCCTGCACTCGTAAGCTTTCTCCTGCAAAGACGTTCTTGTTTCCCTCAACTTTGAACTCCGCATATTTTTAAATGATTCCACACATCATTGCTAAATATTCACGCATATTCTGTAAATTACTCTTCTTTCTATTCATTTCAAGTAGCCTAATTAAGTCATTGATCGAAAAGTCCTGAGTTGTCCTCCTGTTATTAACGTATTACCTCTTGTTAAAGCTACTCTTCGGAGAATTCAACAAGCACATACAAACAATTCAATGTTTAGAATTTTCTCTTGACATCGTGACGTAGGGTGTTCTACAGCGCATTCATAATCAGAGCCTGAAAGAATAGAACGTGGCGTGGACTATTTAAGAAAATAATAGTTTGCTATTTTTAAAGCAATTTGTCTTTCAATTAGGCCATAAAAATGAAATTGTATCTTGATAGTAGACAGTACTGTGTTGCGCTCTGACAAAATTAAATCAATTTGGCTAATTTAATTTAATCCTGATGTAGGCTTAATATAAAAGACTGTGAAATATATTCGTGCTTTGTCACCTCCTACTGGACAATGGCTGGAAACATTCACCATGTCATACTTCTAGATCCAGGCCGTTTGTAGGGAAAGGAAATTGTCCGGTTGTGATATATGGAGGTTATTAGATTTAATTACATCTGCAAACGTTCCAGTACAGCTTAAATTTCCCCATTATATCTCAAATCTATATGATGTATAAGGCAGAGCTTCCGGGTGTGGTTACAAAATATTACAGTAAAAACAACCATGTGGCACTCAAACCAGCCTTTTGTGTGATAAGAAAACACGGTGCCTGATTTTGCGGCAAGCTGTCCAAAAGAGTACAAAAGGGAAGCGTGGGCAGTGAGGAGAAGGTAGGAGTTCGCGGCATGCCATCACTCTCCCTGCCTCGTATTTTCCTTGGCCTAGACACGGGGGCGAAAATGGCAATTTCTGTTAGTGTATGGCGGTCAGCTTCAACGTTGGAGCACTTAAACGGGAAACTGACAGGTATAGCCTACTTAATCTTCGAACCCTCAAATAACGCAGTGATCCCTCGGGATCACATTTTCCATGATCAGAGTATAGCCACATTACCATGGTCGAGATGTTGAACTGTGGCTGATTAAACTATTTTGTTTTGATTATTGCATTTGAATAAAAGTGGTCTGGAACTGTACAACTCCAATTATCGATCAGCTGCGCCGAGGACGGAGGAGAGGGGGTGGTGTGCTCTCTGGGGTCGCGTGTGGTTCTCTGAGGAATTTTATGATTTAAGTGGTCGTGAGTTTACCTTAGGGTTGCTATCAAGCTCTACGCACCGGAGGTTCCATGAATGTTAAGGAGGAAGGTGTATTCCCATTTCAGTCCCACGACGTCAGTGCGTCTCCACCTCTCACTCCAAGAGCAATTAGAGCCCTTCCTGTGGATGAGAGATGGGGCTGCTTTCATTGGCCATCTGCTCCCATTCGGTTTCTCTCTCACTCGCTCGCTCCAAACATCTCACTCCGGAGAAAGTTAAAAAGGAAAACAGTGGAGGTTTTTACAGAGAGCCGACCCGTCGTCAGACCACATTATTCTGAAGAGAACTGACACTAAAGCAAATGGACTGAAGAGGCTATGGCTCTCCCGTCCAGTCCAGATGATCTAGACATCACCACTGCAGCCAGGCAGGGTCGTGTCCAGACAGGAGAGAAGGGGGGAAATTGTTACGTCTTTTTTCGTTCATGTAAAGCGAATTCCACTAGCACATCCAAGGTCATGGGCTGATGGCTGTTAGTAATGAGCGGAAGAAAACAAGGGCGTCACTAGGATCACAGCTAGGGGCGCAAAGCACGCATTGCTGTCTGGACACTCCACCAATCTAAAGAAAACAGTTGGGGAAACGTTAATGATGTGAATTGAAGTCTTCATTTTTCTCACATGAGAGTTTGGGGGCTTGGGCTCAAAAAGTGAGATTTGGCAGCTCAGATCTGACTATCCCCATAGGGGAGTGAGAGCTCTCTCTCTCTCTCGCTTCCCAAAGTCATAACTTGTCAACACCAGACTTTTAGAAAGAGAGTGTTACATACAACCCGTAAGCATTTTTGACTTGTCCCCATAAGAGAAGGGGTTTTATCTAGAGGTCTTAAAGGTGCTATTGAGAATCCTTAATGGTCAGCAGTTTTGGCAGAGGTTTGTTTTCAAACTCTACAAAACACCCCTTTCATTGAGTGTATATTTCAAAGTCCCTCCCAAGACACATGCAATCATCCTGGCTGAGACAGTTGATTAATTGACTGATCAGGTGGGTGGCCAGTCCATGCCAGAGACTGTAGGTTGTCATCAGACCATATACTTATATTGATGGCTGCCAGAAAATGAGGGGAAACGTATGGACCCCGCCTTGAAGGATTTGTTGGCTGTAAAAGGACTCTTTCATATTTACCCTATACCGACCAGCCCAACAACACTTAAAGCACTGGTTTCTTTGAGTACAACTTTTATTCTAGTATGCCGTGACTAATTAAACCAATTGATATCACTCTGTGTGCTGAAAAACAGAAGACTTTCAATTGCAATAAATAGTATTGTTAGCGGTTTTTATTTCAAACAGTGCTATATCTAAAAATAAGCTGTGCATTTTGAGGGGGGAAAAAAAATCATTGCCGAAGCTTCAATCTGAAGATGACAAGGTCCCGCAAAGGTCAACCATTAAGCTCAAACCAGTTTACTCGCAGCTGCCATGGGAAGTATGAATTCTTCTGACACATCTACATTAAGTCATTGGCAAATTTGAAGGCAGAGCCTCAGCTTTCATTAAGGCCTCTGGTATAGAGGACGGGGCTGAGAGGGAGAGAGAGAAAGAAAGAAAGAATGAGAGAAAGAGAGGCTCAAGTCTGAACAGGTGGTAAGAGTATTAACCAGGAAGCAGTCGGAAACCAGATGGACACACGCCACTGCAAACAATCTCCTCCGTGCGGCAGGACAGTGCAAACGAGGAAGAATAACAAATTACCTGGAAAAAAGTTGCGTTACTTGCACCTTACTTACATAAATACAGCCATTGCTTTCTTCGACCACTGGACTAACAAGGAAAGGGGGTATCACTGAGATATCTCTGATTTCAGTTCATAGGAAACAACCCCCACAAACCACTCATCAAAGGTCAGGTTTTACATAGCCAAACCTCAGAGGTGGAGAAGTCACTGGGAGGTCAACCATACACACACACACACACACCATACACACACACACACACACCATACACACACACACACACACATGAGCAGCTAAAAATACTGGTCCTCTGGCATGGTTAGTGGTTCCGCAGGCTGTGCCCTGCCTATAACAGGAGGGATCTGAGGCAGTCTCCAGAGTGGTGACCCAATTTGCTCCTCCAGAACAACTTTCCAAATATTTACATAGAAAAGATAAATAGAAACCTAACAGAAGCTGCCTCTGAAAAGTCAGAAAAGGCCTTAAGAAAATGAGAGATATGATATGCATCTATAATATGTGACTATAATAATGATGATTATGATGATGATGATGGTTACAATATTACTGACCAGAATTCTCTCCAGGCTGCAAAGTTTCTCCAAGTTTGTTTTAAATGAACCCTCTGTGCACCATTTCTCTCTCTCCCCCCCCCCCCCCCCCCCCTCTATTTCTTTTATTCTCGGAAAAATGGATTTCCAAATCGAGCGCTCCTGATGGTGGGACCACGCCGTGTACTGTAACGGGTGATATACTTCTGAATTCTCATTCACCTTCTCACGAGTTTTGACCTAAATCTGACACGTCTCATATCATAAACCCTCGCGTCCATAAATCAGGGTAACACCAGTGTTTGGGCCTCGAGATTGGAGCTCCTGTTTCTCCCTGAGTCTGCGCGGCCCTTGCCAAATGCTCCACATCCACGGCTACCTCTGGCCAATGGGCTGGGTGAGCAAACTGCCTCGACTTAGATACCTCACTTCACTGCGCAGTTTTACTGCCTAATTGGACTTTCTCTTATTGACCAAAGCGAAATATGCCTGTTTTAACAGCTGTTAACTACAATTCGACATCTCCGGAGTGTAGTCAACACTTGAAAAAAAAATGAAAAGAAGGAGCTCTAAGCCCCCTCCCTCCTATGGTCACCTCCTCCTCCCCAGTTTGTCAGGGAGGCCCTTGCCAGTTTGTAAATCAGTGGACTTGAGCCTAAGGAGTTTTATGCTGTGTCATAAGCCATGGCTCCGGCAGCCGGCAGTCATGGGCACTGACCCCTTTTGTTTGGTTCAAACTCCCTTCATCCATACACCCAGACAATGTGAAATTCATATTTCCATTACAGAGCACTTAATTGCCATTTTTTTAGCCAAAAGCACTAAGTCATCCCCCCCCAAAGTAAGAAAAAATTGACGTTTTTTATTTCGATGACTAAATATTGGTTTCCTAAGGTCCAAAGTATGTAGCGTTGCGGAAACCTTTGTCTCGACCCGTGAGTTAAAAAAAAATATAGAAATGACAGGATGGGGTTCGATTTCATTGTTTTACATTCATGGCAAACACCAGATATTTTACAAGAGGCTACTGTGGGTTGCATCCTGTCAGACAGACAGGCAGTTTATTTATTTATATTGCAGGTTGGCCTCTGCTGCAGAAATAAGATGGTGGGGGGATTGTGTGGAGTCAGGGGATGTAGAATACAGGGAATAAAAACCACATGTGAATTTGCATACGTCTAACTCCTGTGTCACATTGGTTTGAAGGGAACTGCCTGTTCCCACTGGCATCTGTCTCAGTGTAAACACCAGTGACGTCGCTCACTCTAAGCTACCTGGCAACGCTTAGCAGAGGGTGGTGATAGTGGTGGTGTTGCTTTTTTAACCCTCTCAGGTCAGCAAGTGCACAAGGTTTCAGAGGCTGATAGAGATGGATAGAAGGTGCTAAGCAGAGAGGGTCAAGGCGAGGGCAAACGCAGAGTAATTCTGATTATTGCGCCCAGAAGAGCCGTAGAGCGGTCGCGGCCGCGCTCCCCTGCGTGTCACATTGAACGCCTCCGTGGACCCTGCGGCTTTTTCGCCTTCCGCTCTTTAAACGGCATCTGATCCGTTAGCGGGGGTGAGGGGGAAGGAGAGGGGTAGGTGGAATGGGGGGGGCGGGGGGGGGGGGGGGGGGGGGGGGGTTAGGATGGGGGAGAGTGAGGCTGCCGGCTGCATATCCCTTTTCACCCCCAGAAACAAAACAGTCCAGACCAGACAAGACGGAGGGCCTGAGACAGTGCAAAACAAGCCCCCCCCCCTGATCTCACCGCTTGATCGCCGACCAAGTCTGACCGAGGCCTGCAGATCCTCCTCCGGTCTGGTCTGGCCAAGGTGACGTCTGACCCCTGGGTTCCCGATTTAGGGGGTGGTGAGAGGAGAGGAGAGGCCACGCGTGCCCCCCAGACGCAGACAGAGAGCACACAGCCTCGTGCTTTCGCCATTACCCCGGGGCGGTGTGAGCTAACGCACCGTGATGGATCTGCGACATTAAAGACAGTGACACTTTTAAACTGTGGACTCAGTGTGTGTGTCTGAGAACCAAGAGTGTACATTGTGTATCAGTGAACGTGTGTGTGTGTGTGTGTGTGTGTGTGTGAGTGCATTAGGGGGGTGGGGTTGTGTTTTAAAACAGCATCTGCCTCCCATTTAGTGCATATAGCCTTGAACTGGACCACCTCAAGTGTGATACTCTCTTTAAGTGTTCTCCTGAGAAGGCCCAAGCTGGGCCGGTTTCAGCACAGTCTCTCTCCTCTCTTAAGGTGGCCGGATTGATTGCACTTGATATGAACTGTATTTCGTTCAGCCATACATCGGGTGTTAAATTTCCCCCCTCCCCTCCAAAAAAAATCTTTATGACAGCAATAAATTTATATAATTGTTGAGGTTTCCCCTTTGTTTTCGAGTAGATCTGGGGATGATTTATAGGTTTTCTCATTTTTGTTTTCTTTTTTTCCTGTTCAAGCGAATGATTAAGTTGGTGAGCGTAAAACAATGCAGCCAACACTTTTTCACCAACTA
Source organism: Clupea harengus (assembly GCF_900700415.2). Lineage (NCBI taxonomy): Eukaryota > Metazoa > Chordata > Actinopteri > Clupeiformes > Clupeidae > Clupea > Clupea harengus. The sequence goes on from NC_045170.1 coordinate 16,349,980, forward strand.
TTAACCCAGTCACCAGTGTGTAAGGAAACTAAAAAAAAGGAAATAAAAAAGAGTCAGTGAGGCTAGAAATGATTTCATGGCTGATATTAAGTCTTATTTAGACGTAAGACATCATCAGTTAACGAGCAGGCATCAGCATATTATCATTTAATATCACATAATACTGTGTGTAGCTATTGACATCCCTCTTAAGGGTTCCTTGGTTCTAAAAAACCTTGTGTCACACGGTGATTAATAACATTACGATGAGAAG
>NC_045170.1:16352732-16415232 GCF_900700415.2 Clupea harengus
AACTTTATTTCACACACACACACACACAAAGTTACTACATGTGACTGCTGTAGTGGACAGTTAACTGCCTCCGCGTGCACACACACACACACACACACACACACACACACACACAGTCTGCTTGAGGGTGGAGAAGAACCAGGAGAGCCGTTTAATACAGAAAGCAGGTCGTCTTGACTGAAAACAGGCATGGTGGCTGGCGAAGCCCGGTCATCTGCCTGCCTGCCTGCCTGCCTGTGAGCCTTCGCCACATCCTGTTTTCAGAGAGATGCCGATGTCAACTCTTGCCGAGCCCTCGGCAGTGGCGGTGGAACGAATGGAGGGCGCGTGCCCAGTAGCGGGCACAGAGGCATTTTTATCGCCTGTTGGCTAATGCCCCAGCATATCCTCAACAAACCCACATGTCAGACAGCAGGAGCACCACCACCGTATGCGCTTCAAGGTATGCTTGAAAGAGGAAGAAAAAAATTTGGAAAGTTATGAATCTGTAACCTCAAGTCTTCTTCCAAAAGGGGATAAGCACCTGGATACATCAGTCCCTTCGAGAGAGTGCGGTGTGCTAAATGTGTGGAGTGGTACAATGGAAAAGCCTTAGGTGAGGCTCTTGTCGAATTCACAGTGACAGGCCCCAGCTTCGGACCAGAGATATCTATGGTAACAACACAAGCAAACATTTTGGTATTTGATATTCATGATTTTCTCTGGTATTGCGGGATGTTTGCTTAGCCCAGGAACATGAATCCCAGGCTCTTTTTGGTCTGTTTAACCTCTAAGGCAGCCAGAGCCACAGATCGTGGGCCGCGGCAGGTAAGCAGTCCGGCCTGCCAAATCGGCGGCGAAAAACTATTATGCTACCAGAAGAATCACATAAAAACAAAGTCGACTCCGGTATTTACACACACAGGAAACCGACTGGACAGATTGCCAGTCTAGGTGTGAATATCTTCGAGCTGCTTTACTTTCTTCGTTTTCTTTTTCATTTTTCTCCCCCTCCAACCCCTCAACCCCCTGCCAGAACCCTTCCTCTCACATCCTGGAAGAGGTCCCTTGGTGTCCAGATAATAAAAGACTGCTGCTGGGTGCCGCCAGGCCTTGTTACTCGCACGCCGAGGGCAAGGGAGACGGGCCTTTTTCTTGCCTGGCCTCGCCTTCAAAAAGCCAGCCTTCCATATCAAATGTGGTGCTTAAAGTAACCAGAGAGCAGCCTTTTACTTTTCTCTAAATTAGCCTAGGCAACTCAATTTCACTGTGGTTTACTTCCACCACCGTCTGCACGGCCTGTGCGCGATGATGTCATTGCAAGGGTTGTAAGCACATGTGCGGGGGAAAATAGAATGAGGGAGAAGAAGGCAGGGAGGAGTAAAAAAAGGTTCCCCCATTTAGGGGTAATTTGTAACAGATCTGAATTAAGGCGGCTGCCAAGGGTTCACAGTGCTGTTTTCCTTCCAATTAAAAGACTGTAAACGAGAGAAAAAAAAGTTTGGAGAATTTTGCAGGTGCTGCAAATTGAGGTCAAGGAGTATCAAATCTGTGGCCTACGCTGCATTTTGCCCTCTGCTGACTACCGTCCTCCAAAAGGACTCTAGGAACAGGGTCTATGTGTTCTAGGTATCTGAGAGAGAGGGCCCTTGTGCATTCGGTTCCCACCTAAGAAAACAGACACAAAAAAGGACAGTAAACAGGAGCAAAGAGCAGAGCTGAGGACAAACGACAGACTCTGGAGTTCTACTGTCAGCGGTGATCAAAGTGCTCTTTCAGCCTCAGTTCAGCCTCCCACTGAAATCTCAAGCACCAGAAGCCCATGGCTGAGGGATTTGCTTGTAGTGTCCAAACTAGGATATCCTGAGAGCAGAAAGCAAGGCAAGTCTGTGGCTTGACAAGAGAATATCTTTTCACTGAGTCCGCTGTTAGGTTTGCTTAACACTGGCACTTAATGCATAACTGTGTCTAATACTCAATAAACCCTGCTTTTATTTCGGCCTCAGAGCGAAAAATCATTGGAAACCATAATGGCCTTGGAATGACAATCTTTCAGATTCCAAACAGAAAACCTCATCTCCAAACTGTGGTCTTGATTAAGTAGATAAACTTGAAAAAAAGTTGCTCAAACATGAGTTGCAAGGAAAATATTAATGTGCCCCTCGCAATGTCAATAATGTGTTTGGCTGCTACTGTTTGGAATGACTCAATGTAAAAAAAAAAAAAAATTACAAAAAAAACCCATCCGTCTTCTGGCAATAAAAGCCTTTGGACCCGAAGCGTCTCCTTTTCTCCTCGGCGCTCGTAATTCTCCCCGGTCGCATGGTACATCCCCCTGAGCAACGTCTGGATGCCTGAGACTCTAAAAATATAAAAGCGATCGACCCTGACCGTCATTACACAGATGGTCAAAACCAAACGTGTTCTTTCTCGGGGAGACGAATGACTCCAGCGCCTGCCAATCAGAATGGGCTGGGATGCTTAGTGGTGGCCCTTTCTCCCCTCAGCCTTGGGTAGGCTTGGTTTACGACTCCAGGGGGGTACACCGACAACAGACCTGCTGACAATAAGAGCATTAGCCCAAATGAAACCCTTGCCTCTGCGCGGCGGTCCGAAATTAGCTTATGGAAGCGAGGTCTCGGGGAGCTTTTTTGGAGCGCAGCGCAAGGGGAGAAATGGGGCTCTAATTTTTTCCACTTATTGTGGAATGTGGTCGTCCCGGTGCCCAGTTTCTCTGCACCGCATATTTGCTGTTTGTTTTGACCATTCTCCCTGCGGGAAGAGAGAGAAAGAAAAAAAAAAGAGTGCGAGTGAAAGAAAGAAAGAAAGAAAGAGAGAGAGAGAGGAGGAAAAAGGGTTAGAAAAAGCAATGGAAACACTCAGCGACTGCCAGGACTGCATCCATTTCTTCTAAAACTATTCGGAGTGATGCAATGGGAGTGTTACTGGGTTTCACTGACAGGAAAACCACAGGTACACACTGAGACTCTCACTCACTCACACAACACAACACACACACACACACACACACAGAGCTTGACAGACATCCAAAGCCTCCTATGGGCTTTCACTACCACAAACTGAAGGCTTTTATACTGGCCATAGGTAGACAATCCCCCCCCCCCCCACACACACACATACAGAGAAAACCACATACTATACCCATCTTCCCGTGTCCAACCGGCTACATAAAGCTGTATTTATTTTACAGTAGGGCGGCTGATCTGTGAAGGCCTCACCAGACAGTGCCCCTGGCGAGTCTGCTGCCACGGCTCACCGTCCGGAGGAGCCGAAAGGAGGAAGTCATTAGGAGGTCACCAAGTCTCCCACAGACTCCATGATGTCATCCCCCCCCCAAAAAAGCCAGACCGGGGAGCCTTTGGAATTCCTCGTGTACCATTTTCGGTTTGAACAGGAGCGTGGCGAGCACGTCTGGGGCCACCGTCTGCATCTTACCGGGTTTCACGCTACCCGCCACTGCCAAGCGCCACCGCCGCCACATGGGCACACGCCTCGGTCCGCTCTGTTGGCATGCCAAGAATAGCCGCTGCGCCTGTGCCAATCTGTGAATGATTTTTTTTCAAAGTGCACTATGCCATTTAGATCATCTGAAGAGACCTATCTACTTCCACTGATTAAAATAATTTTTACGCGCGCCTATTTCCTCTATGGCCATAAGCCATGAAGTGAGTTGGGAAAAACAGGACATCAAAACTCGGACAGCTGTGATCGATTGAGTGGTTTCCCTCACTACTGCCGGTGTTAATTGATAAGTCTGGTAAAAAATGAACCCACTTTCCATCTTAGAGAACGTCAAGAGAGGAAACCGATTAGACGTGGAGAGAGAGGGAGACAGTGCAATATACTTTATGAGGCATGGCTTTTTCAACGCTCTTGTGCATGTATGCAATATCAAAGCACTTCCAACTTATTAGGACTCCTTCAATGTAGCGTTTAAATGTTTTGGGCCCCATCAAGTAAATTCGATCTTCGGGGGGGGAAACTGCTGCCTTCAGAAAACTTTTATTGCTGCCAGTGTTCCAGTTGTCCATTACAGTTTGCATGAAGTTCTCCACACAAAAAAAACGCCCAAAACTTCCTCTTGAGTAACACTAGAAAAAGACCATACCATTTTGAAAATGGGTTTGCTTTTATTTTTGTCTAAATTCTTTTATTTCAGAAAATTAAAACAACCTCCCTGATACAGTATATGCACGCATGGTTTAATAACATTTATTCATTTTGAAGTTGCTTTTTTACCAACAGTGACTCATTATTGAGTAACAACAGTCATGCTTCAATACGTTAGGAGATCTGATTCCCAATAAGATCCCAATCAATCAGAGGGTATAAATCAGTTGAATTATATAATTAACTAAGTAATCTCATGTATTGCTGCTTCTGTCCTGCTGTTAAGTGCTCACAACCCTTCTGTATGGCACTTTTGCCTGGGCTGCACTGGTACCCAGAGTTCCTTAACATTCAGTGTGGGCATGCCTGGAGAAATTGGGGCTCCACAGCCGATGATAAGATAATAAATTAGGTTTAAACGCTGTGGCGAACTGCACACGCAAATGAAAGTGATTTAAATGGCAAGGCTGAGCATGAAGGATTAAGGGCTTAATGGCTGTGGCAAGGTTTGTGAAGGTTTAAGTACACCTTTTAACGCAAATTCAAAAACCCTCTCATACAATCAAAACCACCGCTAAACTTCCAACCTCCCTCTCTCACGCACACACACACACACACTACACTACACACACACACACACACACACACTACCTCTAACTGACTGTCACACTTTTATTTCCAACGGACAGTAAGCATGCAGACTTTTGTTTTGTTTCAAAAACGACAGACTACAAATCCACTCCGGAGGCCTTCAAGGGCCTTGAAAACGGCCCAAATAAACTCTGCAGCCTTTCAAGAGTGACTGCTCCTGATCCTCCTTGCGTCCGCCGGTCCGGCGCTGCCGTAGTGGAGTGGGGAGCCGATAGAGCCGCAGGTGGACGGCCTTGGGAGAAACCTGATCCCTAACACACACACACAGGCTCCTGATCGCTCACGTCTGGGCCCCGACTGCGGTGGAGGAAAGGGAAACCTATTCCCCAACCTCCACCCCCCCCCCCCCCTCCGCTGCATATATTTCACGAGTTTTGAAATCACCCTCAGTGACCTAGTGAGAACACAAAAGGAGGTGCAGAGGAGCAAGAGAGGGAGAATTTGGTGTGTGTGAATGTGGGTGTGTGTGTGTGTATATGTGTAGAGGGGCGGTGGGTGCGCACAAAAGCAAAACAGACACATTTCAAGAAACACCACGTTTAATTAAAAATGGTCATCAAAGATAGCAGGTAAAGGCTCTAAACTCTGACAAGGTTACATAAACAAAAACATAACTTCGCAGCCTGGTGTGATTTTTCATGAATACCAGTAGCGCCAAAGAATTAAAAGTGTGTGTGTGTGTGGCGGGGGGGATGTGTGTGTGGGGGGAAACAAGGCTTTCAGTCATTCAACTTCAAGGGAGGACACGAAACATAAATGTCTGGTTTGCTTTGCTGGACAGCAGTCTGGTGAAGCTCACAATCGCTTTCTTCTCAAATGTTGTTGCCTTTGGCATGATCCGGCGGAGTGTGTGTGTGTGTGCGTGATGTTTTTTAACAAACTGTCTGGCTGTCAGAGGATTAGCACTCCATCTTGATTGGCCTGCGAGGCAACTGTGAGCCGCGCAGGGCGGAAGCGGGCTGTTTCCCCCCCCCTGTTGGTTCCAGATCTGGGGTGGTGTTTGAAATTGAACCTGTTTATTTAACAGTGTCAGTTTCGGCAGAGGGGTGCCTGCAGTGTGAGCTGGAAGGAGAGAGCGAGGGAACGAGTGAGCATGTACACCAGTGTTCGAGTGGGTGTGCTGGAGCACTCTCATGACTTGGGAAAAAAGTGTGTGTGTGTGTGTGTGTGTGTGTGTGTGTGTGTGTGTGTGTGTGTGTGTGTGTGTGTGTGTGTGTGTGTGTGTGTGTGTGTGAACGAGTCTGCGATGGACTTGATGATTTGCCTCCTGCGCCGCTGGTCCCGAATCATGATTGGATGGGAGGTTTCTGGTCGTCGGGTGAGATCAGGTCATGGGCTGCCCCGGAGGTGTGAGGGCCGAGGGTCACTGTGGGGTCAGGTGGGGTCAGGCAGAGGAAGATGTTTAGGTGAAGAGGCGGACGGTGCCATCAGCCCCTGAGGAAAACACCCATGGTTGGGTGGGGTGGAACACCACATCCAGGACTCCGAGGTCGTGGGTGATGGCGTGACCCTTTAGAACCTTCACCGGAACAATGAGCGGGTTCTGCAACAGATCACTGCAGAAGAGAAGCACAGACACAACACACAGAGAGGGACAGAAAGAGAGAAAACATGAGCACAGAACGAAAAAAAAAAAAAACTTTGTGAAAACAATGTGGTTACAGCTTTATTTAGTCCCTTTTACAGCGCAGCTTCGCGTAGGTTATAGTTGAAATAAAACATAGAATGTTGGAAATATGGTTTGCAGTATCAACAGTTAAAGCTGGGCAAGGGGAAAAAAAGGAGGAGTGGAAAAATAACATTACATCCTCGGTTTGAATATAAAGAGATCTATTAAGGCCAGCTGATGAAGGGGGTTTGATCCAGATTTGTGTTGCTCTTGACCAAGCACGGATCATTACCGATACTCAAAGAGCATTCCTGACCAGACTGGCTGAATGATAGTCTGGCCTGTGGATATGCCCTGGACCACTGCCCAAAACACACTGAAATTGGAGGGTTGGACAGAGAGAGAGAGAGAGAGAGAGAGAGAGAGAGAGAGAGAGAGAGAGAAAGAAAAATGGAGCGAGAGAGAGAGAGGGAGAAAGAGAGAGGTAGAGAGGGAGAGAGAGAGGTAGAGAGGGAGAGAGAGAGGTAGAGAGAGAGAGAGGGAGAAAGAGAGGTAGAGAGGTAGAGAGAGAGGTAGAGAGAGAGAGAGAGGGAGAAAGAGAGGTAGAGAGAGAGAGGGAGAAAGGGAGGTAGAGAGGTAGAGAGAGAGAGGGAGAAAGAGAGGTAGAGAGAGAGAGAGGTTTCAAAGAGAACTAAGTGAGAGACAGCTGAATGAGAACGGAGCCATGGCCAAAGAGAGAGAGAGAGAGAAAACATAACAGAAAACAAGCAAATAAGACGGATGGTAAAAAAGAGAAAGGAAAAACAGAGGCTATGAGAAAAGGAGAAAGAGATGGAGCAAGCATGTAGAGGAAACGTGAGAATAACATGATGATCAGAGAGCAAAATTATTTATGACAGAAATGAGAGAGAGAGAGAGAGAGAGAGAGAGAATGACAGAGCAACAGGAGGGAGAGGTGATGGACACAGAGCAAGGGTTTAGCAAGTAAAGTAGAGATGCCAACAGCAGATGAAGAAGGGAAGGGGAGGACCACTCACTTGTACACCATGCCATGGCAGACGATGACACTCCCGTCATCCGAGGCCGAGGCAAAGAGGGGGTAGCTCCTGTGGTAGGCCACGCCTCTCAGGGCCTTCTTGTGGTGCCTGCGGAACGAGACCCAAACGTGACAGACATGAGCAAGACTTTCCCCTCCGGGCCTGGCTAATGCTACATCAAAACGTAAGACAGACAGAAAAAAAAGAAAAGAAAAAAAGAGAGAGAGAGAGAGAGAGCGAGAGACGGAGGAGAAAATCCACATCGGATTTCGCTGACTCACCGGAGTACTTTGTAAGGCTTGGTGGCCAAGTCCAAATCAAACCAAGTGAGCCGCGAGTCGTAGCTGCCGCAGATCACGTTGTCGCCTGTGGAAAATGAGAGCCGGGGATTGGATTATGGGATGTTCCCATCATGCCAGCTGTTTGCAGAAACATTCAGCATTGTGGAAAAACCACCTCCATTCGATGGACTAAACAAGCAAACAAATGAACAGCTGCCACACAATATTCAGAATCTAAGGCAGCATTCCACTCAGAAAGGTCCCTTAGCCTTGGCTCATTCCTAACAGTAGAAACAGCAACGAAGAGACAGAAAAACAGAAGAAAATCTTCCTCTGGATGCAACTACCTATACTGACGTCTAAAATTAACCCAACATGGTCTTCAATAACAAGTGCCATTTGGGGTTTCCTTCTGTGTGGTTACCACGATAACCCTGTAATCCCCACTTTGAGAAATACCTCCATGTTCTTCCCCTGCACACTGGACATACATTTAACTCTACCACTTAGTGTCCATTATCCACTCTTTCATTTAACCCTGTGTACGTCTGGAACCGTTTTTATCCAGAAAGACCTACACTATGATCCCCCACAGAGGAAACATCTCCTTGGCCTGCTTCGGAAGCTCACCTCCTGGGTGGATGGCCATGCTGGAGATCCACTTGCAGTTGGCCGCGAGCTTCTTGGCCATCTCCTGCTTGATGAGGTTGTAGACGCGCACGAAGCGCTGCGTGGCCACGAAGAAGAAAGGTCGCAGCGGATGGAAGGCCACGCACTGCACCTGGCCCTTGTTGCGGCTGAAGGGGTTCTGCGTGCGCCGCTTGCTCACCTGGTGGATGAGCACCTGCATGTTGTTGGTGTTGTCGGGCATGACGCTGGCCAGGTAGTCGCCCTTGCCGTGCCATGTGACCTGCCGGACTGCCTGTGTCGGTGGAGGGGAGAGAAGAGGAGAGAGGGGGAGAGAGACAGCAAAGATGGGTGGATGAAGGGAATTGGGGAGAGAGGGGGAATATAGGAAGAAGAAAGAGAGTATGGAAGAGAAATAGAGGTGGATGGGGGGAGACAAAACAGAGATGAGAGGAGTGAAGAGTACACCACATCAACACACTCTAAAGCATTCTGATGATACAGTTTAAATATCTCTGTTAGAGTAACACAGACAACCCCGAGCTGCACCGACATGGCGCGAGCAAAGAGGTCCAGCGGAGAGTGAATAATGCTCTTGAGATTAACACACAGAAAACCAGGAAATTGTATTTGGTTCCCCATCTGACTCTCGTAAAGTTCCTGGTGTTAGTCACACAGAACTAACTCAAGCAGGTACGTTCATATAAATACTTGGGTGTAATGATAGACCATCTGTTATCCTCGAAAGACCACATCAAAATTGTCTGCAAAAGGGCAAAGCAAATAATCGATTTTCTTTGCTGCCTTAGGTTTTTTGTGGCAAGTAGAACAAATATTCTTTCTTGTTTTACTTCTGTGATTATGAGTGTTCGACAGTATCGTACTTCAACATGGTACAAGTGTTTATCCACTACTTTAAAACCAAAACTGTTCCACCAAATAAATATTTGCTCAAAGGTTGAAGGCCAACCCCTTGAAAAATTCTATGAATCAGCCAATCATAGTAACATATTAAGGCTGGCCTTAATCATTGCCCCAACCATTACTTAAATAGTGAATACACATTTTTATCATCAAACCTGAGATACTGGGTACCATCATTTAATAGGGTTACACTGACGTGCTTTTGTGCACCAGTCAATCCTAAAACTAAATGTGGAGCTTAATCGCAGATCAAATGTAGATTGAAGGGACTTGACTATTGTCTTTTGTGATTGTAATGTTAAATTGTACGATGTATGCACCATTGTATCTTGTTCTACGATCTTTGTATCTGGTCTGACAATGAAGTATTATCGTCATCATCAAGAATGAAGAGGAGAGAAAGAACACAGAGCAAGATGAACACAGAGCAAGGGTTTAGAAGGGTTTAGCAATTAAAGCAGAGATGCCAACAGCAGATGTATGTCATCGTCATTGTCAAGAATGAAGAGGATAGAAAGAAGACAAGGAGAAGAGAGAAAGTAAGCAAGGGAGGAGGAAAGGTATGAGGGAAAGGGAGGAAGAGACAGACAGAAAGGAACTGAGAGAGAGCGAGAGGGAGGGGAAAGCAAAGCAGGTTGAGGGCGACATACCCGCAGAATGAAAAACAAGGAGGGAGTGAGTCACCTAAAACGGCTGGAGGTCGGGGGTCAATGTAATTCTGTGGTAATTTCATGGGCAACATAATCCAATTGTGACCGTTAAAAAAACCACCACACACAAACTAGCACACGTACGCACACACACACACACACACACGTTCAAAGGCTGTGGCTGAATTTATGATTATTATTATTAATGCTATCCTTGCTGTTTCTTGCAGGTTGCCAACTGGCGTGTGTGATTTTGTCACAGCCCCTGCTTTCTTTCTTCTCTCTGCACTTTTAATTGGAAACTAGATGTGTCTAAGATTTCTTTCCACTTGAGGGGGGAAAAAACCAAACCACAAAGTCTGGGGCTGAGAGCTTGTGAGATTCAGCTCACATGAGGCCTTCTAAGGAGACCAAAGGAAAAAATAAAGTATGTTGACGTCCTCATGCAACGACGTCAATAACGAGAGGGGTGTGAATAACGTGTGCTAATTTTAGAGGGTTTATGCTATAAATTCTTCTTCTTCCGTCAGTTAGCCACTCATTTTGGTGGTCTACACTAAAGTTACTTGAAAACACCATCCCAGTTAAAAATAAAACTCACATAATTGATGCAGTCTAAACTTCTAACTATATTCTAAGACAGCATCGACAAGTCCATGGTTCAGTGTCAGACCTAGAAGTTCTTTTGTGAATTTCTGTTGTGTTTGGTTAATTTCTTTTAAGATGTTTATGTTTCTCATACTCGAGAAATGACAAGCAAATAACAATGCTCATTGGATGGAAACCAGTCATGGTGGCATCACTAAAGGAAAGCCCATGTAGTGAGTGTGTTGTATGATGATTAAACTCACACCACAACGTCAACAACCTGTTTAATACAACGATTTGGAGCTTTGGAGTGTGTCAGTATCTCCTTCGCGTCGGACGTTACCACGACTTTGCACCTCGATAAGTTATTAATGTGTTTCACGGGATTCTCCTGTGTTGGAAGTCGTTTCGGACAAAAGCCTCAGCCAAATACCTTCAACCTAAATTTCTGATGTATGAAATGTCTGGTGTGCGATGTTACCTTCGGGTGTGTGAGCACCAGGCGGTAGCCCTGCTCGTGCTCCTTGCCCTCGGCGGTAGCCCACTGCACGGGCTGCTCACGGGCCTCCTCTGGCTCCTCGTAGGCAGTGATCAGCTGGTCCGTGGCGCTGGAGATCAGGCGGTCGCCCAGGCCGGGGTTCATGAGCACCACCGTCTCGTTACTGAGCGAGGGAGAGAGAGAAGCCGGGGTCAGGAGATTGCCATCCCTGTAGTGCACTTCTCCAGTTAGTTCATATGTAAATGAAATGCAGTGACAATAGGTTGAGGCCTGACGCAATTTAAAACAGCTATGAATACATATGCACCATCCTGGCACAAGAGTAAAAGAATTATTATTATTTATTATATCTGAAGCTCAGAGTTCAGGTCTTTAACATTATTGATGCAGAGAGGATCAACCGCAATTTACTATTCAAATTAGTCTACTACAGACTGCATATTGCAAAAGGCTTTAAGATAATATAATACCTCAAGATTCTACATCCAAAAAGCCTTGAAACCATATCCACTCTCTTAACACGGCAGTGTAAAATAACCACAGCAATTCATTATATCCATTTATCCACATCCATATCCATCATTATATTATAAAGCAATATGGCCTCTCATTGGCCCCTTAACATTAAAGTTGATCACAGGACAAAATGCCAGCAATAACCTAAGCTCTACTATTCACAATAGTCTACTACAGAGAATACTACATATTGTGCAATGTTTCAACACTGATCATATCTGGGACAGCCCGATAATGATTTATCCTCGGGTTAGTTTTTTTTCAAAATACCACTTAATGTTTCTCCTCATTTCACAGTCAGGATGAATCAAAGTAATTACTCCTTCAAGACGCGCACAAAAAAAAAAAGCGCAGACACTGAGTGTATTTACACAAAATTCAAAGTCGTTACAGCTTGAACCGTCTCTTCACTTAGGCTGTGGTTAACCTCTGACACGATACAGTAATTCGCCTGTCAGCGCTTGCCTGATCGGAGAGAAGGAGAATTTTTCATGGGGTAAAAAAGCAAGGGAAAAGGAAAGAAGGAGAGGAGAGGAAAGAAAACTAAACGAGAGAGATATAGCATAAGAAAGAGAGAGGAGGGGTGAGAGACAGGGAAAGGTGACGGAGGACTTCGGCGTAAATCTTCAGAGGTAATGTAATACGAGTGTATGACTGCTTTTACAGTTATCGTTATCGCAGTCGTGTCGAGAGAGGGGAGCGAGACAGGCGAAGAGAGAAGAGAGAAGAAAGAAAAAAGGGGAAGAAGAGACAAGAGAGAGAGATGACAAGAGGAGACGGGGGGGGGGGGGGGGGGGTCCTTACAACGCCACAGCTACCAGGCAGACGGCCGGGTTGGGGCTCCAGGCGACGCTCTTGATGGGTCCGCCCGCCTCAATGGTCTTCATGCAGCGCGCCGTGTTGACCTCCCAGAAACGCACGGTGCCATCGTCCGAACCTAAAGAGTCAGCACACACACACACAGGAAGTAAGAACAGTCAGTTGTGTGCAGAGGATTCCAGTGGGAGGATCATTAGTCAGTTATATTTAACACGAGGTGACCGAATGTTCTAGGATGTTGTCCCAGTTCCAGTAAAGTAGGGGGGAAATAGTTTAGGTAGATGCAAGACTAATACTGCTGTGAGTCAGGGATCCCAAGAGTCGAGTGCAGGAAGACATAGAGAGAGAGAGAGACAGACAGAGATGGAGAGAGAGAACCAAAGAGAAAAAAAACACAAAGAAAGCATGCAGAGAAAAAGAGAAACAAAATCCTCGTGAAACTGTTCTGTAGCGAAGAGATGGCCATACATATCCAAATCCATATTTGATCTGGCTGTGTGGATCTGAGCGAGTGTGTGTGTGTGTGTGTGTGTGTGTGTGTGTGTGTGTGTGTGTGTGTGTGTGTGTGTGTGTCTGTCTGTGTATGTACGCAGTAGCCAGGCCCCTGCTTCTGTATTTATGTTGGCAGGCAGGCAGGTCAGCATGCGTATGGAAGCGTCTGCTGCGGACCGTGGTGCCGTGCAGCGCAGCGCAGCACTCCGTCCGTCCGCCATCCTCCTCCTGACATGATGATGCAGTGAAGGGGCCCTTTGCACAATAACAGCATTCTGTGGGCTCCAGATGCCTCCACCGACAGGGGCCCCTCTGGCCCTATAACTCATCAGCCTCTGGCTCGCCTCCGTCAGCTTTGGCTGATCTGCAGTCAGCTCTAGAGCCAGGGCCCAGTGCTGGCTATTCGCAAACGACTGACCTCTCGTTGCAGTTCAACCTGCCAAGCCCTCTGGTGCTCGCTCTCTCTCCCTTTGTCTACGAGTATAATCTCCTGCTGTATCGCAGATATTGACGTTGCATGTAGAAATGGGGAAGGCCACTTGTTAAAAGCCTTATTTATACTTTTTATACCTGCACGGTTCGTAAACGCGTAAAAACAACATGGACAAGAAGGGGAATAAAACTGAGACGAGGAGGGCAGCGGGCACGGCCACGGCCACGCAGAAGGGTGGAGTGGCACAGTGTAATAACTCTGTCAACCATAATCACTTTTTAAGTAGTGAGCGCCATGCGGCGACGGATATAGAAGGGCCGGGACAGCCCCTAGTGAGTGTGTGTGTGTCTGTGTCTGTGTGTTTTGTGTGTGTGTCTGTGTGTTTTTTGAGCATCCATGTCTTTGTGTGTGTGTGTGTGTGTGTGTGTGTGTGTGTGTGTGTGTGTGTGTGTGTGTGTGTGTTTGGGGGGACACACACTGAGGGAGGGCCAGTTAGCGTGGTGGCCCCTGTCTGGGCACAACATAGCTGTGGTCGGCCAAAGTGGGGCCGTGCCGTGAGGACGTCCCCTTGGAAACACGCCACAGCCTCTTGTTTTGCGACATGGAGGCAATGGAAGTCGGACATAAATCTTACATGAGGCCTACGGACATTTGGCATATTAAAACTCCGGAGGACGTTGCTGCGACGAATAAAATCCAATGATCTGTTAAATAAGCGCAAGTCCGGTGTGAGTCAGAGGAGAGGATTGGTGGGTCTGCTGGTGACTCGGCTGAGGTCTCTGATCTGCCCATAATTAGCGCCATTCTTCTACAAATGACACACAGTAAGAAACGCTGACTGCCGCTGACCTCCTCGTCCAAGTGATGACTCCAACAATGCGACGCGACACACTAAACGTTTAAAAGATGATGAGAGAGCATAACGAGATTGCTCACGGTGAATGAATGTCTGGAGTGAGCTAAAATTGCTGTCTGTGTGTGTGTGTGTGTGTGTGTGTGTGTGTGTGTGTGGATGCAGTCCTTTAATTGGTGTGTGTGTGTGTGTGTGTGTGTCAAGGCAGGGAGTTTACATGTGTGTCAACATGTTCACGAGTTTATGTGGATACAGGTGCATGTGTGTTGGAGTACACATTTTTGCCATGTATGTGTGTGAGCGTGTAAGTAATGTAATGCCTGTTGTGTGTTTGTGTATGTATATGTAGGTTTGTTTGTGCATGTGTGCTTGTGCGTAGGAGTGTGTGTTGTAAAAAGGTATGTCTCTTTGTCTATGTCTTTATTATCAGTTTATGCATATATCTGTACATATCTGTCTAAGTGCATGTTCAAGTTTGTGTTTGTACACAAGTTTACTTGCCTCAGTGCATATTTGTGCATATATGGGTGTGTGTATATACAGTTTACTTGTTTACTTGCCTGTTTGTGTGTGTGTGTGTGTGTGTGTGTGTGTGTGTATGTGGAGCGCTGGTGTGTTTTATTGACATGCTGAGGCCTTGCCTCTGCTGACCCATCCGCTCTCCCCGCACTGGCCCACTAATTTGTAGTTGTGTCTCTAAGCAACTCTGTGGGATTTCTTCTTTCTTTTTTTTCTCTCCCTTCCTCTCTCTCTCTCTCCCTCTCTCACTATCACTCGCTCCCTCTCTCCTTCACGGATGGGACTCAACGGAGTTGGCTTCCAAGGCCGTCCACAGGCCGCAAGCCAGGCGGCCAAGCTTGTTCAGCGGAGCGAAAGTGTCTCCGTCCACGAGTCAAATCCCCAGGCAAATCAGCCGACGGTGGCTTAATCCGTGTTTGATAAGAGCACGTGCCATGACGACCTTGTGATGAACACAGACACACAGACAAACAAACACACAAGTACATACACCCTGGTCCGACACACACATGCTCACAGGACATACACACGCACAGGCCTACACACGTACAGGCTTACACACACACACACACACACACACACACACACACACACACACACACACACACACACACACACACACACACACACACACACACACACACACACACACACACAGAAGCCAGTCCTAATTCCCGGGTGTTGCTTAACTAACCAGCATGGCAATGAGGCCTGAGCATCTGTGCCAAGCCCAAGGCTCTGGGATGAAAAAGGCCACCACTGGTCCTGCTGTGGCCACATCATTAGAGAGGAATGCTTGTGCAGAGGGACCTGGCCTGTGTGTGTGTGTGTGTGTGTGTGTGTGTGTGTGTGTGTGTGTGTGTGTGTGTGTGTGTGTGTGTGTGGGGGGGGGGGAGTGTGAACGTACACACAGCTCCTTAACAGCGTCAGGCTTCTGCGCTTCTAACGCCTTTCGAGCGTGTCGTGATCGGCTTGGAATGTGTCAAAAGACGAAGAAAATCATAAAAAAAGGCTGGGGGGGGGGGGTCTGGCCTGATGTGTGGAAGTCTTGTCTTAGAGAAAAAATTAAGGAGGGAAAAAGTTGTACAACACAAATGACAAACTGCTTCAAATGTAATTTCTGAAGTACTTAAAAAACTGCCATTGGCCTTGTATCTTCCTAATAAGACTTTCCAACTGGCTTTGGGCTTGTCTTGCTCTTTAATGATTACTGTGCTTGGCTCTGGACACATCCAGACAGACCCAATAAGAGGCCCTGTGATCACGCCACACTAGACAGGGACACGGAGGGCCCACGGTCACCCCATTAAAACAAAAGAGGAGCGATATGAAAATAATTATTTCTGAGAGTTAAAAAAAAAAACTCACAATAGAAAAACTAATTTGGGGAGGGGCATGCATGTTTCGGGGGTGGGGGGGGTGTATGGGCTGAAGGGGGCTGGCCTGTAATTCCTGGGAGGTTGTCAACTGCACATTTACTGTGGGAAAGAGCCTTTTATTACTGGTTTAATATATTTTACAGCAAGACAAAAGAGTGTCGCTGACTGTAGTGGTTTTGCATATGGCCTTTATGAAGTCCTTTGTTATGGACGGCTTAGCAGATATTGCCACCAAATTGCCGTCAACCACCCCGCTGCCACCCCCCCCCTCCCGCACTACACCCTGTTCCCTCCCTCTTCCCGCTTTCTCCTTCTTTCCCTTCCTCCCTCTCTCTCAGCTCCATTTGTTTGTCAGGGAGTTGCCCGCCATGCAGCTGTGTGAACAGAACACACTGGCCTCCACCTGCGCTTTGTTTACAATGGCCAGAGGTAATGTTGATCACCACTCAACCACCGCATTCAAATTGAATAGGCAAATCCAACCACATTTTCATACTATTAAGAGATCATTTCGCTCCTGTGGATTTGGGATTCACCACAAACGCCCAACACTATGGCAAACAAACCACACAAAGCTCTTGCACCTGAGAGAAAGAGAAATGTATATATTAATATCTATTTATAATGCTGTTTGTCAG
Organism: Clupea harengus; assembly: GCF_900700415.2. NCBI lineage: Eukaryota > Metazoa > Chordata > Actinopteri > Clupeiformes > Clupeidae > Clupea > Clupea harengus. The sequence goes on from NC_045170.1 coordinate 16,369,358, forward strand.
TCTATACGAGAGTTTTCCCTCCCTCTCCTAGCTCCCTAACCTCCTATGCCAGGAGGAGTTTGGTGGGGGTTAAGGAATGGCACTGTTGGTTGATTCACACACATACGGAGTGGAATTGAAGCCCCGTCATCTTTGGGAATGGGGTGTAGGGGGTAAGCGAGGCTTATGCTTAATGATGTACAGACCTCACTTCCATCTTTCCATCCTTACAGATAGGCCAGGAAATCCAAGAAAGCCCTTCATGTTGGCTGTTGACTGGTTTTTGTCATCTCTGGAGCCAAACTCACCAGTGTGTGTGTGTGTGTATGTGTGTGTGAGAGCACGCGCGCGCGCGAGAGAGAGAGAGAGAAATAGAGAGAAAGAGAGAGAGAGAGAGAGGGAGGGAGGGAGGGAGGGAGAGAGAGAGAACGGACAATGTGAACTCCCCTGACCCTAGCAACCTGAGCGAAGGCTTTCCATCTGATTTCCCTCGAGCGGCTCCCAGAACGAGAGCCCGGCTGCCAGAAGCCATAAAGCCTTCCCCCACCAGCCCCCCCAGAAACGAGAACTCTTGTCTAGGATGAGAGCAGATTGGTGGTGGTGGGGGGGGGGGGAGAGAGAAGAGACAGACAGATCACGAGCTCACTGTGATTGATTTATCCCCTTAGCCAGGTGCCAGCGTGTATGGGAGCCTTCACTGGCCGAGTCTGCCATCATCTTCACTTAGTCATCCCCCTACACCCCCCCCACACACTTCAATAACCCCCCCCAAAACACTCCTCATCCCTACCATCAAATCCAAGTCCAATCTCTTACATCTCGCGACGGGCTGCTTGTCTCTCTCGCCCCCGAGATCTTTTCTTGGCGAGGGAGATCTTTGGCCATGACATCATGGCGTGTGCTTGAGGGCCTGATTTCAGCAGCCAGTTAGCTACCGCTGGGGTAATAACAGGCCAGCGCTAAAAATGAGCCACGCAGGAGAAAAGGGCTTCTGACAACACAGGCCTAGCAGCGCCAGACTTGAGGAGGGGGGAGGGGGGTAGAGAGGGAAGCGAAGAGGAAGAGAGAGGAGGGAGAGAAAGGGGCTATGGAGAGAGAAAGAGGCAGAGAGAGAGAGAGAGAGAGGAGAGGCACAGTGAGAGAGATAGGGAGGGAGGGTGAGTGAGGCAGAGAGGAAGATAGAGGACTGAGAGAGAGAGAGGTAAAAAAGGATAAACACTAACCTGACACAAGCCACTGTCCAGTGGGGGACACACTAATACAGCGCACGAGGCTGGTGTGACCGCGGTACACCTGCAGAGAGACCACAGACAGACACGAATTAAAACATACGCTGGATCCGTGCAGCAGGCAAACCCATTCACACACCTAACCATCCAGACTAAGGCCTGGTCCAAAAGAGAGAGAGGGGTGGCGGGGTGGTGTGGGTGACCTTGCCGCTCGTCTACTATTTCTCTCATTAATGCATCGCAAATCCGTGCATCCCCGTCTGCCCAGACCGGCGGAGAGGAGACGAGACAGACGGGGTCGGCGTTTGATTTAACGCCGCTGCTTTTTATGGAGACGTCCGTCTGAAACCGGAGATCGGCGTGAGACGGCTGCGGCGGGGGCTGTCTTGAGCCGTGCGCTCAGGCTCCGCGCCGTGCCACCTCTTTAACAGGAAGAGCTGTGGTCTGTGACAGCAGTAAAGCCTTCATACAGTCACCCTCCGACCCCCACCTCACTCTCTCTACGTCTCCCCTCCCCCCCCAAATCTGGACTCATCTCACTGTGAGGGGCCTCGCTAAGTGGAGTTTGGTGACTTGGGGGGGCTCTTTGGGGGCAAAAGCAGCGCTTTTGGCACTTACCAGAGACTGGGTGGTGGGGAAGGGCTGGAGGTCTCTGGGTTTGGGCAGTTTGGGAATGAGGTCCTCTGGGTTCACATTCACCTGGGGAGAGGAAGGGGGAGACATGATGAGAGAAGAACAAGCAAAGGGGGGGTGGGGGGGATTTAGAGGCAGGATGAGGGAGTAGGGAAAAACAAAGAAGGGAGAAGAGGAAGAGAGAGAGAGAGAAAGAAAGAGAGACAAAGAGAGAGAGAGAAAAAAGAGAGAGAGAGAGAGAAAAAAGAGAGAAAGAGATCGAGAGAGAGAGAGAGAGAGAGAGAGAGAGAGTGAGAGTGAGAAAGAGACATAGTCTGTGATGGAGACAAAGAGAGAGAAAAACACAGACAGAGTAAGACATGTGAGAAATACAGTGACACAAGGAGCAAGGGCCAGACATGGACATCCAGACAGAGAAATAATGAAAGACAGAAGGGAGAAACAGAGAGAGACACAGCAGAAGAATGCAGGAGTAGATTTCCCAGTAACAGTGATTACGTAGTGACGGACACGGCCATACCCTCATCTTGCGTTGGCGTGGGCACAGGTAAAGGTCGAGGCAGCGCTCAAAGCGCTCATGGATGAAGCGGGAGAAAGAGGGCACGGCACGCAGGCAAGGGTACTTCTGGGGCAGGAAATTCAACTTCCTGTCCTCAGGATCCTGCTGCTCCCACGCCAGTTTCTGGTCAAGAGGATAACAGTTAACAACAGTTGAACAAATCACTCACCAAACAAATAAATCGAGAGTCAAAAACATACAGACACACACACACACACAAACGAAAACTACAGACATGGTAGATACTGTAGTCACTGAGGTATGGGTCCAGAGAGCAGTGGTATTTATGGAAACTGAAACACTGGATCTCTGCGGTATACAAACACTTCTATAACGTCACAAAAAGTAATGAAACGAAACTCATCAGTACCTCCTCCTCTGAGAGCAGGTACTCTGGCGGAGGGTTGTAGGACTCCTCGTGGCCGGGCAGCCTGCTCTTGGGTGCGGGCACGTGCATTTTGTGGCGCCCCAGGATGGCGTTAGGGTCCTCCTTCGCCCACAGGTCGTAGTACTGCGGTGTGGTGTCCTTGGGCTTGCGCGGCTTGATCCATCCCATCTTGATGGCGTGGACCATCTTGCTCACCTGCAGGGGTGGTTATCGTAAATAACGACAGGGATCAACCACCTGGGATGGTGGGGGTGGGGAGGTGTTGGGGTGGGGAAGTGAGCTAAGCTGAGGGTGTTTCAGGGGAACATGCGAGAATGCAGCAGTGTCTTGAGTCAGACGCCCAGCACATATGAGTCATTTTAAGATGCCATAGCTCCGCAGAGAAAGGATCAATTACACACGAACACTGCGCAGATGGAGACGAAGCAGACCTCGATGGATGCGTTTGGCGTCGGATTCTGTGCACGCCGACTCCAAGCCGCGGTGTTGTGCGTGTTTTATTCGCGCGAAAGGAGGTTTGGGGGGTCTAATTTCTTTAAGCTTCCAATTTTCTGAACCCCATTACAACAGAATTTCAACACCACTTCCACTTTAAAAACTATGTGGGAATCATTACGGCTAATGCAGCACATGTGGGAGCAGTTACTGGCCAAACGGCTTGAAACATGAACATTTTTATTTCATTCTGGCTAGATTTAAAGTAAATAAAACTATAGGATTCCAGTGTAAAAACCTAATATGTGACAAAGCCTCCTTAGAGAGTGTGAAAGACAAGAGTCTGAGCGAGAAGGAGAGATAGTGAGAGAACAAGAGAGCTGGCCGGGGAGCAAGAAAGAAAGGAAACAGGACTCACTTTTTCTTTGTCGAGTAGAGAGGGGATGAAACTGCGCTTGTCCATTGGCCTGTTGGTTACCGGATGAATCATGGTCTCGCAGGTGAAGAAGTCCACAGCAGGCTGACAATGAATAAATGAATGTGGGAGGGAGAGAAAGAGAGAGACAGTGAGACTTTCTAGGGAAGCATAGGAAAACACACTCACTACTAATATTGTTATAGAAAGACTCAAGCCATATGGCAAATAAGAACATCTGGGCAAATAATCCCAAAAATTACAGACACAACATAAAACTCAAGAACACGCCACTTGGGACACAAGTCTCTACAAACAGGTGGCTTTGAGTACCGCGTCCATCGTCTTAAAAATCCTGTCATCCACTATGTTTATCATCCCAAACCACAATGATCAGAGACAGACCTGTGTGAACTGACTCATGTTCTGTTCTGTCTTTATGAACTTCAGTGCTAATCAGATGCGAACCTCATGAACCTCAGAACTCAGTGCTAAACTGCAATGACACAATACTGCAGCAATTAGCACAGATTGCTTCAGCAAGACGCTAGCCACACTATGCTAGCTCCTTCTCTTTTTTTCCTCAATCCCCTATTTACCAACAGAAAGGTAAAACTTTAAGTTTACGATGTCAATAACCAATTAACACCAGATTTTCTCAGCAGGCCTACTGTGGCACTTTGTATACAGCCATTAACGCAAACCTCTGAAGCTAATCTGGCTAGCACACACAGGCAGGACTGCCATTGCCCCCCCCCCCCCCGTAACAGGGCTAATTGCAGGGACGTTAACTCTGGGTGCCTTCGGCTCATTTGTCAGCGGTGGGAGCAGACTGGGTTTGGGTTCTGTGGGTGCCTCGCGGAGAGGATAATGACCCAACTGAGGTTTGTTTTCTTCAGCGCTATGCTAGGTCCATTATCTAGGAGCTCATTTATATGTTTCTGTTTTTTTTTTTTTTCTGTCTTTTACACAGTAGTTAGAGGTAGACCGCAAAATGAGCATTACATTCTTTTGGTGATGCCATTGGTGATGGTTTGTTGTTTGTTGTTGTTGTTTGTGTGTTATTAAGTCTCTCACCTCATACTCATTGAAGTTGACGTCACCAAACTGTCCTCTCTGAAGGCGATGCACCAGGTCAACCTGTTCATCCGAGAGACGAATATCTGAGCCTGTTGTTTTATCATGTACAGTGCGCCTGTAAAGATGGAGAAAAAAACATTAATTAATAGAAAGAAAGTAAGAGCCAACAGATTCTCAGGAGTGAGCAAATAAAGTCTGTCACATCAAGTCCTCATCGTTAATGAATAGGATCACTCTTAGAGCAGTGATAGTGTTCCATTCTCCCTACCAGTAATCAGGGTTCTCCATCTTGTCCAGGAACTCATCCAGCTCGTCCTTGTTTCGGATGGGTTTGAAGATCTTCTTGCCATCCAGGTCATAGCCAATGTGCGGGTAGTCCTTGTACCACTCCATGGGGATGTTACCAACAGTATTGCGGATATCCTGTGGAGTACAAAGACAGAAGAGAGACATTAACACTTAACAGGCCTTGGGACGTTTGTGAGAATGAGGGTGTCATTTAAGCTTAGGAAAGTACTTCTCACAGTCAAGGATCAATGTGTACAGCAAAGAATATAAAGGTGTTAATTAAACTCAATGGAAACCTATAAATGATTCACAAAGTAACAGCAGAATGTATTAAATCTTTCAGGGTGCTGCTTTCAAATGAAGCCCATGGACTTGGTGTTGTAGGACTCAATTGGACGGGTAGTATGACGTGTGGCTCTTTTGATGTGTCAGTCATAGGCACAGACACACTTAAATACAAAATGGCTCAGACACACACACACACTTCCCAAAACCCTGATCTCACTCACACACACACACACTTTCTCTCATTCTCACACACAGTATTGTAGACACACACACACACACACACACACACACAGACCGGACACACACACACCAGCCAGACACACACACACACCAGACACACACGCACGTACAGGCTGGTGGTCCTCATTTCCGTCAGACGTTTTGTCTGAGCCACAACGTGCTCTCACACTCATCATTCTCCACTTCTGCTCCTTCCTCTCTGTGCTCGTGTCGCTGCATGGATTAGGCCCCACCAGCCCTCCCCAACTACACAGGTGCACCCTGGGTGAGAAACCCGCAGCGGTGCTTAAAGCGGAAAAGTGGAGGGAAGCGGGCAAACAACCCCACTCCTCTGCCTGCAGCCATTTCACTCAGTCAGTCGCTACACTGTGCTATGATACCATTATACTGCCTCGGCAGCTATTAAAACAAACGGACACAGCGCTTGGTCTGAAAATAGAGATTTCTTTGTCTGAGAAACAAGGCAGAGACATACACACATAAACCCTCTCTCTCTCTCTCTCTCTCTCACACACACACACACACAGACTTACACTCACACGTACTAGACAGCTGAAAGTTCTCAGAGGTTGTGGTGTTGCTCTTTAAAGTGGGAGCCTGCACCTGTGAGTGATTTCAATAAAAACACCCCTACCATATCCAATTAGGAAAGAGTGGGCAGCCCAGTCACGCTTTTTCTCACAGCCCCGGCCAGCTGGAGGAACCCCTCCCTCAGGGCACCCGTCTTCAAAGCCTTCCCCCCCTTGCAACGTGCCGGGCGATAGGCTACCGGCTCGGGCCCTTGTTGTTTTCCTTCTCGGCTTTCTGGAAGGCAATTGGTCGGACAAGCCGCAACGAGGCCTTTGATTGGCCGCTTCTTAATTAGCCTTTCGAAATGCTTCACCATGTTGCTTGGTGTTATTCTGGGATGTAATGTCTAGCGAGAGAATACGGTGCTACATCTTGTGAAGGGAAATCCAAACTTTTTTTTTGGCTCACAGGCAATCCGTTGAGGTGTTAGTCCACTCTGGTTGTCTGGAAGCAGGTTTTGAAAAAAGGAAAAACACCAAAAGCAAAAAAAGAACGAGGCCTAATGTGATATTTCCTGAAACACAACCCAACGTACAACCGAGGAAAGAAAGGACGTAAAAAAAGACAGACGTACAGATGTTTGGGTGACCTTTCAAAAGGTTACAATAACAAGATCCTCTGAGAAGAGTGTGGCAAATCCCCTTTAACATACACCATCATTAATCTTCTGAAGATAATACACATCTACACAAACACGCTTCTGTGCAGGCCATACAGTACAGTACTTGGTAGCACAATCCAAGTATGTAACTGTCATCCACCGAACAGTATTTGGTCTGGGCTGCATTAGGCTGGAGATGGAGTTAGGCTGCAGATGATGACACCCACCTGCCAGTGACCCAGAGGCACATCAGGCCTGGCTGTGACTGACTGAATGCCTCCCAGACTGGGCCCGGGTCCGTGGAGGATAGCAGACCCCCAGACCAGAGACAAATGTTACTTTTCACCAGCTCCAGGAATCACACCGACTTCTGGGCACGGAGTCTTGTCGGCGTCTGCCTGGGGCTCGGGTTACACCTCCGAAAAGGCGCCTCGGCCCCCCGCCTCTCCTCCTATGGCTCAAAGGGAGCCTTCTTGGAAGACCGAACGCTACTCGGTGGAACAGGGAAATTTGAGAAAAGATACCGTGTGCACAAGACGTATATACAGTCGAGCGTTTATGATTCTTTCTCTCTTTTCGCCTGTCTCCGCTCTCAAATTACTCATAGAACGTTCCGGCGTCAGTGGCTCTGCTCCATCAGTGCCTCCATTACCTGGCAACTGAAATAAATCCTAAAGACCGGCGAGGACAGCTCGGCTGGACGCTGCCAGGGAACGTCTCGTCGAGAGCGGGACAGCGTTTGACAGCTGAGAAAGAGCAGCCTTGAGGCTCAGACAAAAGATGGTCTATATCACAAATCTCAATTTGGGTCTGAAAAGTAGCAGCCTGTAAAGCATATTAAATGGAGCATACAGAGAATGGAGAGAAGAAAGTCAGCTTGGGGAGAAAAGAAAAAAAAAATCCTGAAGGACTTCTCCTGTTTGGAGAAAGGGGGGGACATTTCCCTGCTGCCAGAGTTTGACACATGACAGAGGCCAGTCGGGTTGGTGGTGGGCAGTGGTGCCGTCTGTGATGTCCCTCTCCGTCCCAGCTGGACAGTCTGTCTAGGGCAGAGGTGGCAGCGGGGACACGTGAGGGAAAGATGGAGGAAAGGAGGGATGGAGGAGGGTAGGGGAAAAAAAGAGAGAAAGAGAGAGAGGATCGGTGCAGGGGAGACATGCACACGCAGATCCGTGCACCTGCTTTCAATTCCGCAGCTAAACAGAGACTTTATTAAGTGTCAGTCAGGCAGCTGCAGTCGGGCCGGGGCAAAGAGATGTGGAGGGAGAAATGAGCCATTAAGGGCTGGACTGGACAGGGGGGGAGGGAGGGAGAGAGAGAGAGAGAGAGAGAGAGAGAGAGAGAGCGAGCGTGCGAGAGAAAGCGAGTATGAGAGAGAGAGAAAGCGAGTGAGAAAGAGAGAGAGAGAGAGAGAGAGAGACAGACAAAAAAAGGAAATGCCCCCTGATGTCTGCTCTTCAGCACACAAGTTCTTATCAGGTTGCTGTCTCTGCTGTCTGAGCAGAAAGGGTGAGATGAACTGAAGAGTGACTGGGATGACACTCTTAACCAAAGCCAGCAGCCATGGGCTGCAGGAGGGCTTGACTGAAGACAGCCTAGCTGGTGGTCTGGGCAAAAGGGGAAGAGGGGAAGAGGGGTGGGGGGGTCAGGGCAGCGGCACCGGGTGGGGTGCAACCAGAGGAGCGCTTTACGACGATTCTACTTGGACGCTTTCAGGGTGAAAACGAGTCTCTTTACGGGGCGACATCAAACAGACAGCAGGGCAGCGGGCGGACGAGCACTCCCTCGTTTCTCACAGATCTCCGGGGACGGCGCAACCTGACCCCCCACATTCTCACCGGGGGCTTCCCATAAAGAGGGGCCAGTGAAGGCCTGGCGAGGTGGGAGAAGGGCCACACCAGGAGCAAGAGAGGCCCCAAATTACAGGGAACATCAGCCCTCTCCCACCCACAGACACTTCATCCAATCAGTCACCAAGCCGTCAGCAGCACTCCCAAACCAATAAATATAAATTATAAAGGACAGACACATGCTCGGGGAGGATTAGACTTTAAATGTTTAAAGGCTGCTGTTAGGCCGTGGCGTTTAACCCCCCGACACTGGTTTGCGCTGGCAGTTATCAAATAACGACGTGGAATAAAAGTTTGATGAAATTTAAAGAAAAAAAATAATACAGAAAAGAAAGGCACTGTAATTAGGCGGAGGGAACGTGTCAGGCAGCCAAGCCCAGAGGGAAGCGAGGGCCTGAGGCCAGAGTTCATAGAGGCGGAACCCGTCTGGTCTTGCCGGGGTATTATTGGCGCGAAGTGGCCCTGGCATGTCAGTGGTGCGGTGGCACTACAATGGCAGGTCCATCCATCAAAACAGCTGCCGAGCCCTCAGAAAACCCCCAAGCCAAACAAACACCGAGAGCGGTGGCGCTTTGCAGAGAAAAAAAAAAAAGAGAGAGCGAGAGGGAAAAGAAAAATCAGTAGGAACCACAGCGTGAATGCCGGTCTGCTCAGCACTCTGTAGCATTTTGGGCAGTGAAGGAGGAGGAGGAGGAGGGCAGGGATTAAAAAGGATGCTGCTGTCAAGAGCAGCTGCGGCGGCGGGCAAAGAGGAAAACCCTCGGCGAAAGTCCTGCCTCCTCGCTTGCGCCGCCGGGAGTGTGGCTCACATTTTCCGCTCCTCTGCACCGCTGACCTCTTCCCTAGGAGCGCCCGGATTCCTTGGCTCTGGGAATATTGGGAGGATTGCAGCATGGAATTTCTGCAGAAGCGTGACTTCATCCCTTTCGGTCACAAATAATATAAAAAATAAATAGGAAAAAGTGTATGTAAACAGAGAGCGAGCGAACTCTTAGCGCATATCTCCCTTCAGGTGGGCCTCCCAGATGGTGCAAGTGGGAGGAAATTCGACAAGAGGGGATTCTAGAGACACTGTGGTGAATGCTGATGTCAATTCTAGCCATGCTGAATTTGATTATGGATGGAAACCAGCACTAAGCTCAGCAGGAAGACACTTGGTATGTCCAAGGCTGAGACAGAGAGAGGGGGAGAGAGAGAGAGAGAGAGAGAAAGAGAAAGAGAGAGGGGGAGAGAGAGAGACGCCCACACAGTCGGAGAAGGAGGGGATGATGAACACAACCTGACGGAGGAATTTCTCTCAATCAAGCGAGTCCATAACCCAAGGTGTTTGGAGACGTGAGGTGAACTGGAGCCATCTCAAATCCACGGGTGTTGTGTTCCAATTGAGAAAATATTACACACGGACATCTGCACACCATTTGCTTCTGTTTTGCTCCCAAGAAATACATGGCAACTGATGGAGTAAATACATAATAAGGAGGTGATATTCAAGAGAGGCTACTCCTGAAAAATGGATAGTTCCATTTATTTTCAAAAAAGAATCACAAAAGTCCAGCAAGAAAAAGAAAAACATTGGGAAGGAGGGATGTCTAGACGATAAACACAAGCACATTTGGTTTGCATCTGACATGACAACTTAATGAGGCATTGCCATTTTCCCGTGGGGTACAACACAGTTTAAGGAGATGGATTTGTGATTTAGATAAACACTACTGGTGCATCTAACATTTCTTCTTAACATTCCGGACAGGATCCCAGAGTTTTCGTTCCCTTGTCTGACAGACAGGAGTTACATCACATATGTACCCATCATTCCCTGTGAGAGAGCGAGAGAGAAAGTCTGAGAGAGAGAGAGAAAAGCTCCATATTGCTCACAACTACTTATTTAAATACGGGACTATAACCTGAGTCTGTCTAGACAGCGGGAATAGCAGACTGCCTCATTGCTACCAAATGCATCAAAGTGTTCAAATGAGGGTTCAAACGCCTGCTTTCCATTGGACTGGTCCAAGCCACAGTGAAGAGACAAAACCAACATGAACACAGCTTCTACAGAGTAAACAGAATAATGACGTACGCCGCAGATTTTCTTTTTTTAATGACCAGCCTCGGATTAAGAGTGTTCCAGTACGTTTATGCCCTTTTAAAAAAAAGAAGTGCCACATTAGGTGGCAGTGACTTAAAGCGGGAGCAAGTCAATGAGGTTTCTACCTCTTAAGACTTTCTTTGCCATATGTTTGCACTTTAGGGATGACGCTGTCCGATTCCTTTGGGTCCTGGAGCTGGGCTTGATCAACATTGTGAAGCACCGTTTCAGTGATTCAACCTTCAGACAATGACTCAGTATGACTCGTACATCAAGGACAGTGAGTTTGTTGACTGTACGAATCGGACTCTGCAGAGAGATGCTTGTCTGTGGTGACTTAGACCAGGCAATCAAACCACCATTAAGAGGCCTAGAACGTCTCCTCTTCTTTTCTGCTCTCCCTCTCGTCTCTTTTCACCTCTTTTCAAACACACCTCCTTCACCCCTCTGCCAATGTGCAGTCACTTGGGAGCACTACCGTGGAAGTTGTTTTTGGACCAGAAGCCACATGCCTGGAAGTGTAGCATTCCCAGCTCAGTGGCTGAATCCTGGAAGTGGAAACGACACACACACACACACACGCACACATACATACGCGCACACACACACAAAAGGACTTCTCGAAAATAGTTTTCCTGAAAACATCCAGAGCACTGCACTGGCTACAAGAAAACTGGCAGACAATTTTAGACGGCATAGTCATGTCCTGGCCCTCTTTTTCTTCAGCATACAGCCGACTCATTGCCCATTTAGTCAATTACCCTGGGGGCATGCCCAGTTCCTTCTCAAAAAACAAAAAAAAAACATTAACTGGGCAAGCACTTGTTGTTCCTTCAAAGACTGTCGTAATGACCAGGATGCCCCATGGGAATGAAGGAATGGACGGTTGGATGGAGGCTGGAAGTAAGGGAGTTTCGTGTAGAGTGTGGAGTGGAGTACGCGCATCTTTACCCATTCACACCATCTCCACTTTTCCACAGCAGGTATTCTCATAACGGACCCTCCATGGCCGAGCCTCCATGGACCGCTCTGTCTTCAAAGACATGCACAGGGGACGAACACACGTTATGTCTGAACATCCTGTCCCACGCTGTTCTGACACAACAGGTCGAAATTACATATGTATGGTGAATTCGATGGGGAAATCCTACGACACATTTTTACCCTTTATTGACAGAATTATTATTAATCTTTTGCTTTGAAAGGACAGTCGGTAGACATTTCAAGTCGCATGTAACCACGGGACACCCAACATCACCAAAGTATGACTGATGCACTAAGAGCTTAGCCTTTCGTATGACAGTTTGTCAAAGTCAGTTGGCACAGCGCATTAACACGTCGGGAGATCCAGAGGGGAAAGGGAAACCTTTATGAAAAGCAGAAGCATCAGGAGCGGGCGCCTGATAATGCCTTAAACAGCTGGGGGGGGGGGGGGGGGGGGGTAGAGAGGGAAAGAGGGCTTGCGGATGTGGCATTTTGTCTGCAGCTTTTGTGGTCCAAGTCCTTGGTCCCGGCACAAGCACAGAGGTCTATTAGCAGGTGTGTTTGATATTTCAGACATTTATGGATGTGTCTGACCGGCCCTGGAGATCCCTACGATGTAGGAGGAGAAAAGGAAGAGAGGGGTGCTATAATGGCAGTATCGAAGGGTTTAGCATTACCACACCTGTACATGACACAGACTGGGGAACACATCTGTTAGTGTGGCCATGTCGCAGAAGCGAAAGCCGGGGAGATCCCTTGGGAAACAGGACCGCCTTCACCTGCCCATTACTGTTACTTTGGATCACAGTGGCCACCAGATCCAGCCAACAGATGGTAATAAATAAATAAATCTGGCGCAGGGCGAGAACCAGACAGCGGCATTCAAATGTGACCAAGGGAGGGATTTTCATGGCCGAGACTTCAAAAGCACCAGTTGTGTAAAGGTCTTAAAACTGAGGGGCTTGTTAGAGTCTTCTGTTAACAGCTGGGGAGGGAAGCTCAGCGTGTCTGTGGGGTTGCACAAGTTCTCCCTGGGAGCTCCCCCTCTGACCCCCTGAGCGCTGATAACAGTAAACTCATCCGGGTCGGCATGCACGCACGCAGGCAGCAGACCCGATTGCACATCATGAAACGCTTGGGGCTTGAAGCGAGCGAGATGGAAAACCACCACATTTCTGCTCATTTTGTTTTCCATGACTGAAACACAACTTTTACATTTTTATTGGTAGGAGGATTTTTTTCTTCTTTTAAATGGGACTAGTAAAAGAGGGACATGATTGCATGACTTCATCATCTTCCGGCCACCCAGTTCCTTTTGTTGGGTGCTGACGTTTCACTGAACCCTGACAAGGGGCTCATAACAGACGGAATTGACCAGTATCCTAGAAAGTGTCGGACCCTAATCAACGTCTAGACACATCCAGAGTGTCCCTGTTAAGACACTGGATGGATGGATCTCATGACACCATATGTGGCTAAACTTGCATGACTACATCCATATAAAATCCACTCAAGGGTGGATGAGGGATGGACGAAACAACATTTCTAAGTGCACATCTACAAAGAGGCCTTTGCTCGGAGTATGGTCATGTGCTGTATAAGCGATACGACAACACATGACTGCATGTGGTCTTAAAGTGCATGTGGGAGCCTCAAGTATTAAGTGCTTATTCCTAATGATTTATGAATGCTCCTGACATGGCGTATTTATTTTCCGTTTGCAAAAAACTGGTTCAATTGTGGTGGCAGAGTGGCAGAGCTTGGCAGGGGGAGCTCGCTTTCCCTGCGCAGAGAGGGGCGGGTCGATGGGCTTTTTACCTCAGCGGGCACCATTCTGAGGTCTGCTGTAGGGAGGTATTTATTAAGCCCATTCCATACAGAACTGGGCATCTGAGTGGCATGACATGCCATCTGCAGACACAGCAGACCCTGAGCCTCAGCACCCGCAAGTGTAGCTTTGCATTTCCCCCTAATGGGATCATTTATAATCCAAGTAATCTTTACCCCTCTGTGGAATCCAGCCACCTCTCCCCACTTTCCACTCAGCGGGTCCAAGCAGGGTGATGCGCCTGTCGCAGGAATGCATGCGAATGCGTGGCTGCCTTAGGAGACTGTGTGTGTGTGTGTGTGTGTGTGTGTGTGTGTGTGTGTGTGTGTGTGTGTGTGTGTCCAAAAGCACGCGCCTGTGTGGGTTTTCGTGAGTGGCAGCAGCACGCATCCCATAAGCGATGCCGCTAACAGCCACCGCTAACAGGCTGGTGGAAAAATCCAATTGGAAAATGACTGTGGTAAAATGTCCAAAACCAAGTATCCTGCATGAATATTATAAGAAAATAAGCGGGGGCTGTAGAAACACTCTGGTGCAAAGATTTTCACATCATGCCTGTACTTTGCCCAGTGCACTACAATTCAGTGGTAAAAACCCATATTTTTGTCAGGAGCTTAATGTCAGAACAATACATATTATAAGGGGATAGGGGTGTGGGCACACTGAAGTATTGGAGTTGAAAACCTCATTGTAGTACATGGCTACTGAGCACATCCTCCTAAAACTGGACGACAATAAATCATGTATTGCAAAATATGCATAAGTGTGTATGCATGACATGTTAAAGTAGTCGCCATGTCAATATAATTTACAGTCCCTTTAAAGTCCATGAAGGGTTGGACAATTAACAAGTTGACAGTGCATAGCCAGATGAGAGGTCACAAACGAGCGCTTCTCTCTCTTCTAACACATGGAACAAACGCACCAAGAAGCCATATTTCTCTGCCTCTCTTTGTATTTCCAGTCTGTTTATATGCTTAATGCTCTGTAAATGCACCCGAGAGAAAACACGCTGTAAAAACGGAAAAAAGCGGGTAAAAGAGCACACGTTTTAACAACGGAAAACTCGGAGCAAGAGCAATTTCAAATGAGAACAAAAGGCGAACATAATTGTATTCCACCACCCCCCTTTTTAACTTTTCCCCCCCTGCTGTAACCTCCAGATCTCCCCTCCCATTCTTGAGCGAATTAATTGAAGTCATCATTGTGGTGACCCTAACAGGTTCTTTCTTTCCCTTTCTCTCTCTGCTTCTCCCTCTCTTTCATTCCGGGCTCCCAGGCGGGGCTGCAGCTGCGTTGCGTCTGTGTTGCATTAGGGGACCGGCAGCAAGCGCACGGCTGAAAGCGATACAGGGTTCTTGCCTTCCCTCAGGCCTGTCCAGACAGCAACACCCCCCCCTCCCACCACCCCCCCGCCCTCCGACAACCCCCACCCCAGCCACAGCCCACGCACACATCACCGAATGGACCGGACAGCCAGCCAGCCAGCTCACTAATAGCCCCCTCAAACAACACGCCACAGCCAGGCACTGGGGTGGTGTGTGTGTGTGTGTGTGTGTGTGTGTGTGTGTGTGTGTGTGTGATGGGTGGGCATGAGGATCCTCAACTCCTGACTATTCTCGCCAGCGACAACCCCCCCCCCCCCCCTCCAAACATAAATAAATAAATAATACTAGAATAAGACAAGAATGAGTGAAGGAGGCCGTTAGTGACCGTCCAGGGAGGAGCGAGGCGTGGGGTTGAGAAAGTGCTTTCTACAGATGGGCGACTGGATTGGATGTCGCACTACGACGCAGGAAGTTGAAGGGGGGTTAATGTCTGTCAGATGGCAGACTGAAGTGCTCGTCTGAAGGGGAAGGGGTGGTTGGGGAGGGTAGAAGTGGTGGTGGTGGTGGGGGGGGGGGGACTCTGACACGGAGATAACAAGCATTGTCATCTGTTAGTCCCGACATCGGCGTTTCTAAGGGCAGCAAAACATTCCATCTGAGGACAGTTTGGTCTCTGAGCCCTAATGAACGTGGCTGGATTACCTGCCCATGCCACTTCTGATAAACGGACTGCTGCCAGAGGAGCTACAGTAATTGAGAGATATGTACTGTAAACAGCCATATCCTGCTACATGCTTATTTCATAGCCCACAGCAATACTGCTGAGTACACAGGGGAAATAATGATTTTCCTAAAAGTTATTTCTGTAGATTAACATTATGCTATGAATGGTCATAAAAGACTCTACTTCAGGGAAATAGACAAATCTCACCAAAGATAAATTCTTCACTACAGCGCACTTTGTCAGTTTAATAGAACTATTGAGCGGGAGAGTCTAATAATATATTTAATCTACTTCTGTTTTCAGTCCATAGTGATGATCACATTAAGAGTTTGAGTTTGAATTTAAATACAGACTAAGGTAAAACCACGCATTTAGGAAGATGGAACAAAATCAAAACAAAGTAAGGTAAGAGAATAGGACCTTTGCACAGCAGTGAATCTTTACAAAATAAAACCAATATTTCAAAAACACAGCAACTGATATCTCCGAGGCTGCTTAGGGACGCACTCAGACCATTGCCTGGGAAAGCAATTCTATTTCAAATTTGGTTTCATAAGGAAATAAAATATGATAAAAAAAATCAGACAACTTTAGATTTAGTTCCAATTCTTCACAAAACAGAGGAAAAAGTCTGCACGATAATCATATATGTTTCAACATAAGGAAAACATTATTTTACTACTATTGAATTTAAAACTTCACTTGTGATTTACTGCTGCTAGTAAACTAACTCAGCATTCCTTATTATTAAAATTTAAATTAAGGTCTGCACTCCCACCCGCAGAAATATCAATTTCGTTCGTTTGCACTACAGAGAGCTGCAGGCAATAAAAATGTATTTCAATCAATTAAGCCTCTGAACACAGCAGCCTCTTTTAAATCTAGACACCACTGAGTCACAATTCTTGCACTGTAAAAATTATTAATGCTGGAATGAGCAACTGTTACAAATGTCTGACACAAGTACTTTGAAGATAGCAGGGAAAATGGGTTAAAAAAAAAAAGACAAACCGTTTTCTTTGAAAATCTTGGATTCTTTCAAATCTATACTATAAAGAAAGAAAATTATGAAAAAAAGGGCGACTTCATAAAGGTATGAAAAACCATTGCCTGATACTAGTGGGGGAACTGAGCTGCATGCTAGGAGCCAGAAACTCAAACTCCCATGGTGCAGATGATGAGTGTGGACAGTAATGGGGATCTCTCGTGCCTTCTGGGAAATGAGGTACCCTGCCTGGCCTGACCCGGCACACCCCTCACATCATTCATTACTCTGAGCCATGAGGGAGTGAAGTTGGGGGGTGGTGGAGGGGGGGGGCACACACATTAACGTAGATTTACTGCAACCCCTGAAGCAGGGTGACTTCGGTTTTCTGGATTTTTTTTATTTTTATTAACGTCATCATCCTACTTATCATCATTTGAGTCCATTTCAGGCCATCGTTTGTGCATAAAATGTGCAAGATGAATTTGAGCGGACCGCATCATTAAGAAAAAAATCCCGACCAGCTTAGACCGTATATGTCAAAAATTGACTTATAAGAGCACTGTTGGGGAGATGACAGCATTTACATTAGGATTTTTTTTCCCTTTTGGGAACGGGTATTTCTAAAAGTATGAGGACACATCAGCGACAGGAGATGATATGATGTTTGTGTCCTACTTTGAAGAGGACATTTTTTCCCTACAGGAATATAACGATTGTCCAGACAGCACTCATGGGAAATGTGGTTTATTTTGGTGCAGCTGAACCCAAGTAGGCACAGGTTTTCTGAGGTTTTTTTTCTACCTTTAAAAGGATGACCTAAGAAAATTTTACGAGCTCTAAAGCTCGAGCTGAACTCCAAGCACAGGAAGCAAATGAGAAATTTCATGCTGGATGAATAATATGTTTAATGCCTGCTCGCCTTCAGACGAGATGAGCATATATTTCTCAGATCACAGAAGGTAGGGGACCTTCTCTGGAGGGATTCCAAACATTAACAGTTGGCTTTAATGGAGGTAAAACCACTCTTAGAATGGTGGAAAAAGAAACGGCAGACAGTATTTCAACATGTTATAAAGCGTACATCCATCTTATTTTGTATAAACCCAACCATTGTCTTCCGAGCGCCCCGGCCATTCATCTTTCATGGCATGGGGGTGATTCAGTGAGCAACAGGTGTGCTACCTGAGTTATGGTCTCGCTGGATAATATTTTGTTTCTTTTCGCTTCAAACAGCATGACTAAACCGATCCAGTCAGAGTTAATGGCAGAACACGCAAGTGAGAGACGACTCACTCATTTCCTCACACAGTGCTGTCCATCACGTTACAGAATGGGCAAATGCCATGGTGGGAAAGGGGAAGAATAAAAAAGAAAAACTTTAAAAATCCACAAGAGCGCATTCAACTGAGATGGGAGTTGGGGGGTTCTAGGGGAAGGTAGTTGGAACCAAATGATGCATTACAACTCCTTAACACATCTGTCTTTTTGCGATTGCTTTCTTGACAGGTTAGGGGGTTCTGGGTATGGAGGCGACAGAGGGGGTTGGGGGGAAGGAGAAAAAAAAAGTTCCCACTTTAAGCCATTGATATTTAATCCCTCATGAACTCTGCTGGGCTTTTACGCCGTCTTTTATGGGGCTCTTACGGGGCACCCAGGGGCGTGAGTGTGTCCCTCTCAGGCAAGATCGGTCACTAATCAGTACCCTGAGAAACAACAGAAAAGCCCCTCGTCACCTCTACCCATCAAACAACTTTCTCCTCCCTCAGTCTTTTTCGTTTTCACTTAAGTGCCCTGGGGTTAAAAGGCAGGATTCTGTTGTAGCCGGGGACAGATCCACACATCTCCATGCCTGCCTGGCACACACAGACAGCTGTGGGATTTGCATGCGGTGTTAAGAGAGAGATGAGAAGAGAGGGCGACACAGAGTGAAAAAGAGAAGAGAGAGGGAGGGAGGGAGGTAGCCCCAGACACTCCCACAAGCTATAAAACCCAACCATACTGAAACACTCAGACAGAAACCACACGTGGATCTGTGCTCTGAGGGAGAGAGAGAGAGAGAGAGAGAGAGAGAGAGAAAGAGAGAAATAGAAGAGAAGAGGGAAGGCGGACGTGGACGTGAGCCGGAGAGGGGACACGCCAGAGAGGACTGGAGCAACGAAGAGAGATTTACAAACAGCTGGAAGAGGAGGAAAACCACGCAGATCTGAAAGTAGGAACAGCCTTCAGAAGAAAGTCTGTATTGCTTTTAAACTTATTCTCTTCTACAGAAAGAGAATAAAGTCCACATGGGACTCTGAAGACAGAGCCATGCCACAGTGGAGTTGGCTTAAGGCACAGGACTAGGCTGGGACAGTGGCTCAACTTCTGTTTGAGCAGTGAGTTTCATCACTTCCATACGAATCTATGCATGCGTGAGAAACACAACGAACTGCAGAGGTACTACCAGTCAGTGACAATAACACTCAGATACGAGTAGAGGAGTTGAAGATGTCTTTTGCCATGGTGCGTCCAGCACCCAGCCGATACCTGTACTCAGAGATCTCCATGATGTCCGAGGATGAGGAGAATGGCAGCGAGAGCTCGGGCTCGGACGACCGCTCCTTCCGCCTGGACACCTCAGGCTACGAGATCAAGGTGGGCACCCGCAAGCGCAAGCCTGGCGGAGGGGCCGGAGGTGGCGCGAACGGAGGCGGGCGACTCGGGTTGGAGCCTCCACCGATGATGGCGGGCGCCGCCCCGCCGCGAAACGCGGCGAACGCCCGGGAGAGGGACCGCACCAACAGTGTCAACACGGCCTTCACCGCCCTCCGTACCCTCATCCCCACTGAGCCAGCCGACCGCAAGCTGTCCAAGATCGAGACACTTCGGCTGGCCTCCAGCTACATCTCCCACTTGGGCAACGTGCTGCTGGTCGGGGAGACTTGTGGGGACGGTCAGCCCTGTCACAGTGGTGGCCCCTCGGCTAACTCCTACTACCACCACCATGGCTCACCCGCCCGTGACACAGAAAATTCTCAGCCCAAACAGATCTGCACCTTCTGCCTCAGCACCCAGAGAAAAATGGTGAGTAACCCGCCTGGATGATGTCAGTACCAAACAGACCTGGTCCGTGTGGATTATGTCTTTCTTTATAGCAACTGACAGGGGGGTATCCAGAAGCTTTCAGCACAAAATGAATGCCAATAAAAATAAAATAAGGAATACACTACCGTCTGTAAGTCTGTAAAAAAGAAATATTTCCTCCACCTGCAGTCAAACAGAAAATGCATAGAGGGTTAGAGATCCAGTGTCGTAAGATAGCTGAAGTCTGAAACCAATACCAATACCAAGCCTCATAGCAACAGTTTTACCCACATTCAAACTGTGCCTCTTCTTTTACTATACCTGCGTTACTGTGCCCACCTCACCTGTCATCAAGGTCTTTATAGTGGATAACAGACTAAGTCTCTGGAGGAACCTGCATAAATACTGGGTGGTGTGAAGGGTCACGTCTTCAATGTGACGTGCAGGGTCACAGGGTGGCAGAACACATTTCTGAACACTGAGCAAGTGATGACAGGACAAGACCAGTCGGCTCTTACCAGACCAGCCGCGGCTCAGCTGTGGGTTTAAGCCACCACAAGATTCCTTTACGGAGATAAACTCAGGCACCGAGGATGATCTCATGTGTCGCTTTTTATGTCTTAGTCTGTTCTCTTTTATGCGGTGCAGTATCCCTCCCATTACATCAAGGAGGTAACGAAACTGACTTAATGCAGACCAGCGGAAAGTATCACAACAACAGGCTGTCAGGAGGAATACAAACACGTCGTCCATCTCCCCTCTGTTCCCTCCTTGGAGTACACTACGGCTGACCTTAGCTCGTAAAGCCAACACCACGCCGCATTAAAAATAAGGCTGTAAATCATGCGACCGACCATGAGGAGCACAATAACACCAAAGCAAAACCAAAGAGAGCAGACTACTGTAATTTAAGCGGACGTCGCAAGGAGAGCCTTCAAACTTGAAATATTCCATATGCTTGAGACAACTACAGTCAACTATGACATTGGAAAATTTTTTGGTTAGGTATATCACCGCCACAATGTCCGTTCCTCAGAAACTTGAAGCTTGTCCAACACGACTTCATAGAGGGAAGGCGAGGTGGGGGGGTGGGGGTGGGGGTATAAAAACAAAACAATGGAACATCTTAAGTGTAAAAGGGCCTATTCAAAACAAAAATTAGTACCTCATGGCTGACCCAATACCCGGTAATAAATAAATATATTTAATTCCATAAAATTTACGGAAAAAGAATCTGGATGCTCAGAAGCAGCAGAGGTCCAAGCGAAACACATAAATATGCAAATGCAACACTTGCGTGTTCCAGACAGAGGGGCTCTGAATATTCACCGAACATATGTCGAACTCCCAGAAGCTCAAGACCATCCATCCAGGGCGATTTACACTCACATCCTGTGTTGTTCTAGGGCTCTTCCTAGCACTCAAATTAATGACCCTGACAACCGTAACACACTGCCTTCTCAAAACCAAGCCAACCAGGTAAATTATCAGCACAAGGGATGAGACTATTACATTTGTGGGAACGTTAAACCTCATGACAGTGCAAACAAGCCGTAGAAAAATGTATCATTACATCGCTGATAACGAAATCATCTGTGACTTTTGAATTATATGCAAGACACGAGATATATGCAAGACACTGTTAAGGGCTAGTTAGACTAAAAAAATGTAGAAAAATCCTTCACAGGTACATAGTTTGATTAATACTATAATAAAACTAGCAGGCCATCACAGAGCAGTCTGCTGGCCTTTTGAGAAATGTCCAGTCATGATTATTAGACCATGGAAAACAAAGTTAAATTACACACCTCCATTTTCCAGTATAAATTTTAAATAATATATTCAACTTGGGTGAACTCTACTCAGAGGGGACATAATCAGTTTGTTTTTCCTCACAAAAAAATTATACCAGAGAAAATTGTTTGAATGGAAACAGAGACCCAGAAGTCACGATTAATAACAATGAAAAATAAAGTTAATGGACAACATTTGTCTGGCTGGAAGCAATCCTGCTCTGTCCTCAGCAGTGGGCAGAGCAAACCAGCAAATGAGATAATGGAGCTTTAAGTGTTTTATCCAGAATTAAGACCCTGTCTATAGGCTTTCTGTGCGGCTCCGAGATTTGAACCAGATTGGGTCGCTCTTTGTAGTGGAGGTTTAAGAGGCAAAACGGCTCACTCCAAACCACACGCCTCCTTCTCTACCCCTACTTAGGTCTTATTACGCCATGAAAAAGCATCACCCTGCCAAGACCTATTTCTTTACTGTTTCAGCAGAAATAATCAATAATAATATTAAAAAAAAATAAAAAGGGAATACATTGGAGTACAGTATGTCTACTCTCTGAATACTGCCAAATTTAAAGTCCCCATTCTGACACAAAACAGATAGCCGTCTAGAAAATTGCCAGCAAACTAAAGACTGGCAATCTTAATTGCTCACAGGCACAGGCACAAGGAAACATTAGGTCAGGTACTTAAAATGACTGATGGATAGATGTGGGTGCCTGAAGTGAAAGATCTTATCGAAAAAAAAAAAAAAAGAAAACTTTTTTTTTTTTTTCACCATGCAAGCGATTTGATACATCTGGCACAGATTTGCTTAATTCTTGGACAGAGTGTAGTTCTTCCCCCCATTTTCGTGTGAGATACATCAGCACACACACACACACACATACGTAGTCACATGCTGCATAATTTCTCCCTGGCCTCCAGAATCAACTTCTTATTTCAGATGCCAATGAAACACAGGAAACCTAACGGAATAGAACACATAACTTAAAATACTAGCTCACAAAACAAATGAGCATTTCTCTCTTCCGAGCCCATCACACCCTACCCCCCCTCCTCCACTGACCAGTTGAAATGCACAGCCCATTAATAGAGAGCATTCCACTCTTCTTCCCCCCCCCCAGTAATGGCTCTAGCAGGTGAGGACAGGGCTTATGAAGGATGGCAGGGGGATTGCATAAGCGCACACACGGGGGGCAGGCGGGTCGGCATGCGAAACGGCCAGTACGTGCGGCGGGCCCAGTTTCGGAGCACCTGGGTGCGCGTTATGGTGTTCTCCCCGGTGCGGAGCGGATCACTGGCGGACACGGGGAGGAGGAGGAGCAGAAGCAGGTCCCCGAGCTGGACGGAACCTCGCCTCCGCCGCGGCGGCGGCTTGCATTTTCTGTAATTATCCCAGAGTTCCCTCATTACCTCCAGATGGAAGTTATTAGAACGGTCCTTCCATCCAACGGGAGCCTATCAGCACGAACATGCAACACATTACAAATTGTAAGCCCTGCTGCGGTTCAAACACTCTGGCGTGGAAAACAACACTGACAACACTGCTTGAAAACACAGATCCTTAATGACAACACATTTTGGACTGTTAGCACTTGTGTCAAACTGAAAATCACCACATGTGTAAAGATTTCGACCCTGTGGGTTGGAGTCAGTCTCCGGCTCTATGCTTATGGGCCTCCAGGAAGAGGGTAGACATATGGTTGCGTGGACAAAGCTGGTGAACTAATATCAATATTTCCTGCCAATTGCTTCTGGCTAATAGAGCATGCAAATGTTATTACATGTGATTAAGTCTGCACAGGGTTCCGTCATTAAGGTGAAATATGTGGTGGAAAGGGATTCGTGCTTGCAGGAGGTTCAGATGCGTTGAGGCAAACGGGGCTGCTTTTAATAAATCTGAGCAGACGTGTCATCGCAAACGGCTAGAGTTTCACGTCTGAAAAGTTCACACACACACACACACACCTATGCACACAGTGGGGGAAGACTGACAAGTCTCCTCATTGTAATCTTTCACCAATCTGCCAACATTACCTGTCAGACAGGGGTGAAACCAAATATTTGTCTTAAAAGTGAAGGCTCGGGTGCCAGCCACTGACAGGAAGAAAGAAAAAAAGCTGACATGCCTTTCTGAAATGAAGATGGTAGCTGCTCTTTCAAAGTGAAAATAATGTAATTTCTCATATCATACAATTATGATATAACCATTCAGCCATACTATTTGTTGAACAGAGCATACAAAAAGCTTTGAAACTAGACATAAAAGTTAAACAAAGGGGGGATAGAAAAAAAAAAAAAAACATCTTTACAATGTGCTATACAGGATATGAATAACAAATGCAGACATAGTCTTTCTCGCCTGGCATAAGTGGTCCCTCGAGTGGCCTATTTGGTGACTTTAGAAGTGTCTGTGAATGAAATGAAAGGGGGTGCGGGGGCTGGAGTCCGTGTGACTGACTTCATCCTCTAAAGCCCTCTGTTTTGACTACGGGCTCCTCCTACGCCCGATGTGGATGTGGAGACGGTGGCATTCTTTCTCGCTCCCGTTCTCACCAAGGCAGAGAGAGAAATGGGAGCCGTGTGTCTGTGTGTGTGTGTGTGTGTGTGTGTGTGTGTACTGCCACACTGTAAGGTGAGCCCAGAAAAACACAGGTTGGTCTTTTCCCTAGTGTCCAGGGTTCTGTCTGAAGGGCAGACCAATATCAACCCTGTTTGGTTGATGACTGTCAATGCTGGTCGACTTGGATGAAAAGAGAGGGGATGCACACACGTGCACTCACTCACTCACACACACACTCTCTCTCACACACACACACCACCCCCCCCCCCCCCCCCTTTGCTTTAAACTGTGAAAATGAATACATTTGCTTAAAGGAAAAACAGACTGTGCATAAAGTCGAAATGCTGCATGTTTAAAGTAAATGACAAAGATAAAATATGAAAATGTATCATTGTTTTCTAGCCACTGAACCTAATGCATAATCCACCCCCTGTGTTTCAGAGCAAAGACAGAGACAGAAAAACAGCCCTGAGAAGCTAATGAAGCCTTCGGCCGGAGTGAAGACCCCCACGGCTAACCACAAACTTGACATTCTTATTGTGTATATATGCAAATATCAATTCATATTTAATATGTCAAAAAAAAAAGGAATAAATGGAGAAAGAAAGACAGAAAAAGAAACGTTGGGCCTTAAGGACCACAGTTTGCTGTGGACTTCATAGCAGTAACATATTCACAGTTAGTTCTTTTGTGCCAGAGCACAGCGGTGATTTTTGGTTTCATCTCAAAAATGTCCTAATCTACGATGGGAGACTGCGTCACTACATCCACAGGAGAAGGTTCTACCAAAGGACACCTAACAAAAAAAAACTTACAAAAAGGTACGCTACCATGAACTTACAAAATGGACTTGGACTTGTGACTGACAATACTTTCATACAAACATGAAGGATGCTACAGCACATGAAAAGCAGAAATAAGAAAGGCCAGCTGACAGCGGGATCACAAACTTGAAATGGTGGACCAAACTGATAGCAACAAGGAAGGAAGTTTGTACATTTTTCTGACTGATTCTTAATTGTGTTTGCTTAAAACATGAACAATTAGGCCTAAGCCCACACTATCTAAAACTACAGACATAGTATTGAATGTGCTGTATAATATTTTGTATGAACTTGGTTTTAATAAAATATAAGATATAAATGAATAATGAAAGATTCGTCCTTTACATGTGTGAACAAATGTACGGATGTCATTATAATAGCAAAAATACTTTTTATAAACTTTTGAAGAAATACTTCTTCAAGCAAGGAAAAAAACCCAGTACCAGTACATTACAGTGGCAATGCCAGGATCAAGGCTGCACTGAACTCCAGATCGTGGCAGGTGTGGATCATACCGAAATAAATGTTTCCTATATATCATTTTTAGGGTTTATTTTGGCCCGTGAACCTGTCTTTGGAGCAGACTGAGGGAGCAATCTCTCTCACAGGCCCAGACTCTTGTCCCTCCCTGCGTGGCTACACCTATAAAGAGCTATGACAACAGCGGGCTGCCCGATAAGAATCAGCCATCAGTCTTCCAAAAAGCTTGAGCACATGCTCGTACACACGCACTTACTTGCACAGATGGTCATTTTCTCCGGGAAAACAGGGACGGGTCATAGACCTTTTCTCTTGATCACACATTCCTATTACAGTCAAAGTGATGCAGCTGACTGACAAGTTTAGCATCATTAGGGCCTAGTCATAGAGGCAGCAAATTTGTTGGCATAAAGACAAGATTTATGAAATTTAAAACTAGTTATGTACTTGTTTCTCCTTCACACTGCCATAGTCATGAATACCATTTGAGGTGTCAGGGCACTTCATAACGCCTGACCGAAGGTAAGTGTCATCTTTAGATGGATAGAGGGGGAGGATGAGAGGGGATAGAGGGATGAGCCGGTGGAGTGGCGGCTGAGCTCCTTGGGGCCCTTAAAGGGCCAGCTTTGCGGAGCGGAGTTGCAGGCGTGGTGTGGTGTGTTGGGTCTCAATGCGTCGCAGCAGGGGAAGATGGGATCTGCAGGTAGAGATCTGGCTGACTTCCCCCAGCCCCCAGACTGTCCCGTCTGGCTCTAGAGGAAGCCTGCACACCTCTGGAATTCCATGCTCTGTCTCTACAGTCCCGTGTTCACTCTACCTCCGACCCCCACACACACAACCCCACCATCTTCAAGCGCTCCACCAGCCCCATCCAGCCCCCCCGCCCCCCCCCCCCCCCCGTCCTCTTCAAATCCCTACTTCACTGTCTTGCCACTGGAGAAGCAAGACAAGACTCTGGTTACTAGCGGAGATGGGGATACAGCTGATGACCCCCACATGGCCCCCTGATTCCTGCCGCGTGGCGCAGACTGTCCCTGCTGAGCTCTCGTCTTCTCCCTCACCCCCACGTCACTCCGTCACATCACTCAACATACTGCAACAAAGACCACCACTCCACACCAATTACCATCCATATTTCACAGGAACCCGGTGACCTTTCACACAGATTGCATTTTAAAAACCCTGAAATAGCATCACTGACACTTTGGCCACATTTTGGTATAAGACCCACACGTCTCACAAGCAGGAAACTGTTGGAGACAAAGGTTTTTGGAAGCCAGCGAGCAGGAGTAAAAATAAAACGCTCCATGCGATCCCAAACTGACATTCGCCTGGTGATCACGGCTGGTCTGACTCCTAAGAGGCAAAGAAATGAGAAGCTCATTTCTGTCAGTGGTGTGAGACTGGGACTGGCAAAAAGTGCTGGCAACACTATTTGAATGCCTTAATAGGTTCATGTTGTCCATATCACAGGGCGCTATGCGGCCAATTTCCAAAACACCCCATCTCCGCTTTCTGACAGGACGGTGCTCTCGTGAGGACCTCGAAACAGGAAAGGGGGAGACATTAGCATCACACTCTGTCTCGCTATCAGACCCCCAGTGAATGCAAGCGGACAGATTAGCTCCAGAAACCTTGGCTAGCTTACCTGGGTTTTTCCGCCTGTTTCTCGGTCAACACACTCACACTCACACACACACACACACACACACACACACACACACACACACACACACACACACACACACACACACACACACACACACACACACACACAGGCTGAGTAAGTAAAGGGATGGTTAGCAGACGACAGCCTGTCGAGAGCGCGTCTGGCCGTGGCCCTGCTCTGTTCAACATCAGCAGCCTCCTCTCTGCCTGGATGGCCTTGAGAAGGTGCCACTCATGCAGGGTTAGGAGAAGGGGGGGCGAGGCGTGCAGGTCTGGGGTGGTGTTATAGGGGTAATGCTGCGACAAGGCGCCAAGGCCAGACGCTGTCGGTACCACACCAGACGCGCCTCCCTCACCTGCCTCTGCAGCTGGGGCAGGGAACCTAACCTCCTCCCACTTTTAATTTCCAACTTTTCATACTGCTGAAGGAACCGGCGCCCATAAAAATAAATCCCTTCATTATTTTTTAAAATAGCGAAACCACAATTCGGGAAGAGGTCGCTCCGGGGTCAAAAGCTCATTACTCATAGATGAATCCAGCAAAAAAAAATAAATGGGGCTTCGGCGAGAGCTGTCGGTTACCACGTGGAGCTCTGCGCCATGCTAGCCTGATAAATAAAGAATCTGGAGATCCTCGTACACGGGCTTTAACCTTGGAGGACGCATGTGGAAAGTTCGCGTACGGGCCCTTCCAGGTTTCAAATGGGTTTTCCACCTGGCCCCAAAGCATCCGGTACATCATTCAGAGAAAGTCGTTATTTATTGAAAATTAAATGTCTAATGATGCCCTGAAGCTTTCTCCGCCACAGCCCCATATTATGACAGAGGAGAAAGCCATCGGGCAAAAGGCATGAGAACAAGCAACGCACCCCCAAGAAAAAAATGCAACTCTTCCTTCAAACCATAAACCCCAAACATCCCAATGATGTCAATTCCTCACAGAACCCACCCCCCCATCCTTTCCCCTTACAAGCTATGAAGAGAAGTCTTCATTTTATTGCCCAAAACACATATTTTCATGTTTGACTGAAAGGGAGAAGTAAGGAGGCTGGGAGTGGAGAGCATGCAGCAAAACAGACCAAGCATAAAGTCTGCAATGGGCCACAGCTAAGATGGACTGTTTTGCAAGTCATCACTCCCTATTCTTTTTCCTTTGTCCTATTCCAGTGGAAAAACAATGCTGTAAACACTTTACAACTTTTTCGCTCTTTTTCCCCTCTCTCTCTCTCCCTGTGTGTCAGAGTGGGAGGCAAAGTTTGCCATGAGGGAGAACGAGAGTAGTCTAGACAGAGCTACTCTCAGTCTCAGCTGTGCTTAGGGTGAAAGGGCTGAGCTCCCCTTCCTCTGAATACACCCACCCACACTACCTCCCTCACTTCCCCCCTCTCTACCTCCCAGGGGTTTGCCTTGCAATCACTCCCCCTCCAGACCCCCCCACTCCATTCATCTCTAACACATGGCAGCCTCCGCTGGCAGTTGGTTTCAATCAGGTCTTCTGGCAGGACACACACTGGGCCAACAGGGAGCTGTGCTGAAGACCGGATGAAAAGGAAGTCCTAAAAACTACGGAACGACAGGTGGCTGCTTTGGCAGCCTATCCTCACCCCACCTCCCTCCCATCCTCCTCCCCTCCCATCCTCCTCCCCTCCATTCCTACACCCCAACCATCCCACTTCTTCTGCACTCAAGCATCCTACCCCCGTCCCGCTCCCACCCCAAACCCCATCCCCTCTTTCCCCAACTTCCACCGACTTTCCACCTCCACGCACCTGCATGGACACAGAGTCGAGCCGCGTGGCCAAGGGTCTAGTTCGCTGTGTCCAACCGGCACGCGATTCACCAAACCGCCTCTTCACGGCCACCCCCCACCCGCAGACCCCAGACAAGTCCTCTGTATCAACACCCCACCCCACCCCCAACTTAGAAAAACACATCCCTGCTTCTCCTTAAATAGACTATTAAAAAGAGATTTCCTGCTGACAGCACAGTGACAGGCCAAGATTCCTCATAATTTACTAGCGATCTGTCAATTTTATCACCGTATTGATTTCAGCAGAACTCTGAGCCCTGAATGCAGACCTTTGTGTCCAGAGACGGAGCACGTTTGGAAAGTAGTTTATCGTGAACCAAACAGACAAAAATGCAAGTGGTACACGTGGTCATTCAAGGCTTCTCTGGGTATTTGGCTTGAGTCCCAGGTCTGCACTTACTTGCTGATCAATATCACTTTTGTACACTGAGAAGAAATGGTGCACTAATAATGCAATCCCTCTGTGGCGCTTTTGATACTCAAGTGAGCGTTTATGTTCAAGTTATTGTGGTTGCTATGGCACCTGGCTAAAACATCTGCATTTGTTAGGCATAAGAACGGTGAGACAAAATATTCAAACAACAATAATTACTTAATAAGTAGTGTGACAGGAAAATGGAAAAAAATCTATTCCATGAATTTTAAATTAAGCATGTCTCATGAAATATTACAAAATACACAGAAGATACAAATACTACTACTGAAAGCGATGACACCATCTCAAAATGCGGTAGGTAATCACGTCAGTGATAACCTCCGGGGCCATAAAAAAAAAACACCTTCACCATCATTCTTCTTCACTCTACTGTTTTGGTTCATCTAAACAGGGTGTTTTGGTTAAGGACCTTCCAAGAGGAGACATATCTCTTTGGTTCCATGACACCCTTTTGGAAGGCACTGGTGTGTGTGTGTGTGTGTGTGTGTGTGTGTGTGTGTGTGTGTGTGTGTGTGTGTGTGTGTGTGTGTGTGTGTGGGTGTGTGCCTGAGAGGGACTGACGGCTCCTACTGGAATAGAGACCTTAAATCTCACTCTACCTTTTGGTGTTTGTAACAGAACGCCACCCACGTTCACATTCTTCACTTTAATTTGATAAATCATAAGAATGGGTCACATCCAGTGGATCAGGGGGGAACAAAACCTCCCATTGTTTTTGACTGCACAGACTCTTCATAAAAGCCATGCCCGTGTCTGCCGAAGCACAGTATATATATTAATCATTCCCTTCTCTTGGAGGTTTTTCGATTCCAAATGGCTTGCTGGGGTGGGAGGATAACCCCCATTCCCCACAAACTCTCAGCAGCATCAAGCCCTGGTTGCTCTAATAGACGAGAAGGCAGGGGAGAAAATCCAAAACGTGAACGAAAAAGCAGTCAGGCTTAAATCAGATGCAGATATTGGGGAGAAGAAAGGCTGGGTGTCTTTGGGTTAGGCACAACCAACTCCACTTCCTACACTCTTAACGGCTACACTGACTTCCATAAAGGAAGTTTTAGTGGCCGCTGTGGGCTGGCAATGGTTATTTCATTCCAGGACCAGAGGCTAGGCCGCGTTCTTCTTTACTGATGTACCTGGCTTGCGGTGCACGAATATAGCTCTTTTGAGGTAACTTAGACTTCATAGCTTGTAAAATACATTAGGAAAAAAACATACACTTAATATTTTTCAGAGTAGGAGAAAGTAATGAAATGTAGTTACAGAACAGGAGGTCAAAAACTTGTGCTGTGAAGAGGGACCAAAAAGGCCATGAGGCCACAGATTTTAAGTTGGACAAGTCTGAGTGAGGTGAGAGAGTGTGTATGTGTGTGTGTGTGTGTGTGTGTGTATATGTGTGTGTGTGTGTTATAGAGAAAGGGGGAGGTTGGGGGGCATCTGGCACACTCATCCAAACTCCAGGCTGTGCATTACAGGTATGGCGTTTCTGGTTCCTCTCTCACAGCTTGAGGGAAAGGGTGTGTGGGTGGGGAGTGCTTAGGCAGTGGTGGTGGTGGTGGTGGGGGGGGGGTAAGGGTTAGTTCAGGCATGCTTTGCGGGTGTTCAACTGCCAGGGGTGGATGGAAACGACCCCCCCAGGTCCTTGTTTCCCAAATTGACTCGATTTCGTTGCTGGAACAGCGCGCCACGTGCAGCAGGAGCCAGGACCGTTCTCTTCTCTTCCCCTTGCATCCGCTCTACCTGCGGTGTGGGGAGCGCAGAGGAATGGGAGACGTCGGATCCAAAGAGCTTGGACCTGGTGGCTATGGTTAAAGCAGGTCATCCAACAGGCCTTTTTAGCCCATACAAGCTCCCACTCAAACACTCTCTCTGGACAGCCGAGCTCTCCAAGCCGATATCCGTCTCGCAACTCTTAATCCACAGCGGCGGTATTCTGTTTCCATTTCGGCACAACGCACGCATTGAAACAGCATAGAAACAACAGCGGGGATTGCTCGAGATGAAAAGCACTTCCTCCTCTGAGGCAATTGAGCTCGAGTCCAGCGGTCAACTATAGAGGGGAGACGGCAGGAGAGAATGAAGAGAGAAGGGTGCATGTGACAGAAAGTGACACAGATGAAGAGTGAGAGAGACTGAGCTGAGAGACGGAGAGCAACCTCTCAACTCTTTCCTTCCACGTTTGGGACACTGGGACGAATCACGCTGCCCTGGGTTACCGAGTCTGGACTTGAGCACTGGGAAGGGAAAGTTCTCCCCGCTGTCAATCAAAAGGTTTAATAACAGTAGAGCAGGACGCTGTGGTCTCTCTCCCTCCCTCCTCTTTTTCCTTCTCTCTTCCTTTCCTTCTTTCTTTCTCTCTCATTATACTTTGAGAGACAAGGGGGCTGAAGCCCACGCGAGAGGGTGTCTGCAGAACTGTGAAAATCCATGCTCAGATTTTTTTTTTTACTGCCATGACTTTGACAGGGATCGCAAGAGATCCATCTGGAATGAATTAGAACCCACCACCTGGAGACAACCCAATCACAAAATTAAACTTTGGGATTACCAAAATTTAGGGAGGAAAAACGCTCACTTCCAGACATATGGGCCACTAACCACCCCCCCCCAACAAGCCCCCCAAATCTGGTTTGATCATATTTCCAAAGCAGGGGGGAGGAAGGGTGCGGCGGGCTATAAGAGACCGGCTCTTAGTTTGTTGCTATACGGGACACATAACCCATCACATTATGAGTACGTGTATGTTTAGCTTCGTAATTAAATGAAAACAGGCCGCCTCTTTTGGTCTGTATACTATGCCCCTGGGGGGCCTCACAGCCTGGATGAGGTGGCGAGGCACGGTCTGCCCACCCTCCTGCCCGAGATCTGATCAGGTGATTAAACCCAGCCTAAACCTA
Organism: Clupea harengus; assembly: GCF_900700415.2. NCBI lineage: Eukaryota > Metazoa > Chordata > Actinopteri > Clupeiformes > Clupeidae > Clupea > Clupea harengus. The sequence continues at coordinate 16,401,379 of NC_045170.1, forward strand.
CAACACAACGGGCCATGATTAAGACTTAAAAACAACATGAGGGGGTGGAAAGGATTAGGGTGAAAGGAGGAAGGAAAACACACAGGTTCTAACGGGTTATGAGGTTAGGGCAGAGTCACAGTGATTTACAGGAGACCTGCATCTGGTTTCAAGGACATAGAGAACATTCCTTGTTCTACGGTGTTCAAACTGGCTAAAGGGGAAGCAGCCTCGTCCAGCAGGTTACCTAAGGTTGCTTTCAGGTTATACTGTGGCCTTCAAGAGCACAGGCCGACCCCTTGGGTACAGCTTTGCAACGGGTCATCGAGACTGGGTCCGTGATTAGCCAACAAAACACACAGCTCAATGCAATTGCCAGAACAAGTCCTTTGTACTTTGTCTTTACAGTAAAGTCCACTGGGAGAGAACAAAGGATGCTCCCCCCCTCCTCCCCACCCATATACTTGAAGATGTATGCTATCTGGACGGACTCATATGGAATCGCTCACATAGATATGACAGACTGTTCACGGTTTAAAAATGTGCATTAAGCAAAATGGTGATTTGGACATTTGCTTTGCCTCTGGACAATCCAGCTGACAGTGAGAACAACGCCCTCTAAAGGCCTATGGTTCTCAGTGCTGGAGCAGTACAGCGAGTACTCCTCTTCTCCACCCTCCTGCTTGAGTTTGATCAACTGCTGGACTCCGGTTTCGGAGGTGTTAAGTGAGCTTGAGAGATGACAGGATGAATGACGGAAGAGCTTGCGCAGTGCGAGGGTGAAGGAGTGAAAATCCCTGCTTCTTAAGGGGTCAATCTGAGGTGCCAATTCATCACGCAGGTGATGATGTAATGGACGTCTTTACCAGCCCTTATCCTACCCCCAAAACTCATGGCTGCCCAATTTTCACAGTGATTTCCTAAAAATACAGCCTGACTTCATGATTGTCTAGCGTCTCAGGTATAAAATGAACCGCACCAGTCTGGACCCCGACTCAAATTTTCATCATGAGCAAGGTTTGGCAGAAGCAGTAAACACTTGGGAGATGGGAGATTTTGCGGGGGGGGGGGGGGGGGAGGGAAGAGGGGACTGGATGACCTAAATCAATGCCTTCCCTCAGGAAGCCGATCCAACTTTCTGCCTCTGGACCCAGACGCATTAGGCTCGTCTGTGGCCCGTCAAAGACACGGGTGAGTGGCTAATCCGCGAGCGCTCCCTCTCTGGCGCGAGGCCCAACACAGAACCTCGCTGTGGCCCAGAGAGAAGGCCAGCACCAGCCACACAACCCTGCATCCTCTGGACGTCTGGCTGCGTCACCCCAACTCAACCACACACACACACACACACACACACACACACACACACACACACACACACACACACACACACACACACACACCTCCCATCTGTTTAACCCAAACAAACCTTCCCTTGTCTGCGCTCATTTTCTAAAAAACACCCACACAGCAACGCGTGCACACAGCTCCGTGTGCGCTGCTACTGAATTGAGTTCTCCGGTGCAGCGCGGCGAGGTCCTTTCGCGCAGTAGCTGCACCGGGGCAGGAAGCTGCAGTTGCAGCCAGGAGCCAGGGCCTTTTTCTTTCCCCCCCTATTCCACAATGTGTCTTCATTCATCTCGCAGCGCACATGGAAAAGCCATTGCGGGGGGAAAAACCCCCTTCCTGCCGGCGAGGCCTCGGACAGGCGCTGCAGTCTCGCGTATTCCCCGTTCGCTCCGCGAACAGGAAACAACCCTTTATTACAAAGGAGGGGAAAGGAGGAGAGGAGGAGGAGGAGGTAGAGGAGGTGGAGATGGGAGGTGGAGAAGAAGTAGTAGTAGGGGACGAAAAAAAAAGCAAGGGATTTGGAAGTCTGGAAGTTTTATTTGTAGACAACTTGTGTCGAGGGCTTTGAGGGACCAAGAGGCAACCCTATCTGCTGTCCCCAGGCAGGGGGCTAATTTAACGTACGCCAAAAGGGCCCCGGACCACCACGGCTCTCCCGTGCTGCGCAAGGAACTCTGTGACCACACAGGAGAAACACCGGCTGCAGAGCCGCTCTCTAATGAGGGGATAGGCTGCTGGACAGGCGCAGACGAGATTGAATGCAAACCATCTACCATTTCCTCTGTTCTCTTCCTTCAACTGCTCAATTATAACCACCAAAAAAAAAATCCTGTGAAAAAGTGATGTGCCTAACCTGTGAAAAATAAACCGCCTCGAATGAGAGGAAGAGGTAGATAATGGTTTCAGAACAAATTTGAACTTCTCGTGTCTACCGTGTCTGCTGCAATCAGGAGTAAAAGTGGGAACTAAAACATCTGTCTGTAATTGTGTTCGGAGAACAAGCCTAAGGAGACAGAGAAACACAGGCCTCAGGTAAAACTTCCTGTCACAAATGAAGCTCCCTCCTGTCCTTAGAACAGCAAGCTCATACTTTTTTCATTACGCAACTTGGACATTTCTATGTTAAATGGTCAACAGTATAGAGACGGACGCTTTTCAACATTACCTGGGCAAACTACAAAATGAAAAATGTACCTTGATAGAACTTTGTCAAGTTCCATCATTTAAGGCACCCGGAAAAGTGACAGCAAGACCATATGCACTATTTGACCATATGACAAGACCATATGCACAATAGTTGTCGGTGGGAGTCAAGCTCATTGATGGCAGTCAAGCCAAAGTCCTTATAGGCAATTCTCAAGATTCGGCAGCCATCTTGGCAACACCTCCGGGCAGATATTTCAATCAGGCTCCTATCTAAAAATGGGGAGAGATCCATAACTCCATGGATCAAACAGACATTTAAAGTACATCAAGTGAATCCACGTTTAAATATGACACAAACAGTGTGAACGTGTTGTCCCCGACTCAAATAAGGCTACAAAAAATACTTTATTCTTTGTGTTGACTTACTCACTGCATGCACCAAATGTCACAGTTCAACTATTGCTATGGTAACGGTAGAACTAAAAGGAACATTCAGGTGATGCGAAAAGTCAGTGACAGTGCTGTTTCCAACCATGCGTTTGGCTCTTCATAATACAGGGCAGGACTTCCAGTTACAAATCTGCCATATTTAGCATTACGGATTCCCTCCTGATTACCCATTAATTTTCCCATCAATGATTTATCTCCTCCCTTATAATGTCTCTGGTCAAGTGCACTGGACTATATCGTCTTTTCAGCAGAGCTAGTTCTCTTAAAAGAACCAACTAGAGCCTTCAAAAGAGGTGAAGTATTTTAACAAACTAAATAAAGACAGCAGTTATCATTCCAGTTGTTTTCGCTGCTGTTTCAAAGGGCTTTAAAAATAAACCCTCTCTTTAAGACTGAGGCTCTGTCCAAGAACAACACGAGTTGCGAAACAAATTCCTCATCTCCCACCCAATGCCAAGAACAGTTTTGGATGGCGGACGAGTTTAAGGTTGTATAGCCTGGCAAATGGTCCAGACCACATTGCAGCAGGGTTCACTGCTTTGCAATGGACCTTGTAAATTAAATAGCAGAGAGAGAAGAATTCAGTAATGACTGAGCATGCAAATTTTGAAATCCTGTAGAACTGCTGCTCCGCATTGCGTGAGGACCGTGTAGCACACGTTGTGAAGGGAGCTTTCAGAGCTCTTTGCAAACAACTCAGACAAAAATCGCTTAATGAGAGCCAGGCAGGAGGAAGTGGCTCTGAAGTGTTTCAGAAACTACAGAGCTCTGGGAGACTGTGCCAGCTTCTGCACTCACTGTTTGAACAACCTCTCAAGACACAACATGAGGTTTGGATAGAATCAGCCTTCAAGAGGGCAGCCTAAGGTTATTACACAACACCAGTACTAAGTACAAATGCCAGAACAGGGCAAGTTACTGTTTGTATAGCCTGATCATAGTGTTTCGCTCCATGTTAATCTGCATACAAGAACATGGATGAGTATTGTCTGCTTGCAGGATCAAGGCAAGTAAGTATCCCATACCTGGTCTTTTACATACATCCCAATAGAAGCGATTTCCATGATTTACACAAAGTCACTCATTTGTTAAAGCATGCAAACAGGTGACCAAGACCTGATAATCAAATATATGCACTTTTGATGGAAATTAACCAAATGTCCTAAAACACTGACTCAGCAGTGACTGTTAGGGATGGGCATTCGATTAAATTGTCTTAATCGATCGTCGGGAGAATTAACGATCGATTTTCGATTAATCATTAATATTTTTATATTAAAATTCACTATTTATAGGCTATATTAAAATGCAGTGAAAATAGAAAAAACACAGCGTGTTTCCTCATTGAGATATTTATTACTCAGATGAACAACTCTTGCGGCAGTTAAACTTACAAGATGGACAACTCTTGAGGCAGTTAAACGGGATCCGTTCAATGGTTACACTTGAAAATATGCGCTGCTGTACTCTTAAGCAGCGGAGCCGACAACTAGAAGCCGGTGCTCATAAACACAACTGACCTTCGTTTTTTTTTCTCTCTAACTAATTAATCTCACATTTTGAAATTCATTCATCTAGATTCATCGTGATTAAAAGTTTGTTTTCTTCTAAAGACTAAATCTTATAAATTAACGAGTAATCACTTCAGAAAGCGTGTATTTTAGACACTGTTGTTTAATTGTATTTTTTTCGTGATCTCTCGCCATCAGCCAAGGAATGTATGCGAGACACAATGGTGCCCCTCGACGGTAAATCGTAAGAATTGTCCCCTGAAGCAATTCGAATCACCTCAGTCAGCCCACCGTCTTCAACTATGTTGATGGGCCGACAGTCACCCGCAACCTAAACTGCTACAGCGTTGGTAACCTTTTCACGGACTGGTCTAGTTAATTTCCTAGAGAAGTCGTGGAGTGGTGGTTGGCGACCATCTAACCTGGGACTGCTTTCTGTCGGGTGCTTTGCATTAAGGTGATAACTTAAACACGAGCTGCTTCTGTGATAGCTACATTCAGCTTGACAAATGCTACATACAACTTTAGTTTAGTCGATTGTTCTGTCATTTTGCCTCTTAAACAGAAACTTTCCGCCCAACAATCCCTCAGCTCTCTCCATCTTCAACTACCGTCTCGGTCTCTTCTATCTAACTGACTGCAGACAAGGGGCGGTTTCGTGCCATGGGTCAACGCGCACCGGAAGTAAACAAAGTTGCGTTAACTGCGTTCAAATATTTGATTGCATTAATCTCCGCCACAATAATCTCATAGAATAACGCGTTAACTTTGACAGCCCTAAAATAAATAAATTACACGCACACTTCGCAACAGAACATGCATTAGTTTTAATCGATGAAAAAATAATTTCATCGAGGAAATTCTTAATGATCAATTAATCGATCGTCGATTAATTATGCCCATCCCTAGTGACTGTAGAGCAAATGTTTTAAAACGGAGCATGCTTGAACACCTGTAGTGCAAAACACAAACGTAGTAACACTGTGGCACAAAGGACAGGGGTAACTTTGTAATTCACCTAATTTTCCTCAGATTAACATCCAAGTTTGACAGAGGACAAAGGGCATGACCTTACCTCCTCATCTGATGTGTCCTGGTCGTACTCATCTGTTCGAGGGATAGGGGTCAGTCCATTTTCTCTGCTGGCCTTCTTACCCTCCACTCCTTCTTCAGCAGTGTCTGTCTTCTTCTTCTCCTTCTTAGTCTTAATCTTCTTCATCAACATCTTGGTAGAATTCTCTTCAGGCTATAAACAAAAACAGAGAAAGCATTATTTTTCAAAACGTGGCCCCAACACTGGACATGCAACTAAGCTGAATAAGCAGAATTCAATCTGTCAGGCAACACGTGCTGTAATATTTTTTCTTGACATGACAAATATATTGTTCTGGAGAGTGATGGACGGCTTATGACTTTACAAGGACAGCAAACATTAGTGAACACAGCATAAAAGAAATTGTTTGTCATGAACAGTTTGGCACCGTAAAGATACGTGATTTCCTGCAAACGCTGAGCGCCAGCATTTGTGTCCTTTTGAGGGGGGGGGGGGGAAGCGTTAACTGCACGCATGTTTTAGGATTCACGTTCACTTTGCTTAGTGCGCAAACTTCCTCAGCAGTGATTTACACCCCAGCAGCCTGGAGAGCAGTCACTGGGAAGTGCACATCCTGCAGGGGAAGAAGGGACAGCACGGATGAAAGGATCCACCAAACCGCCTGTTATTCGCACGCGGCCATCACTCACGAAGGCCAAGCCGTCGGAGGCGCTCTTAACGGGGGAGGGGGGGTACATGTGGAGAAGAAGGAGGCTCTTTGAGGCTGGCTGGAGCTTCTCCCAGGTGACTCAGTCAGGCAGGTGAGCAACCTGTACTGATTTATGCCTCCTCTGCTCCCCCCTCCAATCCCCCCCCCCCCCAACTTTTTTGGACTGAAGAGCTAAGTGAAACACTTCCTCCCCTAAGCCCAGTTAAATCAACATCAAGACGAGTTGTGCAGTTTAATACAAAAATGCATGTTGACTCTCCTCAAGGGACTCAAAGTTTTTTTTTTTCCTTTTGTCCCCATCACCAACATTTTGACAAAAAAAAAAGATAAAAAAAGATAAAAGGGGAACAGAGATGTGTGACCACCTGTTTACTACAGCATGTTTTTTTTCCAGGAAATGTAGGGGGGAGAGTAAATCTGTCTATTCAAAAGCAAAGCCAAACGTCTCGTTATGGGGTGTTATAGTGCAGTTCTGTGTGGTCAAAACTGGACGCGGAGCCAGTTTAATCAGTTTACAGTAAAAAAAACACAATGGGGGGATAAAAGTTGTTCAGTGATTGGCCAAAGACAGGGAGGTGGGGGGAGGGCAATGACAGATGACTTGTCCAGATGACGTGCGACTGGCCAGCCAACAGCAAGAGGCTGACGGAATGGATCCAGTCAGAAAACAAGCTCCACCGGACTTCCAGCCGGGCCTGGCGCTCCGCCTCAGCGACCGCAAGCGTCAATCCAGATGAAGTGCGGGAGGCTGACGAAGGCAACAACGCCGGGTCAAGGGGGAAGTACGACCAAACAAGTCCCCTCCCGCACCCCCACTCGCATGTAGCAAAAAAACGCCTGTGACTTGGCCACGATTCGTTTCCAGTTTTCATCGCAGAAACTGCGGCCTAATTGATTTCTTTGCACTTGTGGACATCCGTTTTGAATCAGACAGTCTCCGGTGGCTCTTTGGGGATACACACACCCACGCGTACAGTACACCCCGACAAGGCAGACGCGCGCACAAACACATTCTCTCCCACTGGGCCTCCCTCTCGCTTGCTCACACACACACGTTAGCCAATAATTTGTTTTTAATGTGTGTTGGCCGGCGGTCCTGGGTTCTGCTCGGCAGAGGCGGACGGACTCAGGGCCCCTTGTTAGCCATTATTCTGTTGCTTCCTCTGAAGTGAGGCTGAATTATAGGGTGAACCAAGACAGAAACAATTGAGAGAAGATGGGCCGAGCTTGTTAAGATTCACACTGGCGCTCCGCAGCGACGCAACACCACTGCGATTCAAAACTTAAAAAAGTTGAAGGGGGTCTTCTCTGCCCCCATCCAACCCATCATCACTGAACCCCAAAACCCCACCAAACAGAAGACGTCATGTGTCCCGGCACACATGGAAGTGGCCCAGACGTGTTGGCGGAGGCAGGAACGCTCTTTGCGTGGGTGCCCTGGAGGAGTGAAGCCTTTCCTGGTAAGACGAGAGCTCTGCTGCTACGCAAGCCCCCCGCCCCCACCACACACACACACACACACACACACACACACACACACACCCGCCCAATCTCCCACCCACTCACACGCCACAAGTGTGAGCGCCAATACGGCCAGTGCTGCCGGATCTGAGAGCGGCTGGAGCGGTGCTGGGGGGAGTAGGGGGTGGGTGGTGGGGGGCTCCCTCTGGGGTCATAAAGCCTCCAGCAGCCACATCCACTTCAGCTTGCTCCGCATCAGGCCCCAGAACACTCATTTGGAGAGAGGGAAGGAGGAAAAAAAACATGAAAAAAAAAACAGATAAAAACAGACAGAAGGATAGAAAGAATGAAAGAATGAGAGAAAGAAATACAGAAAGACAAAAGCAAGACACTGAAAGATAGAAAGAATCAAAGAAAGAGAAAAAGACAAAAGAGACATAGCAAAAGAGAGAACAAAAGTGAGAAAAAAATGAGAGATAGAGAGAAGAAAGAATTCTGTGACAAAGAAATTATTGAAATTGAAATTATTATAATAGAAATGAATGCAAAAAACTAAATGACAAAAAAAAACAAGTTATTCTAACTGTCAAAAAAGACAGGGAACAATACTTCCTATTGTCTGCCTAGGCCTTGGCTACCTCCTCAAAAAACTCTTTAAGGTTTCAGACAAACCCCTGTGTCCTGTGATAACAATAGCACATGGCAGTCAAACATCTCCCAAACCCCCTCCACCCCATTCCACTCTGTAAAATATGCTTGAACATGCTCCATAACAGACTTCCACTTGTGGGACCACATGTAGCATGCGTGTTATGACCAATACGTGAACCACTGCCGGTCCTTTAAACGCACCTTCCTCATATTCCTCTGATGGCAGTAGATGCTGCGTGTGCAGTCCAACAGGAACAGCACTGGACGAGGAGAATTTCTGTCCTAATCTTCCTAGTCTCAAGGTGAGCTGACGCAATCAGATGAAGTCATGCCCCTGTCTGCTTGCAGCTGGAGAATTATGACTGAACCCTGTGACTGGACTAAGTGTTGTAAGAGGCTGATAAATGTAAAATATAGTAACCGTTTCTGGTAAGCACCTGGCCCAACCAATTAACTGTCTGTAATAATCAGTAACAGCACTAACAGAAAAGTCTCTGGAACCCTGACTTCATTCTTTTGTGTTACGTTTCCTGATGGCAAAAGCAGAGAAATGCCAGGGAGCGAGGCAGGGAGACAAAGAGAGAGAAAGATCAGGATAAGAAGTGATGAGGGCTTCCTTTTTTAGCCCCCATGTCATCAATCAGCCACTAGGGGGCAACAGACCGGGAACGTGGCCCTGATTTCACATGGCAATGAGAGAGTTCAGTGGATGAGTGTTATCCTGGTGCTGACAAATTATTTATTAGATGAATTTTCACTGGGATGTAATCTTAAAGCCCCAAAATGTGTAGCGGTCATCAGGGAATAAGAAATATGGTAGTTTCTGATGTAGTAATAAGGGATTAAGGAATGTGGTTTCATTGATAAATCAAAAATATCAACAATACAATTATGAATGAAAGAAAGAAGCTGTTGAACCGTTAAAGACCGACCAATCTTATTTTCAGATTCAAATGTTGTAACTTCAAAGGTCACTATCCCGCACCATGCAGGAATTTCCCTCCTGACAACACCACTGTCTCGGCGCGGATCTGGGATTGTCTCTCCGATATATCCACATGGATGAAGGATCACCATCTTCAGCTTAATCTGGCTAAAACGGAACTGTTGGTCTTTCCAGCCAAACAGGCCATACACCGCAACATCAAAATTGACTCCTTATCTCTTGCTCCTTCCAAAACAGCAAGAAATCTAGGTGTCATTATCGATGACCAACTAACATTCACTGACCATATATTGCCTCTGTCTTCCGGTCGTGCCGCTTGCGCTATTCAACATCCGCAAAATCAGGCTGTACCTAACCCTACCTGCTGGTACAAACCTTGGTGATTTCCCGCCTTGACTACTGCAACGCCCTCCTAACGGGCCTGCCGGCTTGCGTGGTGAATCCACTACAGATGATCAAGAACACGGCGGCGCGCCTGGTGTTCAACCAACCGAAGAGGGCACACGTCACCCCGCTACTCATTGAGCTCCACTGGCTGCCTGTAGCTGGTCGCATTAAGTTCAAGTCACTTACGCTTGCTTACAGAGTGATTGCTGGTTCTGCTCCAACCTACTTCAATGCTCTTGTAAGGGCAAATGTTACGCCCAGGATGCTCGCTCGTCTAGTGAGTGTCGTTTAGCACTGCCGTCTGTGCAAGTTCGGCAATCTAAACTATTCTCAGACTCTTCAGAGAGCACCTCCCTTCCTAACTTGCACTTCTACCAGTACTTAACTTGCACTTACAGTAGTTACATTCCTACACTTTTTTTCTATTTCATTTGTAAAATAGTATTTATTGTTACACTAGGTCTCTATTGCTTGTAGTTTGATTATTCTCTCCCTTGTACATCGCTTTGGATAAAAGTGTCTGCTAAATGACAAAATCTAAATCTAAGAGTAACATCAGGCTAAATGCCAATGCTACATCACCTTAACTATCTCTCAAACTACATCATTAACTAAATCACCACTTAAAGGTGCAGTCCGTGATTCTAATACACTTTTTTATCAAATTCAGTGAATTGCTCCATATGATCTTCTAGCTGCCTATTAACATATCTCCACTCCAGCCAATTAACATGTTGCTTCAGGAGTATGAACAGGAGGGGTGTAATATGATCGATAATTTGAGCTTAAATATCAACAACCTTTTGCCAGAATAACAGACCATACATTTAACCCCAGTTGACAATAATCTGACAATCAATTTATCAGCTCTGCATTTCCTCCAATAACTGGGGGTCGTACATGTGAAAAAATGTTCAGGTATTCTACAGCAAGTTTGGTCTTTAAAATGAACAAATATACTGGTACTACGACACCAGCACCACATGACATCCTATGAAGTGACCAGTACACAACCAACATTATTGAAGAGGGAAGGAATTCACAGGTATTGAAGGTTGTGAATTCAACCAAAACTGGCATGTCACTACCTAAACATAGCATCTAGTGGGGCGTCCCGTGCGTGTGACTACCTACACATTGCTGGTATTTTTACATTGTCCAATGAAGACGGTACTTCAAAATACCTCAGATTTTTTTGCATCTGTTTCGCCATCACTGCTCTTCATACCGTCTGCGTCAACGTCCAAACACTCATCAGATGAAACTTCGTCATCCTCTTTCAGATCATCGTCATCATCAGCATCATCTTCTTCATCGTTCTTCTCATCTTCATCTTCGCTGTCAGATCCAGAATCCTCAAGCCCAGAGAACACGCTCTCCTCACTGTCTGAAAGGTCGTCGTTATCTCCCTCAATGGCAGGACCATCCTGACCGTCAAATATAGGTAGCTGAACAACATCAGGACCAGAAACGTACATGAGTTATTGAGAAACGAAAAATGTACAGCACCAATAATGCTGGTGTGCATGTGTTAGCAATTATTTGCAAGTACAATCAATAAGGCGAATTAAACATAACAAATCTTGAACATTTTGGTTCGATTCAAAGCAAGTACTATAACTTTTGAGAAGTTTGTCAGCTAGCTAGCAGGCTAGTTAAAGTTGTCACGTTCAGTAACAATAATATAGGTTCGAGTAAACAAGCAATGAAGAGATGAAAATGCACACATCCGGTCACAGAAAAGGCAATACTACAACGGCTTACGCACTACAAAACAAATGTCTCAACAAGAAATAGTTAACGAGAACTAGCTAACGGTAAGACAACATTACAGTTGATCAGTTAGCTAACGTTAGCCTACAGGCTGTTTCCTTTTAACTTTTGCCATTTCGCTTATTAAAACTGTTTATATCCACGCATGATACCTGGTCATTGTCCTCTTCAGTGTTTTTTCGTTTTGTTGTTTCTTTTTTTGCTATACTCATTGTGTCTTCAGGTTTCTGCTCAGTTTTCGGGGCAGGCATGCTGAACTGCAAGCACCACACTGGCCATGTGGGTCTATAGGGGTCAAAGTTCATAGTTGATACGTAAACGCGATTGATTCCTACAGTATTTTTTTTTCTAACATACATTTTTTTTACATTTATTCATTTATTATACATTATATATGTGTATAAGGAAACACGTTAAACAGTTATCTTGAGTCGTTTGAAAATAGAAAATGTGTGTGCTGTAAATGCTCTAAGGGTTAAAGTTCAAAGGTAATACGCAGAAATATGTTGTTTTAAACAACATTTTTAGTTATGTGTTTTTTATATTTCATAAATTCGGAAACAGATTTCAATTTGAGTTTTAAGATGGTCAATTATATATTATTGTATTCGTTGTGGTGTATTTTTAGTAACTTTTCATCGATGATGTCACAAAATGGCGACTACCATGAGTATGTGCGACAGTTGTTTTCTACGCAGTTCGTAGAGATGTCGTTCTGATGGAAATTTCCACTTCTTCACTTCATCAGTTTTATGTATTTGGGTTTATGCATAAGGCAAAGTTTGAATTGACTGAAAAACAGGAGCGTTATAGACAGCGACCATTGCACTGTGAGCGAAAGCAAGGCGGATTCTGTCAAGGTTTCTTGGTATACTAGCTGACGGATAGCTTGCCACGACCGTATGCTGTAGCTAGCTTGGTAGCTACCTCGCTGTGCAGATATCATTCAGGATTTAATTTTCTCAGGGTGTTCGTGGTATATATAGATTGACTATTGACAGGGTTTCACTTGGCTGGCATGGAGTACCATGGTGGTGGATCTGGTGCGGTCTTGGTCAGCGGTAGTAATGTTCCTGCCTTTCTCACGAAACTTTGGACGTTGGTTGAGGATCCTGAAACCGACCCTCTAATATGCTGGAGTCCAGTAAGTAGCACGCTAGCTAGGTAACTCGTCACGTTTTCAAAGTTGAGTAAGTTTTAATAAAAGTGACTGCGGATACCAAAAGCCAGCTGAAAAACAGCTTTAATTGAGTAGGTTATTGTTTGATACAATTCACTTTATCTTCACATACTGTCAATGACATATGATAACCCCAAAGTAGTTGAAGTTTAATACCCAATCAGGCTAGCTAGCTAGCGACAGCTAAGTTATGTATCGATTAGAGGTAGGAGCTAACAGTCAGCATTAGCCAGGCTGGTTAGCTAACATTAGCTGGTCAACAAGCTAGTCAAGTGCCAAAGCTAGATACGTTCTATGTTTAATCGAGATGGTAAGTTTACAATAGATTATAGTCGGTTCGTTAGCTGTGCTCATGACGAGCTAGCCAGGGAAATCATTTATTAGTGCCCCACCTCTTGCTGTTTTTAGCATAGGTGAGTTGGTGGAAAACAAGGTGTCAGAGCAGAGTTGTGTTGATGTATAGGTTACCCTGATTATCTTCTTCTGAATACTCATGTTCGAAATAAAATGTTACACGTGAAAACACTATTACAAATACTGCCGTGTCTATTTCTGTCTCTAGCTTAAGAGAGAGGTCAGCTAAATGGTTGGTGTTTTTCTGTATCTCTTGATTTCTATACATTTTAAATTCCAATCCGTTTCGTTTCGAACCTTCTCACCTGTAACTAATAGTTGGCTAGAGAATAGCATGACTATAAAGATTTGCACAGTGACTATGATGCACAGTCATTCAGAGCAGTTGATTTCTGTTTCCCTTTCTGTTTAGAGTGGAACCAGTTTCCATGTTTTTGACCAAGGTCGATTCTCTAAAGAGGTGCTTCCGAAATACTTCAAACACAACAACATGGCCAGCTTTGTCCGCCAACTAAACATGTGTAAGTGTCATTCCCTGTTTCATTCTGTGTTGCACAGGAAAACCTGCAGATTAATTGATAGGTAATTTGTGTTGTATTCAAATTACAATTGTGTTGATGTTAACATTGATAGGAGATACACACATTTCTGCTTATGATCTTAAATAATCATGCAATGAAGTATTGTATTTTAATCCATCATATCTCTTTTCTGCACTTTTTGTAGATGGCTTCCGTAAAGTTGTTCACATAGAACAGGGAGGTTTGGTGAAGCCAGAAAAAGATGACACAGAATTTCAGCATCCCTATTTTATCCGTGGGCAAGAGCACCTATTGGAAAATATAAAACGGAAAGTTACAAATGTAAGTATTTTGCAAGTTCGTGTCCCTCTGTAGAAAATATGGG